>NW_025335661.1:2815769-3134988 GCF_004798865.1 Varanus komodoensis
TTGAGGAAGGGCGCCTGCAGGTACTTGGCGGGCGGCGCGGCCAGGTAGCCGTAGCCCGCCGCCTCGGCCGCGGCGCCGAAGAGGCTCTTGCCGGGCTGGAAGTGGCCGGCGGGCGGGCGGAAGGGGCGCTTCATGCGGCGGCGGCGGCGGTAGTTGCCCTTCTCGAACATGTCCTCGCAGGCCGGGTCGAGCGTCCAGTAGTTGCCTTTGCGCTCGCCGCCGCCCTCTCGCGGCACCTTGATGAAGCACTCGTTGAGGCTCAGGTTGTGGCGGATGCTGTTCTGCCAGCCCTTCTTGTTCTTCTCGTAGAAGGGGAACTTGCCGATGATGTACTGGTAGATGCCCGACAGCGTCAGCCGCTTCTCGGCGCTCTCGCGGATGGCCATGGCGATCAGCGCCACGTACGAGTAGGGCGGCTTCTGCGACGGGTCGCCCTTCTCGGCGGCCGCGCCCGTGGCCGCCGGCGTCTTGCTGGAGGCCGGGCTCAGCTCGCCCTTGGCGCCCGCCTCGCCGACGCCGAGGCCGGGATCCTTGCCGGCCTGGTGCAGCAGGGCCACCGCGTCCTCGGGCGGCGGGTCCTGGTAGCTGGTGGCCATCATGGCACCCACCTGCCGCCGCCGCCGCCGCCGCCGCCGGTGCTGAGGCTGCTCCCCTCGGGGGGCTCCGGCGGTGGCTTCAGATGATCAGCAGGTCGCGGCGCTGGCTCTGCCGAGATCGCGCAGCGGACGCTGCTCCAGCGGCTCCTCGCGCCCGCCTGCGCCTGGTGGGCTCCTCGCTCGCTCGCTCGCTCGCTCGCTCTCTCTCTCCCCTCCGCCCGCCTTTTCTGTCTCGCTTTCAAGAGCAGCCAGCCCAGCGTCGCCTCCGAGCAGCAAGCTCAGATATCCACTCACTGCTCCTCTGGACTTGCTCCTTTCTGATTTGTATGGGCTCGGGCGAGTTCCGCTTTCGTCAGGTTCCCTTCTCTCCCCCTCTGTCGTCCCCCCTCCCCAGAAGCCTGGGAGCCAGCTGGGCACGGGCGAGTTCATGGCGAAGTCACTTTGCGCAGGGAGTGCACCCCAGCGCGGAAATCAGATGTTGCAGCCAAAGGGGGTCCCGGAGCAAAGGGAAGTGTGGGGGTGGGAGCAACCGACGGCAAGCCGACGCGCATCAAAATCCTCACAGGAAAGAAGCCGCATCTTTTGCAGAGAGAGCGAGTGCACGAGGCAGCCTAGGAGGAAAACGGAGAAGGCGGCGGCGGCGGGTGCGGGGCTGGGGGGGGATCTGTCCAGCTGCAAGCCGATTATAATTTGCAACCGTGATCTCACCCGGAGAGGTACGGGCTCCTCCGCGCGGAGCGATGGATGATGACTACAGATGGAAGTCAGAAATCATCGCTCCAAAAAGGGCAGCCCTCTGTCTGCGGGAATAATTTCAGGGAAGTCAAGCGAGGCTTCTCTGGAGGAAGGGGGCTGAGCACCTACGAAGCCCGGGGGATCTCATGCATAAAAAGATCACCAGCCATTGCCGCAAAACACCCCTTTAAAGGAAATATGGCCTTTTTATTGTCACCTCTCAGGACAGCATCGCGCTCGCTCCCGGGTCTTAGATTATATGGAAATCAATAAGCAGGGTGGGGGAGTGATATGCAATCTTTTTCTTTGTACAGAGGTAATGAATATATGGAACCAATTTTCATTTAAGATTAATGGAGTTTAATTGGGCACTCCGACCAGTCAACACCTCCAGAAGAAAGGCGAATAATAAAAATAAAAATCTCCCTCGGCGCGATTAACCTGAACACGTGGACCCGTCCTTGCGACCTCAGATTTAGTGATGCCAGATTCTCAAAAGCAAAGCAAAGGCCTCCAGCAATTTACCTGGTTGCTTTCTCTAGACAAAATGTTTAAAAATATGTCACTCAGATAGCTCTGGATTTCACAGACTCCCCCGCAGGTGTGACTAAGAAAGGCGGAGGGGGGGGGGGTGAAAAAGCAGAATTATGGGAGGGCGGAGAAAGAGAAATCCAGCTGCAATGTTTTCTGTACAACTGCTGCAAAAAGTCCTTTCCCCGGGGTTAATTGGGATGTTCACAGCGCCTGGGAAAGTGTCTCCTGCACAAGCTTTCAGCTGTTCCAAGTCCCTGCTGGGAAATCCCAGCGAAGGTGGGCCTCGAGGACTCGATCTCCGCAAGGCGGTGGACAAAATGCCTATTGGCCAAGTGGTGGCTCTCCTGGGCCTTCGGTTCTTGACGCTTCCCCAGAGGAGAAGGGTCATTTCCACGCTGTCTGCATGGTCTATAAATAATCGTCATCTTGATCACGACCGCCACCGGTCATGAGGAGGCTTTTGCTGCTGAAGGGCACATAATTCCACTTATGTCTGTGCATGTGTATGTATATGTGCTGAAGTTGCTACAGGGAAGAGAGTGTACATCGGAATAGACGCTGCGGGTCAGGTCTTGCCTTTCTATTCCTAACAAAAATGCATCATATATTCTGGGCCTGACAGAACTCCCAGATGAAATTATTTCTTGGAATGGACCGAGGTGTGTGGAATCCTATATGTATCCCTGGTAAAGCATGACCATTTTTGTCATGTAATTGTAGGTTTGGGTTTGTTTTGTTTTGTTTATAATGTTCATGCCTTGATGTTAATGGATCCAAACCAGGGTATCTGGCACTGCAATCCCAAACTTGTCCACCCTGAAGCAATTCCCAGTGAATTCACTTTGCTTTACTTCCCAGTAAGTGTGAATGGGATTGCAGCTTAGATTGACTGGAATTTTTGCAGGTTTGATATTAAATGTTAAACAGAATAACAAGCTAAAAATCGGCCATTAAAAGAATTAAGCGCAATAACTGGAAATACAACCAGTGTGGTGCTACTGTCAAATGGAAATTTATGCTCATTGACAGCAAAACAGCATGATATCACAGGGTCTGAACTGCATCTGTATGGTCATTGTTTTTGGTTCTGGGTAGTAATTTATAGGTCTTAAATTTTTGCATTTTTTACACAGAAGGATTGATTTTTCTAAAATGGAAGTATGATGCTTCATTTCCTCACTTGGATGTTTGACATGACACATAGGTGTCCACTCTGCACACTTACCTGGAAGTAAATCTTGCTTACCTCCATGATTAGGCATGGACCACGTGTATGCCATTTGTCAGAATCAGTAAGAACAGTTTTATTCAATTTTGTCGGAGTTAAAAACCTGCGGTGTAGTGGTTAAGAGCGTGGGACTGGGACTCAGACGATCTGGGTTCGAGTCCCCGCTCAGCCATGGAGCCAACTGGGTGACTTTGGGCCAGTCACAGCCTCTCAGCCCAACCTACCCCACAGGGTTGTTGTTGTGGGGATAAGATGGAGGAGGAGAATGATGTAAGCTGCCTTGAGCCCTTTGAGGAAAAAGGCAGGATATAAATTGAAAAATAAATAAAATAAAAAAACGTTGGAAAGTGAGGTAATATAGAGAAACATGCCAGTATCTTCTACCCTCATTCCTAAGTGCATTTATCCCAAAGGTTTATTCATTTCAGTAAAACTGATTTCCAGGAGGTGCGTTGTGGATCGCAGCCTTAAGGAGTGACATGTGAAAATACATGACCTTACATATCACTTCAACACAGAAAGAGTTTTATGAAGCTTTATCCTAAAAATATCATACATGAGCTCATTAAGGGGATTTACATTTAAATAAATATGCCTGGGACTGAAATATCGAAAGAAGACTCGTTTAAGAATACAGCACTGTTTGCATGCTATATATACACAGCTCTGGCAGACAAATCGCATTATATTTTTCTGTCTGTCTTTGCGCTGCCTTTTGAACTGCATTTGTGTTGAGTAAGCTGATAGCCTTTTCACACCCTAGGTCGAAAATTGACAGGAGGTTTTTTCTAATAGAATGAGACTTCCCTTTCCTCCTAATACGTATTTACAAAGCCGCGAGTCGGATTTTCGACTAACAGTTCTCGAGGCGAAGCAGTTAACAGAGACAACAAATATATTCTGATGAATGCGGAAAGCAGATTGCTTTTGTTTATAATCGGGGTGCGCTAAGAGGCTCAGTTCTGCTGCTGGAGTCAATGGAAGCCTCCTCCGGTTGGCGCGGCTCTCGGGTCTCTAACGCTGCCTCCTCGGCGGAGATCGGGACCTGCTTGAACTCCCCAGCGGGTCGCGCCAGAGGAGCGGGTCCTGGTGGCGGGGCTGTCCTGCTTCAGCTTCAATGCGCCAAGTGGGGACTCGCCCACATGGGTGTGCAGGCGAAGGCATCCGAGGGAGGCCCGGCGGCTCGCTGTCCTACCCACCCTTCCCGGGAGGCCGCGTCCCCCCGAATTCAGCGGGTCTTCCTCCCGAGGAAGGGTCGCCCGGCCCGTCGGGAGCAACCCTGCAGAAAGCCAGCCGCCAGCGCGGCTCGCAGCCTCGACGTCACGGACCCTCTGCTAATCCCGAGGGGTCTCCGGCGACTGCCTCGGCCTGGACGCGAAGGTGCCAGCGGCTGGCGGCCCCGGCGGAAGGCGAGCCGGCCGCCTGCTGGGGCTCGGAGTCGCCGCTCCTTTGAGGCCGGCGGTGGCGTTAGCGCGGCCGGGCCGGTTCCTTCCTGCGACCACCCAGGCTGCCCGGGCTGCCCGCTCCCTTGCTGGCCCTCGCAGGCATTTCCTTCCGCAGGTGCAGCGGCAGCATCGTGGGACGTGTCATCACCTCCTCCGCCCGGCTCGGACTCCTCTCCCTTCCCGAGCCTGGAAGGGCAGCGGCGGCGCCCGCGCCGGGAGCCACGGAGGACGCCGGCGCGCAAGGGACGGGCCAAGCCTCTGTCCGCCCCGCACTCGCCGCTCCGCCAGGCTTGGACGGGACAGCAGGAAGGGCAGGGGCGCCGGGTCCTCTCCGCCTGCCGCGCCGTGCCTGGCGGGGTGGCCTTGCAGCAGGCGGCTATTCTGCGCGGGCACATGCGCCGCTCCCCGCACCCCGCACCCCCCGCGGCTGCTCAGAGCATGCCTGGCAATTCTCCCCGAAGAGCTTGATCCTGAGAGCGAGCGAGCAAAATCCGGGCGCATCTGGCTCGCCTTTCCAGAAGCAGTGCAGCTCTGGCTTGCCCGCATCTAACGGCAATGAAGCGGCCACGCTCGCCACGCTGTCCGGTGAGCGAGGAGCGCCACGCACGGCGGGCGGAGGCCCGGGGCTGCTGCCTTCGTCACGGCCCGGTCCGTCGGAAGCAAGAGCCCTTCAGCGCTTCGCATCACGGACTTGCCGCGTTGCTTTCACTGGGACTCAAGGGCCGGCAACTTGCCCCGTGACAGCAGAGCGTGTATGCGTGCATCTGAAGTAGACTGATTCATAAATCAACCCTCCCGTCTGGAGGGGAAGATGCCATTCTCTCCCCGCTCACAGCTCTTATACCTGTAACGTGCAGGAAGGGGGCCGAGACAACTTTCTTTTGTCCTTTTCTTTTTTTGGTACTGATTTCGCTGCTCCTCCTTTCCCCCAGTGCACTGTGATACCCCTTGCGAACTCGACGTCACAGTCAATGCACAGACACGAAGGTTTCTTTGGTCAGCCTCCGGAGGATGCAGTCCTTGAATTCAGACGTGCGGGATTCAAGATCAGAGCACGTGCTTTATGAAAGCCAAACTCGATTCCAGTGGAAGCAATTTGCTGGAGTAACGATTCACAACCGTCCTCCCGCCTGTAAAACCCCGCCATATGCTTGTTTCTGGATCCACGGAAATCCACACGGAGGAGTGGGTCTTAACATAGTCACAATTTTACAGCCTCTTCTGTTTCCAAATTAAACACAGATACTAGGACTGGAGTCAGCACTGGGTCCAAAAGTCTAAAAAGTATCACGGTTTAAATGAACGGAAATATTCAGTGCTGTGTACCTCAAATGAAAAGGCTACCTTTCCTGTCCATCTCATAGTACTCCGATTTAGCTGGTATTGAGATTTTACTTCAATGGCAAGCATGTGAAGCATTTAATAGTTTAAAGAGATCCTATCCTGGTTTTGTCCAAGCAATGGTGATCCCATGGAAACATGGCTCTGCAATAATAAATGAGGCTTAACTGTCAAGGAATACCTTAGGTTCAAGATTTAATTAGAAAATAAGGCCCATTTGGGATTTTTGTTCAAGGGAAATAATTTAGGATTGAGGTAGGACTGATGGAATCTTTGTTGCAGTGCATATTAAGATTACATTAATAATAAGACAAAAGTGTCCTGAAAAACCAGATGGTTGTTCTAGAGGGAAAGGCAAATAGCGATGAATGAAAACCTACATTGAAGCATGCTATTGACTCCTGAAGGCATGGAAACCTTGAAAACGAATTCTGACAAGTGCCTGGGCAATTCAGGAAACAGTAAAAGGGGAAAATAACTTTCATTGAAATGACCCTGGCTCAGGAAATATTAATTGCTTTCCATCACACAGACTGAGGATGGTGATGAATCACAAAAAGACCAGCCTGAAGGGGAGGAAAATGAAAGCATACACAAGTTCAAAAGATGATTTTGATGATGATAACAATAATAACAATAGTGGTTTTCTTAGTGTATTTAGAAATCAATACATCAATACTTGAAATATTAACAAGGACCCCAATTATTGTCTCACTTCTCTCAACTACAGAATTTTAAAACCCTGTTGGCACTACCTAGAGGTCAACAATCACTAGGGAGTAAGGTCTAAAGAACTTAGTGGCCCTTTCCTTGGAATAAAAACGCACACCATTATGTTATTTCAGTTATTTTAACTGATTTCTGTGTCAGATTAGTTCAGGGAAGTTAATTCTTCCACTTATCTCTTTCGTTAAAATGAAGAGAGTAAAGACTTTTTCCTGAAAGGAGTGGCCATGAGAAATGCAAGCTATGTCAAAGGGGACGCAAAGCCACCAAGGGAAATAGCCTTAAAAGCCATTGCAACTAGTATTCAACTGGTTGAGCCCATTGCCAGTAGTAAAAAGGAAGAAGAAATGCTTTCAGGGAGGCTGCAGAGGTAATCACAAATTTGGGCCATTTGGATTCAATTCCTCACACTATTAATATTTTAGGGTATAATAAAATGACTTCTTCATTGCTTTAAAGAAGCATGGTTATATATTGTATGAATGAGAAAGTGAATACAGAGATCGGTGGAAAGAATAAGCCTGTTTTTTTTGCATCCTCAGAATTCCAGTTGTGCTCACCTTGCCATGTAAAGAAATAAAATGTAATAATTAGTTCATAATGCAAAAGAAACTGATTATCTTCAGCAGGACAGATCCCTGACAGCCCAGTCCAATACGTGTCTACTCAGCGGTAACTCTTATTAAGGTCAATGAAACACACTCCCAGGTATGTGTTTAGGAATGCAGCCCAAATACACTTTAACAAGGAGAGAACACTAACAGTAAGAAGTATATCTTCAATACCACTGTAACTTAATATGTACCTGTATTCACTTACAGAGCAAAAGAGTCACATTTACATGGTAATGGGGGACAGCAACCAGCCAGGACTAGACCAGGTAATATTTCACTCTGTGCTAATAATTACATCTCTTTACAGATGATCACTCAAAAACATTTCCCAGGCAACCTGGTTTCAGTTTGGGAAGACAGCATTTTATTGGAAGAAAACTACATAAGAAAACATTATAGTTTAAAGGTTTTATTTACAAAAAGAACAGCAATTTTAAAATAATCAAAATTGAGGTATATAGTTTGTTTCTTAGCATATTCTCCATCATCATTCTGTTTGGATTCCAGGTAGAAATGTCAATAAAAGTTTACCTGTTAATTGTGGCAGTTCTAATCCCAGTTCTAATCTTAGGTTCTAATCCTAGGAAAGTCAGTTTTTCTCCCAGTATTCCTTTTAAAGCATATTCTGTCTCCAATGAAATAAATTTGAAGGTACGGAGAATGCGTCCCTGAAAACTATAGAACTCTTTTGCTAAAGCAGACTCTAGCCTTCTTGTTTGTTTAATTTTGGGAAGCAAAGCCATTTGTGTCGTTCTCAAGTGTCCTGACTCAAAAGTAGGCAGAAATACAGAGCTTTAACATGTCCCAGGCCCACAAATGTGTAAACATACTTTCTGGAGAGGGATCGGGAAAGGGTGGTAACAAATTACAGCACAAAATCTCCTTGGTGAACTACAAAAGCTGGTGGTGGGCGGGAAGAAACTAGGTCTGGGGCAATCTCTCTCTCTCTCACACACACACACTTCTTCATAGGTCTGTTGATCTTTTACTTCTCATTTGCCAGTTTCAGGCCCCTCTTAGAACTTGTCAATTTCACACCCATTAGGAGAAAGGAGAGTAACCGAACCCTGTCTTGCCCTTCTTCCAAAGCCCCCTGTTGCCTACCTTGCTGTGCTGAGAATGAACCAAGTCTTTTTCAGATCTATCCCCAGACAGATGAAATGACAGAGAATGTGATCTTTGTTTTTCCCAAGAAGAAAGGCTTAGGGGTTGCTGTTGCCCTGCCACTTCCTACTTCCATTCCAAACCCAATTTCCTATTTTCAGATTGGTTCTCAGAATTTTGAGAATGATATGCTCACACCTTTTAGAGTCTTTTTCTGTTTCCCTATAAATGTGGCACACCTTATATTAAGTCTTTGAATTATTTGTTCCAATAACAATGGGAGAAGGAAACACGTACATAGAAATATGACATTTCAGGCACTGTTCTTTACTTTAGAAGCAACAAGACCAATGGAAAGACAGTGTGGGAAACAGAAGAGATGTCCTTTCTTGAAAGAGTACTAAGTACATTAGGGTTAGACTGGTCTTTTAGTAGATGAACCCTAAACACATTTTAAAAGATCCTTTTGTGTTTCTCTTAAAGGGATTGAGCTTGATGACAATGTGATAGATGCTCTCACATTTTGTTATATGTAATATACTTGACAATCAATTACGCATTCACACCAAAAGAGGGAGAAAAAAAATCTGTTTATGCATATAGAAGTATTGCTTGAGATATATAGATTGTTTGAAGAATCCTAAAATGGGTGTGTGGGTATAACAAAGTGCCTTTTCACTGAAAACTGTATTTTAAGTTTTAAGCAAATTTAATTCACATCAAATATGCTCAATCTGGAACTATATGCACGTCACTTTGTAGAAGTGAAAGTCCACACTTGGCTATTTAGAGATTATATGCCTGGTATGGGACTGAAAGACAGTTCTTCCTGGCTACCAAATAGTTTGAAATCATGTCACATGGAAGAGATACCACCCTCTTCTCTCAGGCATTTCAGAAAGGCATCTTCTATCTATTCAGAAGTAAGTCCCATTGAGTTCAGTGGAAGTTATTTCCAAAAAATGGGCATAGGGTTGTAGCCTTGATCAATGCTAGAAATAGAAATGTAGTTGACATACTTATACTTAGAGAAGGCTTTTCAAATCAGCTTTGTTTGAAAAACTGCAATTCATTATTGCACTTATGGTTGTGTACTCGCACATAATAAAGCCAGAGAACAGAACAAATGACCACCCATTAGTCATCTGTCCCACAGTACAACACAATACAAGCAAAGAGCAGGAAAACAATGTTTACCGTCCAAGTAGCTCAATGTTACTAAGAAATGTCTCACCATACCAAAACAAGAGCAAGTGGAATACAAATGAAGAACTCAAAATTTCCTGGAGCAGGAATCTAGAACTCTTGCTTCACAAATCCTGAAATGTTTGACAGCTGTCCTTAAATATTACCATTTGCTTGAAGCAACTAATCAGCTGAGTATTTTTCTTTTTATAAAACTTGGTCATGGACAGTTTTATTGTCAAGATGCTCAAGCTCCAGGTTAAATCAAACCAATTCACATCATAGTTGAGTCCAAGATTAGTACTTAGACTGACTAATCCTTACATTTATTTGGGAGAAGCTAGTCCCATTCATACCAATGGAATTTTCTTTCAAATCATTGCTTTGTATTTAATGTTAGTCTAACTGAATTTCATTCTTTTCAATGTGTTTACTTTAAGTAGGAGTAACATTAGGTGCAATGTTTAGGGATGTAGTTGTACAGGTAAGAACTGACATCAGTGAGATTTGTTTCCATGTCCAGATCTAATTACAAGTGTTGCACGGGGCTAGTTATATTACCAGATGTGTACATGAGCCAGTGTGGTGTAGTGGTTAAGAGCATGGGACTGGGACTCAGACGATCTGGGTTCTAGTCCCCACTCAGCCATGGAACCAACTGGGTGACTTTGGGCCAGTCACAGACTCTCAGCCCAACCTACCTCACAGGGTTGTTGTTGTGGGGATAAGATGGAGGAGGAGGAGGAGGATGTAAGCTGCCTTGAGCCCTTTGTAGGAAAAAGGCAGGATATAAATCGAAAAAATAAATTAAAAAAATGAATGATACTATCCACCAGATTGGACGTGGTCCTAAATGATCATCACTGGATCATGACTAAAATCATTAGGGATGGGATGTCTTTCCTGCCAACTTTAGTGGAATTAAACTAGCTCCAGTAGTCTAAGCACTTGCTTGCAAATCATACTGTTTGAATGCCATGGTACTTCAAAACACATATGTGAATTAGATATAAAGTATTAGCTGCAAGTTTCTTCATGCACACCCAACCCAAATGAGAACCATTCTGTTCCACTCACAGTTTTGCATATGACAATATCCTGGTATATCATGTCTCTGATCCAATAAAAATCAATCATAAGTATTTCGCCAAGCAACCCCCTGACAGAGATGCCTGCAGAACAAGGACTATATTTTATTAAATAAATATAATTTAGTCAAAGGTAGGGTGGGAGGGAGGACTAGCTACATACTAGAGCAGCCTTCCCTCACTTGTTACTTCACAGATATGTTGAACTAGCTATCTCATCTTACGCTGATGCTTCAGGATGATTGGAATTATAGTCCAAGCACCATGGACAACACCAGGCTAGAGAAATCTTTGCTACAGGAAAGGTGATAAATCTCAGGGCATAAGTAGAGTACCAATTTTTCTTCCATTGCTTTTCCTTTCTGCCGAGAAACTGTTTGTGCTGAGGTATTAGGGAGTTCTAGAACAGAATGGTCAGTTCCTCAGCAAGCTACATTTCCCTGAGTTCTTTGGGAGGAACCCTGCTGTTTAAAGTGGTGCGTGTATAATGTAAAAGGGATACAGAGAGTTGATTGGACTCAGATCCAAAAAATCACATAGGAGGAGGGGTATAATCCTTCCTTCCGATAACCCTACAAATTAAATTCATCCCTAATGTAAAAGCAAGATCAAATAATCAAAATTTCCTGAGGAGAATAGTTCCTTCACTGTTTAATATTATGATCCCATTACTCACCCTTGCTTTCAGCACCATAAACAAATATCTTCATCCCTTATTCTTCATACAAGAGGGCAAATAGAACCCCAAGCAAAACAGTGAAGAGGGGGGTTGTTCATACCACTCAAAATCCTTTTACTTAATTTCTTCATTTTATCAAGGTCCTGTTATTCTTGCTATCTTCAGCACAGTGTCCTCCTCTGCATGAAGGAATCCCACTGGAGAAAAAAGTAAATGAACTGAATCTGTGCTCCCTGAATGGTCTGATTTTCCCCTTAATAATTTCATTCATTCATTCATTCATTCATTCATTCATTCACTCATTGAGTTTGCATTCATTCAATGAAAAGCCAAAATGCTACTGATGGACATTCAACTTCTACAAAAAGAAACAAAGTGTGCTTGCATTCATTTGAAAAAAACAAAAAACAAAACCCACATACATCATCCTTCTTTCAACCTGGTCAGTTGGACTACAACTCCCATCACCCTAGTCTTGGAATGATGAGAGTTGTAATCCAATCTATCTGGAGAGCACCAGACTGAGGCTGTAGAAGCATGGAAATTACTGAAATTCCATGAAATTTCCATGACTGAAATTACTGAGGGATGAATGATGGGGAGGGATCATCAGTGTTGCTTGATTCATCCGATTGGCAGGAATAGCTGATCATGTGATAAAATGTAAACATTGTTGTGCATGTGTGGTGGTGGTGGAGTGATCAGTAATGGCAGTCCAGTTGGCTGTGCTTAAAGGTTCATTGGCTGCAGCTCTGCAGGATCATCCCGAGTTACTGCTCTCCTACAGTCACTGGCCTGCAGCATGGCAGCTGAACATGACAAATGAAAATAAACAAGCTGGCCTCCCCATTTGAAACAAAAGAGGAGTGATGACCCTTTAGGAAGCTGTAAACAAAGACAGCCTGGCTTGGCTTCAAAGGCAAGGAACAGGAATTATGCTCAGCCATGGGCATCTTCTGGAGAGGAAATGACATTTTGCACATGTTAAGATTTGGCTACATCTTAGAATTCAAGAAACAGAGGCTATGTCATTCCCAATCTCAGCATTTTGCTTGTCAGCAATATCCAGATGTTAAACCCAATATCTAATGTGACAATTAATAATCCCTATCATCTCTGTTCTATTGCTGAAATAATAAAAATGTACAGTATAGTTGTTTGTGGAGATGCATAAATAGGGCTATAATTAATTCCCTAGAGCATGGGAATCTACCCTAGAGCCAGGAACATGCACAATGGATAATCACCCAGATGTTAGTGTGGCATTAGCAGAGGAAGGTTTAAGGAATCCTATAGAACAAGGAATTCTATGTTTAGCAAAAGAGACACAGTTTACTCAAGAAAATGAACTGAATCACATGCATCAGGAAAGTTTTTTAAAAGGAGGTAGGGGACGAAAAAACACTGCAGGGCACGTACATTGCAAGCTTGCACTGTTTAACAGTCATTCCCTCTTGGAACACTGAGAATTGTTCTATGTGAAGAGATTAACATTTCTTAACAGAGAACTCTCCATATCTGAAGTCATGACAGTCAAAGTGGGATAAAGTCTTCATGCGTGCTTCCAGGAGAAGGATTTCTAGAGTCATCCCTTAAAAGGCATCATGCCTCTATTCTGTCTCCTCGCCCCCTCCCATGCCTTTTCCAACACATTTTTTCTAGTAAGAAAACTTGGTGGGGAAGCATGAAATAGCTACATATAGTAAATGTCGTCAACAGGATCACCCATAAAATCTTGTAAAGAAGGCAGCATGATTGCACAGTAAGAGCCCCATCTGGAAGAGTCCTACAAGCCCTGAGTGTCAATATGTCAATCAAAGCAAAAATCTAACAGAAAACATTGGATCCGGGTTATGCTTTCTTGGAAGAAAGTTAAGATTCTGCTCTGTGCTATCCATCTTTCTGAAGGAGATAAATAATCTGGTGCAAAGACACAGCCATGGCCCACTTTAGCATTCTGACTATACATAGCAGTTGATAGCAGAAGTTACTTCTTTTTAATAATTTGTCTTGGTATGGTCTTCACCTGATCCATCTCTTTGAATGCCTGCATGCATATATTTACTATTCTGCTATTTGGAAAGATGGCATAAGTAACAACTGCACTACAGAGTGCAAGTTTAGTGACTATGAATATTTATTCAGAAATATGCTCCAGTAACACTTCAGCATTGTCTAGGACAAATATGACCTATTGATAGATAATGTTAATTGTTAGAGTCCGCAGCTCCAACTTTATACACACCAGAGAATAAGTCCTATTAATCTCATGGAACTTACACCTGAGTAGGGATGCACAGAGTGACACAGTTGGTTACTTAGGGAAGAAATTATCATGGCTCAGGTTATTAGAAGTAATATTGCAATAATATTTAGGAATAATATTGTAAAGAAATTCACTTAACTCTATATGTAAAAGAAAATACTCTAGTGGAATTACATGTATTATGTAAAAGCTACTTTCAAGCTCATATGCTTAAGACCGTTGCTACAAGTAAAGGAAACTGGAGTTCTGTTTGTCTTTTTGGAGCCTTAGAAAGAATTAGTTATTAGAATACTTATAAATATGCTAATAAAATAAGTCTAAAATTTTCTATATTTTTGCTATGAACAGCTCTGCTAAAAACCCAGAAAAGTTCAAAAATTAGGAGATACACATACACTCACCCCCCCACCCATCTGTCAAATCTTCACTTATTATGTCTCTCTTTCATTGGGATCAACACAGCAATGGTACCTCATTGCAGAGTCATTGGAAATTAAGACTTTAATAGTATTTGGAACCAAATCAACTATTCTCTCTCTCTAAATATCAACAGATTATTATAACAGCACATTAGGTAATTTGCTGAAAAATGAATAAACTTGTGAAAACACAACATGGCAATTATCCGTTTAAACTGAAAGAAGAAAACGTGTGTGTGTGTGTGTGCGCACACGTGCTGAACTTACTTCAATTACTATCCCATATTTCTTTTTACATATTTGGATCCAGGCTTATTATGCTCAGAGTAAACACAGTGAAACCCATTGGCCAAATTTGTTATGAATAATTATGTTCCCATTGATTTCAATGGGCCTCTATAAGTATTACTAAGTCTAGATCCAACCCATAGCACTCCTGGCAGCTAATGCTCGTGATAAAAATCCCTTGCCCCCAAACAGTAAAGAAGAATTGTTTTAAAATATTTTCAAGCTGAAAGAATAAATGGTGGGGGGGGGGGAAGAGTGACCAGTTAAAAGGTGCGAAGAGCCATAAGATACTGGGAATTCCTGCAGCCACCCACCTTGGGGGTCAGACAGAGCTGCAGAGGGGGAAATCTGAGCACCCACCCCTCACAACTGCTCCAAAAGTGCCACAGCAGCTCCTTTACCCAAACTGCACAGGGAATGAGGAGGAAAGAAAGGGGGCACTGAGGAGAGCAGTGAGGAGAGAGGACATGAGTCCACTGGATCCACAAGACCTCCATTCCTGTCCGCACCCACAGCCAGGCAAGCGAGCTAGACTGGCTCAGAGCGTCGTCCAGCAGAAATGTTACAGTGGAGGACAGAGCTGCTGTAAACGCCTCTGCCAGCCCTCCCACACTGCTTGGATCTTCTGGCAGGGCCTCGGCTGCATGGAGGACTCCAAGATGAGAGCCATTTGCCTGTCATGTGTCACTCCATTAGGCCTGTGCTCTGCAATTAGGTCTAATGTTCTGCATTAGGTCGGGGGACAAGCCAAAGGCCAAAGGACTTTACTCAGCTAATGGCAGGACACCAGAGAGGTGTCTAGTTGAGCTTCCGCAGAAGTGTTCCAAAGCTTACTTCTATCAAACTTGGGACTTTTTTATTATTGACTAGAGAAACAGGACTTCGCATAGATTTAAAAATGTTTTTAAAGTTATCATAAATGGGAAAAGAAGGGTGTGGGAGCTGACACAGCGGGCTCGATGTTTTGGATGATGGATGTTGTTCGTAGTGTTTTGTTTTGTTTTTTTTAGGATTATAATTTTAAATAAAACTTACTTTTTTTTAAAAAAGAAGTGTTCCAAAGCTTAATCTGTGCAGACCCTCAGGAAGGTGTTCTCTTGTGTCCCAGTGGGAATGTCTGACAAGTACACCAACACTCAGTTTACACATATTATTGCTCATGGTACACTCTCCTGGTGCTGCAGAGGCAGGACTAATACCCATTTGTTTCCTTCGTTATGTACAAATACAGAAGAGGCAATTCACAAGCTCTTCTTTAAAGCAGCAGCCTTGCTCCCACAATTCCCCATGAAATCCCCAGAAAAGAATCGGTACATTTAATTGGTACTTTTCTCATATATTGATCTATCTATTTAAAATGCTTAAACTATCCTCCACCCAAGGGTGGTGTGGTATGCAAGACTTTTTCTTTTTAAAGCATCCTCAAAACACACACACACACAAATCCATAAGACTGAGAAGACAACTCTTGAATCACCTAATAGTCATGCAAACAAGTTATACTATATGCAATTTGAAATGTCTAAATAAGTGATAGTAATGAAAAACCTTTTAAATGTTGCTTCAAGTAGTTGAGTGTTGGCACTAATAAAATTTCCTTTGGGAGGGCATTCCAGAGTCAGGGGGCCACCCCAGAAAAGATCATTTTACTGCCATTCTGCCAACTCACACTCTCATTCTCTCTCTCCCTGCATTCATCTCCCTGTGTCTCCTAAAGCAATTGCAGCAAAGACTATAACTTACATAGTCACTTAGATCCCAACTTTCCTTCCATGGATGGAACAGAAGCATTATCCTTCATCCCTCTTCTCTGTGAACCCCTTCTGTTCCACACAGATGCAGGGAGGGACTTTGGAAATTATATATTTCAGAAGAGAACAACAGGTGGTGGTAAAAATTTCCATTTCTTGCATGAATGGGACAGCAATTTGTGATCCAAGGTACTGACTTCAATTCTGAAATAGTAGAGTTATAAACAGGCAGTATTATATACTATTTCTGAATGTGTATCCCAGTGGATTTAGGAAAGTGCTTCCCTAGCTGGGCACCCTGGCAACTAAACATGGAACACTGCTGTCAATATGAATGCTCATAAGAGGGCACAGAGATGGAAGTGTTCTTTCTAGAGTCTGGACCACTGAGTGTCCAGACTCATCCAGGTATAGTTAGAGAAAATTCCCCTACCCAGAGCATTCCCCAGACAGCAGTGGTGGCTGGGGAGTTGCCAGACTATTCTCAGTCTAAACATGCATAGGACTGTGCTCTGAAGGATACTGGCTGCTTAGTGCGCAAAGGACTAGACTCTTAACACAGGGTTGAATGATCCATGCCATGTGGGCGGCCTATAGATTGTGTGGCCCCTGCGTTCCCTGCTGCTGCGTTCCGCCTCCCACCATTGCTGTCACATTGATGATGGCGACACACAAAGCAGGGATGCCAGCCAGTGCAACCAGCCATGGAAGGATGCTTCAGATGGTCTGAACATGGCGATGCCCACTGGGGTCGCAGAAAGATGAGGGGGCTTTACTTATTTATGTATTTATTTGACCAGTACTGCAGCCTTCTACCAAAAATGGCACTCAAGACCATTTACAGTCTTGATTAAACTTGATTAAAACAATAATAAAACCCACGACATTAACTGCACCCTCTTTCAATGAGACACCAAAGCAACCTCCCTGCTGGTGAGACCATATGTGGGTACATAGGTGAGTGCACACACACAGTTGTGTGTATGTTCAAGCCCGTGGCTGTGTGGGCCCTGGGGCTGCTTCTGACACCTGTTGCAGCCTTCAAGTCCAAAAGCGTTGTGCCAGCCTGAGTTTGGGCAAAAAACCTGAGAGTGTTGTCATAAAGGATTCATTCTGGGATTCTTCAGATATGTTTGCCTATAGTGGCAGCTCCCACCTAAAATAAGCACACAGGAGTACAGGGTGGTCTTTTTTTGCAAGGAAAACTCTTTCTCTGTCTGCTACTGCCAGAATCATTTCACACTGCCACTGGTACCTGAAGATCTGGCATGAAATAATTAAATTCAGTGTGGATTGTTCATACTGGTTAATGATAGATCAGCTGAATTTTTCTCTTCACATTCAGCAATGCCTTGCATCTACTGGTACAGCAACACTTTTTAAAATCAGCTTTGGGCATCTCAAAGATTCAATCCTGTGCATGCTCAGTTGGGACTGAGGCTTGTTAAATTCAGTGGGATTTATTTCTCAGCAGAAAAACAGAATAATGAGTTATCTATTTTGTCATCTAGCAGTAAAATTACATTTTAGGACAACATCTTGTATTATACAAATCATGAGCTAGCAACACTTGGTTAAGATATAGAACAGGAAAAAATGTAATGAAAAGATACTCCAATTTCCTCTGTTCCTGCAGTGAAATACTTCACTGGAATCTGAATGACAGGATCCTGGTTTCTTCCAATGCAATAACCATAATTAGATTGTAAGATCCTTGGGGCAGAGTGTCTGTTTCTCATTTGTACTTTAAAGCAGCCTCTACTCTAAATCATAACAACCTAATGTGTGCTGGCAATGTGCAGCCCACCAGCCTAATTTTAAATACATGTTTCATACTTTTTAATCTTTGTGCTATATTAGGCAAACACACAGCAGATGTCAGTACATTACACATCTTAGGGAGGATGTAATATAGATTATTAATAGAAAAGCACCAATAGCAGCAGTTCAGTGCTGGAATTTGCAATAATGCGCTTTTCTCATTAATGTGTTCTAAATAGATGGACTTTAACACCCCAGCTACTTTGTCAAACTCTCCCAGTGGAAATGGTGGCCAGCTAAACTCTCACAATCTCCTTAGGCAAATCCTGAAGAACTGGGATATCACTTTAATAACTGTAATATACTTTTAGCAATCAAAGACAGCAGGAGGGGAGGAGGAATGTTTGTTCCCTTGGTCACACTTCAGTCCTTGATTACAGGCATAATCCTATGCATGTTTATACAGAAAACATCCTGTAATTCTGGAGCCTAAACGTTCATGGGACTGATTCCTAAAGGTAAGTCTCAGAGAGGAACAGTGTAATATGTAGCACTTCTAACTTTGTCTCCCCCTCCCTCTCCCTATTGCACTGTTCTGCTGAAATTAGACTTCTTCTCTAGAATGGGCAAAGCATCTTAAGACAAACTTTTACCCTGACTAGGATGCCATTGTTGAAAGACAGCTGACTCATTAAGTGTCAAGAAATACAATCCCTGAATGAGAATTAAACCTTCTGACCTTATTTCTAGCGAAGCATCAATCTAAGCTATAGGCAGCCTGGAAAAACCCTATGGGTATGCTGGTCATTGCTTTTGTAGCTCCACTCTTCCCCTTCTCCTTTAAGCAAACTCATCTCACACTATATTTCCTCTCTGTGGCTCTCCCTGTGATCTGTCAGTCCAGCTGAGAGATAGGTGAAATTCTCTGAAGATCATCCAGTGAACTAAATTGCTGAGCAGGGATTCATATCTAGCATTCTCTGCAGTTCCAGTCCGACACTCAGTCATCTTTATTATCCATTTAAAGATGGATGGGCAGTGCTAAATATAGAAAAGATCTAGGGGCTCAGGCCTGCAGGATTAAAAGAGCCCTCTGCAAATTTGCATATGCCAATTTACATATGCCTTAACGTTTCTCTATCTCCCCCTCTCTGTGTGGGGTGGGGGGAGGGAAGGGACTCTTTCTCCTAAGAACACCCCTATCTGTAAAAAGGGGTGTATGGACAGAGGAGAGGAATATGATTTCAGGAAAAAGACTCAGGCAGAAAATTCAAAGTGGGGGGAGCACCAGTACAGAAGGAGGGGAAGCACAAGTACAAATAAGCCAGGTAATTCAAGGGGATCAGATGCCACAAAGATAATTGGAACCCCTGTAGCTTTATTTCAGCAAGTGACCATGGTCCGTGGGCTGGTGGGCCAGGTAGCATCCCAGGGATGTGAGACTCTGAATGACAAATCCAGGACACCAGCCCTACTTGGCTATCGCTAACACTGACTGTGTGTGGCATGAGGTAAAGGAAGGGTAAAGTATTAAACACAGAGGGAAAGCTTTCCCCTAACCTTCATAGAATTATTGAATCATAGAACACTAGAGTCAGAAGGGGCCAAAAAGGCCATCAGGTCCAATCTCCTGCTCAGTGTATGACCCCAAGTTAATGCATCCCTACCAGATGGCTATCCAGCTGTGTCTTGAATGCCTCCAGAGTAGAAAAGCCCATGACCTTCGTCAGTAATTGGTTCCATTGCTCTAACAGACAGGAAGTTTTTCCTGATGTTCAACTGGAATCCAGCTTCCTGTGACATGAGCCATTATTTTGCATCTTTCACCCTGGGATGATTGAGAAGAGATCCTGGCCCTCTGCTGTGTGCCAGCCTTTCAAGTACTTGAAGAGTGCTATCATTTCTCCCCTCAGCCTTTTCTGCTCACTTCATTCAGTCTATCCTCATAGGATTCTGTTTCCAGTGCACTCATAATCTTTGTTGCCCTCCTCTTTCTTGAAGGGTAGCGCCCAGAATAAAGCCTGGGCACTAAGATAAAGCCGAAGCAGTGCTGAGGAGAAGAGAACTACATGATTTGGAAATGGCATGCCTGTTAATACAGCCCAAAATAACATCTGCCTTTTTTGTAGCCCCATTGCATTGTTGACTCATAATCAGTTTGTGATCTATAAGAAATCAAATATCCTTCTTGTCTGCAGTATTGTTGAGCCCAATGTCCCTCACCTTGTAACTGTGCATTTGGTGTCTTTTTTCCAAGGTGCAGAACTTGGCATTTGTCCCTATTAAATTTCTGTTGTTTTCAGCCCTATCTTCCAACCTTTCAAGATCTCTTTCAATTTTGCTTCTTTCTTCAAGGGAATTAGTTATTTGACCCAATTCTGAGTCATCTGTAAATCTGATAAACATTTCCTGTACCTCCTTTTCCAGATCATTATTCAAAATTTCTGGGCCTGGGACCGAACCCCTATGGCACCCCATTTGTTTCCTCTCCTCTTTGAGAAATTGCCATTGATAACGCCTCTTTGAGTCTGATTCTGGAGCCAACTGTGGATCCATCTGACAGATGTTCCATCTAGCCCACTGTTCGCTAGTTTGCTATTCCAGATAGGAGCAACTGCAGCCTGTTTCCAGCCCCATGCATCTACAGAACTTCCTAACCTGGCATAAAGATCTGATTCCTAGAGAAATTAAATGTTACCATCATCCTCTTCACCTCCCTTGGTAGCATTTTGAGAAGAGCCAACATTTTCTTGTACAGCCTTATATGACTGTGCCACCACTAAACCTCATGTGACCAAGTCCCACAGTTTAACAATGGGAATCAGTGAAAGGGTTCTAACTCAGGGGTATCGCACCTGCTTTGCATACAGATAATTCCAGGTTTAATCACCAGCCTCTCTAGGTAGGGCTGGAAAGACCTCCTGCCCGTAACCTTTGAGAGTTGCTGCTGTCAGTGGCAACAATACAGGGCTAGATGGAGCAATGTATATCTGTATAATGCAACTCCCCTTTGTTCCTAGTTTCAATGTAAATGGAGTAGAGGTGTCAGAGAGAGGGACCACCCTTTTCTGCTCACAGAGCAAGAGAGCTCCCATAAAAGCGAGTCGCCTCACCCCTTACTGCTAAATGATTTATGTAGAGGATGATGTGAGAGCCCAGGGAGTGTTCTCCAATAAACTTCTGCATTCTCAGGAAGCATAGGACATGCACCACAGTCTGGGGGGCTTCCTTACTTTGTGCATCCAGTTTCCCCATACGAAAGAGATCATTGTCTGAACGCTTAAAAGACAAGAGCTACAAAGATCATCCAGCATTCAATTGCTTTGCAGGAAACTGCAGAGGGACTGAAAAAAATGTTGTTGTGAAGCTAAGCAGAATGTTTATCTTTCTTATCTGAAAAGGAAACCTATGGGAAACAGTATGCCATATTCTAGACCAGTCCCCTGTCATATAATTATAATGCATTACATAAAGCAGACAGCTTTTGGGAAGCAGTAGGTCTAAGGAAGGGACAATCCCTTATTAAATGTGGCTTTGGTTTCCTTTCCAAATGTTTCAGGTCTCAATTGAGTAGTCTTCAGTGTAAAACAATACATGAGCTAAGTGTTTGGATTAGGACAACACAATGTGCCCTAAGTGTCCCATGGTGTTATGGGAACAATTGTTACACACAGCAGAACTCATTTCCCCCAAGTCAAGGAACACAGGCCAGATCTTTTTTCCCCCAGACTTCAAAGGAAGAACACAGTAAGGACTTTTACATGGCCAAATTACTTAAGTGGGGAGAAGAAAGTGCCATTAATATTTGATGTAAATGCAAGGGGTTTTTTTCCTTATTAATTTCTCATGAAACCAAGTTAAATTAGAATCTCAGTGGATCCAAGTAATTATTTTAGAGAAGTTAAATCTACAACAGAGCTATACACAGAACTACACTTCTTTTTATGGGCTCGCACTGATATTTATAGGACTTGTTCACAGCTGTGAAAGCAGGATTTTTGGAAAAAAACCCAGCACAAGTTATATTGAAATCAGCAAATGTTATAATGAAGAAATATCTAACTTAGAAGATCAGTTTGCATTTGTCTGTCTATCCATCTATATCCATCTATCTGTCTGTCTGTCTATCTATCATCTATCTATTGATCTATTTCTATCACCTATTGATATCCCTCTAATAACACTATTTATTTTTATATTTATACTTAGCTGTCAGTATCACATAAGGTTTATAGCCAAAGCAATGATATATAGCAAATCACACCCATAAAACTGTCACTTGAAAATTAAAAATGTAAAATTGAAAAGGTATTTACAAAAAATTGCAAATGCAGGATGGCAAACATGGACATTCCAGGAATACAAGAATAAAAAAATGGGAAAATAAAATTTCAGAGCGTGTGTGCATGTGTGTACACACATGAGGATGTGCACACACGGTACAGTCTGCTAGCACAACACTTAATTGCCACGAATTACCAGAGCTTTCACAGAGCAAATCTAGTATGTTGGGGTGCCAAAGGATACACTGTATAATGGGGCTTCTGTGCCACCTGTACTTTACACTGCAATTCCCATCTTATTTCCACTTTCTATATTCTGCCAGTTTTACACCTGGAATTTAGAGCATAGGTATTGGAGAAAGCATTGCTTTTTCCCTCCCTGTGTTTATACTGTTTCAAAGTAGAGAAGAACCAGACGAACTGCCAAATGAACAAAGGATTAAATTTATCCACATCATCATCATTAAATAAGTAGCTGTTAAAACATATCTTGCATTTTATAAGCGATTGATGCTAGATCTGCTGTCTTTGGGAAGAGTCATTGACTTAATTGTGTTTGAATCAGGATTTATATAATTTAAAAGGACAGCTTCCACAGATCTATGTGTACCTAGACAGTTCTGTACAGCTGCCAATAGCACGTGTTAGTGTCACAAAGCTAAGCCATCTAAATTTTTATTCAATTCCAGCAGTGAAGATGAAGAAGAGCCCTGATGGGTTCACATAAACAAACACTGATGCTTCTGAGATGCTTCAGACTGGCTGGTGAGATAGAAGAACACTTCATCCACATGGGTTGCAAAGTGCAGTGGATGGTAAAGAGAATGAAGATGCATGGATGCAAGTGGAGAAACAAAGTTCACAACCACAACAACATATTAGGAAGGAGCCTGACTTTTCTGATGTAGCAGACAACAATAGATTCTACTGTTTTTGATACTTAACTGGTGAAATTAACATGACAGATGTAGATGATTGGGGTGGCTGGTGGGTGAAATCACAGCCAGTAGAAACATATGTTTAATTTCTGGGTGATGAACAGCTGAGAAAATGCAAAGGATGACAGTATTAGTACCTTCTTAAATAAAGTTAGTAAGCAATGCTTGCTAAGCAACATGGCACTACTAGTCCATCAGAAACACCATTCAATAGATGTATGTGGCAAAGCAGAGATTAGTCTAAATTCGTGTCCAATAGTCCAGGGTGCCAGTGGATCGGGGTCCAAGTGTGAAGGGCAGGAGCCCAAAAGGGAAGGGAAGGGAAGGGAAGGGAAGGGAAGGGAAGGGAAGGGAAGGGAAGGAACCTAGTTGCTTATCAGAGCATATCTGGAGTTTTGAGAGAGTGCCATAAATGCTCTTCACAAAATGGTTGCCATGGAAGGTGACGATTCATAAAATTGATACCAGGTGGGTCTGGCTGGTCACAGAGCATTCCTTTCCCCAAAGCTATACTGGTGAGACAAAAAGAAAAATATCTGGCTCAAGAACTTAAGTACAAGGCATGTGGGGCAGGGTGGGTTGCATTCTGAATGCTTCTCTGCTCTTCTGAAACCAAATACAGTGAGGGTTTCAATTTGAGTATGGTAGCCTCTGAGTTTAAAACAAAACAAAATCATAAACATAATCTTTAAAAATAAAATAGAAATCAGGAGAAAGAAATCCAATAGAGGTGTCTGCTGACATATGGGCAACTTCAGGCATTACACTGGAGATTCTAGTGGTACTTGCAGATTTAGTGTAATATCTGTTTAGTCATGCAAATCACTGGCCTTTTAAAATTATTTGTTTTGCTTGGAAATCACCAAGAGTACCAACACTTATTCCTATTTTTTTCTTTCCTGAGTTGCTCAGCCGCATATGAGCATGCAGTCAGATGTAAGGAACTTGTCGTTCTTACAACATCAAACAAAAGGAAATGTCTAAAAGGCAAGGCAAAGACTCCACATGGTTTGCTTTGCAGCATTATGACTCAAGTTCCAATGTTCTACTGTTCTTTAAAATCTGCTTTCATCTGCTCTGACAGGGCTCTCTGTGCTCTGTTTGTGTGTTATCTGCCATCGAGTTGCGTCCCACTTATTGCAACCATATGAATGAGAGCCCTCCAAAATGTCTGTCCGGCTTTTCTGGACTCAAGGCTGCAACTACCATTATGGGTTTAATCCATTTGATATCTGGTCTCCCTTTCATCTTTTGCTTTCAACTTTTCCTAACACAATTGTCTTCTTCAATGAGTCTTGCCTTCTCATGATGTGTCCGAAGTACGAAAGTCCCAGTTTTGTTACT
Source organism: Varanus komodoensis (assembly GCF_004798865.1). Lineage (NCBI taxonomy): Eukaryota > Metazoa > Chordata > Lepidosauria > Squamata > Varanidae > Varanus > Varanus komodoensis. The sequence continues at coordinate 2,840,095 of NW_025335661.1, forward strand.
TTTGCTTCCAGGGAAAGCTTCATCAGATCTAGGACCCACTTGCCTGTCCTGTGAGTACAGGGTATTTGCCAGGCTCTCCTTCAGCACCATGTTCAAATGCATCAGCTTTCTTTAGGTCAGCATTTTTCATTGTCCAGCTTTCGCATCCATACTTTGTGATTGGGAACACAATAGTTTGGATGATCTTGACCTTGGTCTTCAGTGAAACATCCTTATATTTGACAATCTTTTCTAGGTTCTTCACGGATGCTCTTCCAAGTCTCAGTGTTCTCTGAATTTCTTGTCTTCTGTCTCCCTGTGAATTAATGACTGAACTGAGGTATGCAAAATCTTTCACAATGTAGATTTCTTCATTATTAACAGTGAAGTTCTGTAAATCTTCTGTGGGCATGATTTTTATTTTCTTACTGTACAGTTGCAGTCCTGAACAGCACTTCTGCACTTTCATCTTTCACTTCAGAAATAATTTAAAGTCATTACTGCATTCTGCCAGTATCTGCCAGAATCATCTGCAATCTTAAATTACTGATGTTTCTTCCATTTTTTGCTCTTTCTTCTGATTCTAATCCTGCTCTCTTTATGATATATCCTGCATAGATTGAACAGAAAGGGAGCTAAAATGCACCTTTTTCTGACACCTTTGTCTATGGCAAACCAATCCTGTTTTTCCATAGTCTGTTCTAACAGTAGCTTCTTGTCTGTGATACAGGTTCCACATCAGAACAGTCAAGTGCTTAAGAAACCTCATTTCTGCAGGACCATCTATAACTTCTTGTAATCCACACAGTCAAAGGTTTTGCTGTATTCTATAAAGCATAGACTGATCTTTTTCTGAAATTATTTGGTGCACTCCAGTAGCTAACTTTATATTGCAACATGATCTCTAGTGACTCTGCCTTTTCAAAATCCAGCTTGGACGTCAGGCATTTCTCACTCCAGTTATGGTATTCTTCTGTGTTGCAACACTTGGAACATCACTTTGCTTGCATGGGAGACTTATGTAATGGTCTTTTGGTTGTTGCACAATTTTGGCTCTCCTTTCCTGGGGACTGACAGATATATTGAATATTTCCAGTCTGTGGGCCATTATTTGTTTTCCATATTCGCTGACATATTTGATCTGATCCATTTTCTGCCACTTGGAATAGTCCTATTGATATCCTGTTTATGTCAGGTGCTTTATTCTTTACAAGTGCTTTCAGAACCACTTTCGCTTTGCTTTTTAATACTGCAGTCTCTTCTTCATAGGATTCCACTTTGAAGAAGGGTGTTATCCTTTCATCTCTTCTGTAAAGTTCTTTTGAATAATTGCGCCTCCTCTTTATTTTCTTCTGATGAGATAGTATGTTCTCTTGTTTGTATTTTAGTATTCCTAATCTAGGTTTGAATTTCACCTTTGATTTCTTGGATCTTCTGAAAGAGGTCTTTTGCTTTTCTCCTTCTGCTGCTCTCTTCTGTTTCTTTGCATTCAACATTGTAATAGTTCTTTGGTCTCTACATGATAGTTGCTGAAAAGTAGTATTCATGATTCTGACCCTATTTCTGTCACCTTTTGCTTTTGCTTCTCACCTGTCCTTTGCAGCTGTGTTTCTTTGTCATCCATGCAGAATTTTTCTTTCTTGTTTCTGTAGGAATTGACTTTTGGCATTCTTTCCTAATGATATCTCTGGTTTCAGTCCACAGTTCATCTGGCTCATGGTCAATTAAGCTGAGCAATGCAAATCTGTTCTTTTTGTGGAATTTAAATTCTTCAGGGATGTTCTTTAAGTTATATTTTGGCACTATGTTTCTGTTGGTGATCTTTTTAGCTTGACACTTATTCTTGAAATGAAGAGTTGTACACTATTCAAAAGACCAAGTCTGTTACAAGCTACCAACTAATGCATAATTTATTGCAGCAATGATAGAAAGTGGCTTATTAAGGTCTAAGACATCCTTTCTTGGATAGAGGGTCCATCCAAATTTTCTTCCAAGGTGATGGGTACAATCCAGAAAAGGCTAAGCATGTTATGTCCCAGGTGTTTTATCATGGAAAGCATGGCTGACTTTCCATGGGCTGTAAACAGGAAATGATCCAAAGCTTCATAGAGGTCCAGTGAGCAAACTATTTTTTTATATGAAATGTACATACATTGGGAACTGGCCTGCCTTGTTCTCCTCTGTGAGCCATCAAAGTGTCATAGAACTGCACACTGTCAAGGTGGGGCATGTGCTAATACACCCACACAGCATCTTGATGGCAAACTTCCTACACATGCCTAATGGCTGCATCAAAGGCTGTAACATTCCTATAGCTTCTGTGCTGCTTTCATAGCTTCTTCTATATAGATACTACACAAAACTTGAGTGCAGATCATCATATGAAATAACTGTGCTGCATATGCTGGATCCTGATGCGGGATGATAGTATATGCAGGGTTCTCACAGCTTCCAGGTGCAATTTTATACTGCACAAAGCAGGTCTCCTATTTAATAGAAGCTGTTTATAATGAGGTTGCAATTGATAGGCTATGAAGTAATTAATCTTGCTTGACAAGCAAAAAATATGATGAGATTCTCAGAGTGCTGGGAACAATTGACGGCAAAAGAAGAAGGGGACGGCAGAGGATGAGGTGGCTAGATTGAGTCACTGATGCATTTGGTCTGAGCTTAGGTGGACTCTGAAGGATGGTGGAGGATAGGAGAGCTTGGAGGAATGTTGTCCATGGGGCCAGGATGGGTCGGACACGACTTCGTGAATAACGTAACATAACATACATAGGATTGTCACTTCAGTTGTTGCTTTTTTGAGATGAAATACTAAGTTCCTAAATGGAAGTTGTAGGATAGTTTTACTAAAATTCTTTAGTAGCTTTTGAAATTCTAATTTTCTTTTCTTTTTTAAATATAAGAGTCAAATGCCTTATAAAAAGATTTAAAAGATTTATAATCTGTAGTGCCTACTTCTTGGTGGATATCTATTCTGAGAATCTCATCAAGTTTCTCACCCTAATGAAAGTATGTACAGGATCATAGCCAAGATGATTATAATCAAGGGTTACAATCCATGTCCACTAAAATCAGTAAAGGGTTTTACCGTCAATTCCTAGCTGGATGTTTATCATGCCCAAGATGTGTGCAATTTCTATAATTTCAAAAACCCATGAAAAGTAGAAAAACCTGTCAAAATAAACTGCTGACATGTTTTATCTGTGATACTCACCCAGGTAGGAAAGAATATATCAGTTTCTTTACAAAATATGAAAGCTGTAGCTGGTTTTGAGTTTCCTTGCATATTAAATCCAGCTGCTTTCTCTAACTCTAGCATTTCTTGAGGAGAGACCCAAGAAATTATTATCACCTAGGGCACAATCCTATACAGTTTCTACAGAAGAAAGTCCTACAATACCTAGCATCCCCCAGCCTTCATGGCAGATGGGGTATGCCATCAGTTGTAGGTGATTGGTTTAAATATGCATAGGTTTGCACAGTGAATTGGCTTTATCTGAAAGAAAGCCCTGTCATCGGAATATAATCTTTGTATAGTTAATATTATTTCCTTAAAGGCATTAGTAATTCACAACAGTACTGTTTATTGATGAACCTACATTAGTTAAAACTTCAATAAATTGTAAGCTGTCCCGTGATGTCAGTGGTGGATGGGGCACAAAAGTTTTAAATAAATATTTATTTATTTTTATTTTTTATTTATTAAAACATTTCTATGCCGCCCCTTGCTGAGGCCTTGGGGCGGCTTACAACATCAAATAAAATACAAAATACATTAAAATAGTACCCAATTTATAGTATATAAATAGTATCCCTCACTATTGGATATGCTGGCTAGTTACTTCTTTGCAGCATCTAGAGGATCACATGTTCCTTACTCTTGTCCTGGGTAGTCTTGCTTGCTACTCTGAGTTCCAAGCTATGTGTCCTTTTCTGGAATAGCACACTGCCTCCTGCTATTTCCTGACAGGCTAGGGATTCTCCACAATGATGATCAGTTGTGTTCTCCATTGTGCCTTTCATCCTATTCCTCACAATTATGTCCCATTGTTTCAAAATGTAACACAAACTAGATTACATCTGTGTCATATTTTGTATACTGTTTGTGTAGGACAACTGCTTAATAACAGTGTTATCACAAGCACCACAACCATACACTTTGTGGACAGAGTTCCAAATAGAGCTTAAACATCATTTTAATTGTTAACAATATTCACTTATTCATCTGACCAGGACGACTTCTCTTTTCTTTTCTTTTCTTTTCTTTTCTTTTCTTTTATTTTATTTTATTTTATTTCTTTTCTTTTATAACTTCTTTTATATCATTTATATATTTTTTAAATATTTATTTATTTTATTTTATTAATTTTAATTTTATATTGTTATTTTGTATTGTATTTTATTGTGTTGTAAGCCACCCCGAGGCTTCGGCAAGGGGCGGCATAGAAATGTTCTAATAATAATAATAATAATAATAATAATAATAAACAAATTTATGAATTAAAAATAAAAACAACCCCCTTTGGAAGAAACCCTATGGGACCTGGACAGCTTCTGAGGGGCCATAAAATATTTGGATTGCCAGAGCCAAAGTCTAAGACTGTGCTCCACCCCCAGAGGTGTGACTCAGGGTACCTACACTGCCCTCTCACAGCATAGAAAGAACTGCACTGGCTACTCTTCAAGGCTGAGAACGTAGACATGGAGAGAGGGAAAAGGACTGCTCCAGTGGGGAGAGAGAGGAAGAGACTGGAATGGGCAGGATATAAGGCCTCTCCAGCCCCTTTGTCACTAGAAGGACAAAAAAGCCTCTCAATTGAAAAGGCAGGGCAGAAGGTCAGGGAGGTGAAGATCAGCTCCAACGTTCTGCCTGCCTTGCATGGGCTGACCATAAGCCCCTGAGGGCAGGGCTTACAGGCACTGTGACACAATTGTTCTGCAAATGACTTACACTGATTTGGAGTTGATTTTTATACTGAATTTAAATATGGATTTTCTTATCCCTGGCATGCACACAGAGAAGAATGGGATGGTAAGATGGAGTTCAGCCGGCACTTTGAAAACTCCCACTGTGTCATCTCTTACATTAAAAAATTCTCTGTAAGTGAACATACCAGCACATCTGCAAGAAATTGGAGCATTAAAAAATACACTTACCTTTTCTTGCAATAAAAAGTATCCTGCAATCAAAACTTCAGAGCTCTTGTGGCTCTTTGTACACTTTGTTCTGCTTTTGGTAATAGATTAGGGCTCAGATGTAAAATTCTTAATGCTAAGGGAAACTTTGCAAATAACGAACTTAACAACTCTCCAATGTTATTAACTATTACCTATCATCTATGTAAGAAGTAAGGTTTACATTTCCTAAAAGAGTACCACAATATTAAATCTGGACAGCACAATTTGAAATGGTTACACAAATTAAAAATTAAGTCACATTTTATATCTCAATTTCAGAATTGTGAGTCATTCAATTTTAGCTTTTGCCCTGTCCTTCCATCCCCCCACTCCCCCCCCCAACCTGCACCTATGGAGAAGAGAAACATTGATTGCTTGTCTGTCTGGCAACCATGTACAAATACTGCTTTCTATTCACTGGCTGGGCACAAAGCTGTGCTTTATTTGCACAGAGGAATGTAGCATGAAAAGCAGATCTCTCTGCAGGGTCTCTCCTGGGGACTCCAAAGTAAAGCATTGTGCAAAGTGCTTCCTGAGGTCTGCAGATTCTCTAGGGAGGGGATTAAGATTAGGGACCTAATTTCATTGAAGGTTTTGTGTTTATCTTAGCCATGCACAGCACCAGCTCTTCTAAAATGGACCACCATCTAATTATGATACCAATAGCACCATTTCCTTAAGTCAGTGTTGTGGAGCCATGTTTTCATATGTCCCTTTTCACCATATCCTCAAGCATCATCCTGGTGAGCAATATGTTTTGATGCAGGCAGGCTGCCAACATCCTACAACATTTTCCCTGACATTTTGTAGATCCCTTACAGAAAGTATGAGGCTTGCTATAGTTTAATCACCAGCTGTGTAACCTTACAAACTAGCAAAGCTTGGATCTTTCTTTAGTATTTGCATTTTTTGACCCCCAAAGAGAAAAGAATTTCCCATATATAGAGTGGAAAAACAGATTGCTAATGTCACTTAGTGAAGGAGCTCAAGCTGATCAGTCTACCATTAATCCTGCATTAAGCAATAATACAAGGCAAAACATGTGTTATTGCATTTCAAGACATACTGATAACTAGCTTTAAATGCCAGCATTTTTGCAATTTAGAACTGCTTCCAGCTATTATGATACCACACAATGTGTTCAATGTAATTCAGTTTTCTGAATCCCATTTTTTTAATATAAAAGCAGTCTTCATTTGTTTGTCTCTCCTTTAAATGAGAAATGAAACTTAAATGTTGCATTAGTAAAATTGTCCCAGAAATAATAATAATTGCAATGCCACTCAAAAGCATTGACATTTAGATACCAACTGTGCATTACTATCTAAACATTTTAGCTGTAAATGGGACAAAACAGCTTTTTTAATTACAATCACACTTCATGGGAAATGCCAAATGTGATACTATAGAGTAACTGCCTAGAGACTTTATGAGAAATACATTTATCCCTCTGTATTACATGGTAATTTGTAATTCATTGGAGTCAAACCATTTTGTAATGTATAAATCCAATTAAGGAAAGAGGTAGGGAAACCCAGCATTAAGCCCATTGTATATTTAAAAACAAAACAAAACAAATAAAACAAATAAATACCAATCACATGGTTTTCAAGATTTTTTTCTGGCCAACATTTCAAACTTTCTTGACCTTGCACTGGAGCTTATCAGTGACTTCTGGGGGTCAGAAGTGTTAGTGCGAGTAAAATTACTTGGACAAAGCCAGAACCAGGTCAGATCGCCATGGGATAGTCCCACAAGGCCTTCTGGAGGCTGCTACCACCAAGGAGTTCTAAGGGAAGGAAAGAAAAGACCATGAACCAAACATCCCAGAAAATTCACCAGCAAATGTGTTATTAATCAAGGCAAACACAAACAAAGTTTATTAAAATGCCTTGTAACAGTACATTTCAAAACAACACAGAGGTGTCTTATGGGATGACCATTTTAACACCAACGCTCATGCCAATTGGGTTACATTCTTCAAACCTGAACAGCCACAAGTGTGCCAGAAAGGAAAATAAATAGTGGAGTGATGTGTGCAGTCACATATCTAATTTGATGATTGATCATTTAATTTAAATAGACTTTTAAAAACAGCAAATGAATACAAGGCTAATATCAGTGGTCAAATGTGAAAGACGTTTGGATGTCATTAGCTAAGTGACTAACTGTGCATAAAGGAAAATGATACCAGTGAACAATTTCCAAGTACACAGCGGCCATCCTGGTTAATTCACTTTTGTGGTGCAACCAATAGCATGGACCACCTCATCTAGTAAAGTGGGTTATAATTTACAAAAGCTTATATCATAATCAATTTCTTAGACTTTAGGTGCAACAAGACTCTTGGCTGTTTTTGCTGCAACAGGCTAACATGGGTATTCCTTGGGAAACTTTCTTAATAATTAACTGAGGCCATATAATCTGGAAAGTGTAATAGGATTATGGAATTTCCTGAGCCAGTGTTCTGAGGCTGCTGCAAAACTGTGCAGGCCTCTAGCCCTTTCCTGTCATTCTACATCTGAGAATGGTAAAGAAGCCAGGAAAGGAAGCCCACTAGCTCCTTCCTTTCCATGTGTAGTTCTGTCACCCTCTACTCATGAAGGGTAAATTTCTGAAGAAAAGAGCCTCCTGCATCCATGAAGGAAGCTCTCCACATGCTCCAGAAGATAGGAAAATTGAGCAATCGGAATTGTATAGAGAGCCTGCATGGATGCAGGAAGCTCTTTTCTTTATCTCTTCCTCTTCAGAAGGTTGCTCTTCACAACTAGCAGGGGATGAAAGTGCTCATGGAGGAGGAAGGATCCAGTGCATCCACTCCTCAGATGTTTACTCTTCAAATGTAGAATGCCTGAATGAGGCCTCTCTCAAAATGCCACCAACAAGTGGCATTCATGCAGCTGTTGTTGTTAGTCGCAAAGTCATGTCTGATCCATTGCGACCCCATGGACAACACTCCTCCAGGCCTTCCTGTCCTCCACCATCTCCCAGAGTCCACCTAAGCTCACACCAACTGCCTCAGTGACTCCATCTAGCCACCTCATCCTCTGCTGTCCCCTTCTTATTTTGCCATCTATTGTTCCCAGCACTAGACTCTTCTCCAGGGAGTCCTTCCTTCTCATTAGGTGGCCAAAGAATTTGAGATTCATCTTCAGTATCTGGCCTTCTAAAGAGCAGTCAGGGTTGATTTCCTCTAGGATTGACTGGTTTGATCGCCTTGTGGTCCAAGGGACTTGCAGGAGTCTCCGCCAGCACCACAATTCAAAGGCCTCAATCCTTTTGTGCTCAGCCTTCCTTATGGTCCAACTTTCACAGCCATACATTGCAACTGGGAAAACCATAGCCTTGACTATACGCACTTTTGTTGGCAGAGTGATGTCTCTGCTTTTTAGTATGCTGTCTAGATTTGCCGTAGCTTTCCTCCCCAGGAGCAAGCATCTTTTAATTTCTTGGCTGCAGTCCCCGTCTGCGGTGATCTTGGAGCCCAGGAAAATAAAATCTGTCACTGCCTCCATTCTTCCCCATCTATTTGCCAGGAAGTGAGAGGACTGGATGCCATGATCTTAGTTTTCATAATGTTGAGTTTCAAGCCAACTTTTGTGCTCTCCTCCTTCACCCACATTAAGAGGCTCTTTAGTTCATCTTCACTTTCTGCCATTAGAGTGGTATCATCTGCATACCTGAGGTTGTTGATATTTCTCCCAGCAATCTAAGTTCCACATGGAGATTCATCTAGCTCCGCCTTTCTCATGATGTGCTCTGCATATAAGTTAAATAGACAGTATACAGCCTTGACGAACTCCTTTCTCAATTTTGAACCAATCAGTGGTTCCGTGTCCAGTTCTTACTGTTGCTTCTTGACCCGCATATAGGTATCTCAAGAGACAAATAAGATGGTCTGGTACTCCCATCTCTTTAAGAACTTGCCACAGTTTGTTGTGATCCACACAATCAAAGGCTTTAGCATAGTCAATGAAGCAGAAGTAGATGTTTTTCTGGAACTCCCTAGCTTTCTCCATGATCCAGCGTCTGTTGGCAATTTGATCTCTAGTTCCTCTCCCTCTTCGAAATCCTGCCTGTACTTCTGGTAGTTCTTGGTCCACATACTGCTGGAGCCTAGCTTGTAGGATTTTGAGCATCACTTTGCTAGCATGTGAAATGAGTGCAATGGTGTGGTAGTTTGAACATTCTTTGGCATTGCCTTTCTTTGGGATGGGAATGTAAACTGACCTTTTCCAATCCTGTGGCCACTGCTGAGTTTTCCAAATTTGCTGGCATATTGAGTGTAGCACTTTTACTGCATCATCTTTTAGGATTTTGAATAGCTCAGCTAGAATACTGTCGCCTCCACTAGCTTTGTTGTTGCTCAGACTTCCTAAGGCCTATTTGACTTCACATTCCAGGATGTCGGGCTCGAGGTCAGTGACCACCCCATCGTAGTTATCAGGGACATTAAGCTCTTTCTTGTATAGTTCTTCTGTGTAATCTTGCCACCTCTTCTTAATCTCTTCTGCCTCTGTTAGGTCCCTGCCATTTTGGTCCTTTATCATGCCCATCTTTGCATGAAATGTTCCCTTCATATCTCCAATTTTCTTGAAGAGATCTCTGGTCCTCCCTATTCTATTGTTTTCTTCTATTTCTTTGCACTGTTCATTTAAGAAGGCATTCTTATCTCTTCTAGCTATTCTCTGGAATTCTGCGTTCATTTGTTTGTATCTTTCTCTTTCTCCCTTGCCTTTTGCTTTCCTTCTTTCCTCAGCTATTTGTAAAGCTTCCTCAGACCGCCATTTTGCTTTCTTGCATTTCTTTTTCTTTGGGATGGTTTTAGTTGCTGGCTCTTGTACAATGTTGGGAACCTCCGTCCATAGTTCTTCAGGCACTCTGTCTATCAGATCTAATTCCTTAAATCTATTTCTCACCTCTACTGTATATTCATCAGGGATATGATTTAGGTCATACCTCAGTGGCCTAGTGCTTTTCCCTACTTTCTTCAACTTAAGTCTAAATTTTGCAACGTGAAGCTCATGATCTGAGCCACAGTCAGCTCCTGGTCTAGTTTTTACTGACTGTATAGAGCTTCTCCATCTTTGGCTGCAGAGCACATAATCAATCTGATTTCTGTGTTGACCGTCTGGTGATGTCCATGTGTAGAGTCGTCTCTTGGGTTGTTGGAAAAGAGAGTTTGCTATGACCATTGTACTCTGTTGACAAAATTCTACCAGTCTGTGCCCTGCTTCATTTGTACACCAAGGCCAAACTTGCCTGTTATTCCAGTTATCTTTTGACTTCCTACTTTAGCATTCCAATCCCCCATGATGAAAAGGACATCATTTTTGGGTGTTAAGGTGTTGTAGGCCTTCATAGAACTGGTCAACTTCAGCCTCTTCAGCACCAGTGGTTGGGGCATCGACTTGGACTATTCTGATGTTGAATGGTTTTCCTTGGATTTGAACTGAGATCATTCTGTCATTTTTGAGGCTGTATCCCAGTACTGCTTTTCCTACTTTTTTATTGACTATGAAGGCTACTCCATTTCTTCTGAGGGATTCTTGCCCGCAGTAGTATACCTGATGGTCATCTGAATTAAATTCACCGATTCCTGTCCATTTTAGTTCACTTATTCCTAAGATGTTGATGTTCAGTCTTGTCATCTCTTGTTTGACCACATCCAGCTTACCTTGATTCATGGATCTTACATTCCAGGTTCCTATGGAGTATAGATCTTTGCAGCATCGGACTCTCCTTTCACCACCAGATACATCTGCAACTGCATGTCCTTTTGGCTTTGACCCAGCTGCTTCAATCTTTCTGGCACTACTAGTACTAGCCCTCTGCTCTTCCCCAGTAGCATATTGGACACCTTCTGACCTGAGGGGCTCATCTTCCGGCGACATATCTTTTTGCCTTTTGGTACCGTCCATGGGGTTTTCATGACAAAGATACTGGAGTGGGTTGCCATTTCCTTCTCCAGTGGATCACGTTTTGTCAAAGCTCTCTGCTATGACCTGTCCGTCTTGGGTGACCCTGCACGGCATAGCTCATAGCTTCATTGAGCTACACAAGCCCCTTCGCCACAACAAGGCAGTGATCCATGCAGCTGAGAAAGCAATTAATCAAATAACCTGCTTCATATGGACTGTGTCTTTATATGTTGTTAATGAATGTTATCTTTTTAGGCTGTTCTGTTCTAAAATGATTTTATACTGTCACTTTAATGACCATATACTGCTCATTGCACTTTTATTCTCTCAAGTCTTTTATTGAAACTACTGAATTAATTTGCTATGAATTACTATTTTAGTGAAAATGGTATATAAAAGGAAATGCATTCTTTTTCCAAGAGTTTTGGCCAAATTATTCCATTGATTCAATAGAGACATTGGACTATTGTTTTAAATGATCCACTTTTTTTCCTTCTGATTTTTGCAAATAGGCAGTTCGCTGAAGCAAATGGCATGCAGAAACTGGCTTTTAGTTCAGATATAATAAGCCTAATATTCATAGACAGCATTTGAACTGTGTCTCGTTCAAACTGACATTAAGGTCAAAGATACAATTTTATCAGTTTCATTTTGGAGGCCTTTACTTGATCATGACAGCACCTTGTTTCTAACACAATTATTGTAATCATATTTCCTATGCTGTTTGACTACAGTGGACCCAGATAGCATTACAGTAAAAAGCCACCAAAACAGGGTACAAGTTTCAAAGTTAAAGGTTAGAGAGCAAGAGTTACAAATTCTTGTTCAAGGCCTAATCAAAGCATATCCCCAATGGGGATTTTGCTTGAGGTTTTCTGAACTCTGGCATTTGTGCTCAATATATAATATGGGCTGTAAAAGGAGTTGATTTAACAATTACAATTATCAAGCAATAAGAAACAGTTTATGCTGGAACCTCTAGAGAATGTGTACATGTTTCAAACTTTGCATGCAGAACATTTTTTTTTCTAAAGAAACTCAAATCTGTATGTGTTTTCCTTACTTTCAGGAGAAGGGTTTGCTGCACATAAGAATCATGCATTTCATTAATCTGAGATTGCAAGGTAGTTTCCTTCTTTTCATTTAAATTTAAATTGTACAGGCCTGCCATTCTGCTCTCTGAGTCTCAGTGCTGTTTCTTACTTTTGCCATTAGAAAGCTCTATGCACATAGCCTGATTGGTTTTGATGAAGATGCAATGCTTCAGCAAGCAAAATGTATTTAACCGATGGCTAGAAAATTGGTCTAAAGTCAATGCTACATGTTGGATTTCACTGGTGCAGTGGAGTCTGAACTACTCACCAGCACAGCAATTCACATGTCCTATGAATCTGTTCCAGAGGCTCTCCTGCCTCTGCAGAAGGGGTAGTCATTTGATCTGTTATTGACGTCTGTTGTGTGGTAGAGAACAACTGTCAGATACAACATTATTTTCATGTTGGAGCTGAATTTGCATGTAGGGTAAATTAGGACAGAATCCTATGGCAACGGTTAATATGACCCTGAACTTGGAGGCCATTCAGTGCAGAGCAGGAGGAGAGGAGGTGATCTTCACCTTCCTAGCATCCCATTTTACATTTTCTTGTTTGATTGGCTTTTTTGCCCATCCAACTGAAGCATCTCATATTTTGGCATCTCCAGGCTCCTTTCTTCCTCACCCACCAGCTCTTTTCTTCCTTCTCTGAGGTTGTTTTCCTAACCTCAGAGAGCAGTTGGGGAACCATGCTGGCTGTGAGGGGATAGGGGAAAGCAGTTGGCGCTCAGAAGTGATCATCAAATCTGTGAATCCAGACTATGTTATGGTCCCTGTGAAGTTTTCTAAGGGCTATTACATTCCTCCCTCCATGTAACTTCATAGGATTTTTACATGTATGAATTGCCAGGAAACATTTGTTGTTATGACCCCCAACCCTCAATCTTCTGGTACACAGAGGAGGATTCTGATGAGGACAAGGCTACTTCCTCCAGCATTGGATAACTCTGGTTGGGGGCATAGCCCTGCCATCATCTTCTAGCTCAAAGGATGACTCTCTGGAAGAACCAGTATCTCACCTGCCTCACAGAATTCTCAGGCTACAAAAATAAGGATGATTTGTCTGTCCAGTTAGCTCCTCCAGGCGAAATGGAGTTGACTACAGTACAAATTTTGTCAATCCATATGCAGCTTCTATTGGATTTAGCTGTCTGCTAAGACAACATCTTCCTATTTTTTGCAGTAGGAAAGAGTTTCAGGCAGCAGGAAACACTTGAAGCTGTCCATAGTTCTGCTTTCTTCTTGCCTTTTTCGGACTGCCATCAGATGCTACCAGCTTCCCCAGTTAATCTAAAGGAAACACTTAATGGAAGAGTAGGGGTGAGGGCATGCTGGGGGATGTGAGATTTGTTTTAATGTCTAATCATGTTTAGGATTGCACCATAAATCTCTTAGGGCTAGTAGCAAAGATGTAAGGTAGGACTTTCAGCCTTTTAGATTCGGCAAGAGCCAAGAAAATGTCATTTGATGTTTGGAGGGAAGTTACTGTGGCCAAGAGTATGAGGCATGGCCATCTGGCAGCCCAGCCCATGTCGCTGTCTTTAGTAAGCTGGAATGGCTACCCCCACCCAACTCGCTTGCTCAGGTGGCCAACCGGCCTGCCCCTTGGCTGGCCAGTGGAGTGCTCTTTCACCTGCTTGGTAAGCCAGCCTGGCTGGCTGCTTGCTCCTCTGTTGTGCCTCAGCGGTGGAGACCTCATGCGAGCTTGGCTGGATGACCTGCTTCAGGAGCCCTACAGCTAGCACCCAAGGCAGGAGTAAATGGCAGCGTGGCTGAGCAGATAGGGAAACAGCCAGCCAGCTGAGTAGCGTGCTAGGGTGGCTTCTGCCACCACCCTATTAAGAAATGGCAGTGGCTGGTGGTGCACCCAGCAGGTCATTCTAAAGAGCCCTACTGGTCACCCCCTAGCTGCTGCAAATGTAGGACTCTGCTGGGAGTGATAGAGAGGCAGAAAGGGGTCCTCCTGGCAGTGGAAATGTTCCTTTCATTATTTTACTGTCCTTGAAGGGAAGCCACATGCACATCAAATAACTAGGGGCCAGTCCTATGCAGTCAAATGACCTACCATGCCCAGCATACAGTGGGCATCATGGGCCTTTGATAATTACAAAACTTGCATAGGGTTGCCTCTTAGGTTGAAAAAGATATGTTCCAGAGGGAAGGTTTAGTGGCACTCTCTCATTCTGTGCTGTTGTTATCTTTTCTTTGCAAAATTATAAAGATGGCACGGATCAGCTTATCTCCTGAAAAATGCTCACTGGTATCCAATTGTGATTTGCTCTCACAGGAACCATGGCTGGTGCAATGGCTCATTCATGCTCTGATAGTGAAGACAAAGGAGGGAAAATGGGGCAGGTCAGTGTTTGTTCAGTTCTGTAATTATTTCTGGAAGCAAAATGCCCTGCTGCACAAACAGGAACTTCTGTGAGTGTGAAGTGATCAACAGAGGTGGAGTAGCTCCCACTGGATAGACACAGCCCAGGATGTTCTAAGCTGATCAAATGACAGAGATGTCAGAGAAATCTGTTATTGATTCAGATCTGTAGTGGGTTGCAAATTAGTGCTATTATGAATTAGTAGATGGACATTCCATGTTTTTAAAAATCCAATTGCTACAGTGATAAGAGAACAGAATGAAAGATTCCTGACAATCCACATAACTTACATGGAACATATCTAACAAGATCTGTACGTTCCCATTGTACACATAAGCAGGTGATTCCTGTGTTTATAGGGATCCTTATCCATCACAGCTTTTATTTTAAGCTCTATAGGTTGCCAAACAGGTTCAGCACCATGGAGCACCACGGATTGTTCCTACAAAGTTCAGAATAAAAATTGCAATGGATCAGGAGTCTCAAGGATATAGGAGTCCCTGCCCTCCCATTCACATAAGATGTCTAAATAATGATCTTTGAGCATCCTAGATGATCAATTTATACTGTTTAAATTGAGAATATGCAACTATTAGAGTATTCTTTCGTGATATTAAGAGCAGTTTCTTATACAAGAACAGAACTCCATCCCTTCCAGAAATTCCAATTAAACCAAAAAGAGAAGAAAAAGAAAACAAGCTTCCCTATTGAGCTCTGGCTCCCTGTCCCATTTTACAAATATATCCCTAAATACTTTGACAGTATTGGCAAGGCCACAAACAGAGTTTGGTTTTACCTGTCCAATTTGAGGAATGCTGATGCTGGAAGGACAGGCATAATTAGGCTCAAACAGTAAATATTTTCTGCACATGCAATAGATTGAAGCTGAACTGAGCAGTGGCTTGAACTGCAATTTGAGCCCTGTGAGGTAAACTGAAAAGATTCACTTCCTTGAAAATGTAATTGAAGGTTAAATCTAAAATTTCAAACATGCAAACAACCGATTTAAGAGCTTCCAGGAGATTTTTGAATCATTCTTTCTTCTTCATTTCTGAGGTGGTGATGAGTGACAAAGTTTAGCTGTTCTAGAAATAGCTGCTTAAGGTTGGCTTTTGGGAAAAATCTCCTGTGTGGCAATTTTAATAAACTTTAAGGCCACAATCTAATTTAGATGACTTTTCATTCACTGTGGCCAGTGTGAATTTCATGAAGGTCTGAACATTAGATTCAGACTGTCTGTTCTTTTTGTGCGGGTGAGAAATGGCTGGATAAGATGTGCTATTTGTATTTGTTGTTATGCGTCATAAAGTCATCTCTGACTTGTGACAACCCTATGAGTAAGTACCCTCCAGAATGTCCTGTCCTTGCTGGGAATAATGACAATTGTAGACAAATAAATGCGGAAGACACACGGTTGGAAAAGTCTGGTAGAGAACGACTATTAAAAAGGATGGTGGCAATGGTGTACACACACACACACACACACACCATTGCGTGTGTGTATAATTGAATGATGAATCTGTAGATGTGAGTGAAGAGCAGTTATGTGAGGAGTTATGCAAAGTATAATGTCGGCAAGAAGAATTAATGAAGTAAGACATTTTTGCTGAAATGTTCAGTTTGCCATCCACACCTGCACTCTGCTAAGGCTGATATGTGAGAATCTGAATCAGTACCTCTAACTTGTGAGTAGACAAGCATTTTTAAACCACCTAAATGTATGTGTACATACATGTATGTGCAAAAAATGGATGTCTTACCTGTATAGATTATTAAGTACAACTGTGTGATGGAGAAATGTTATTGTGTTAAGAATCATGTAGGCTTCAGAGAACATGAAATCTGGAAAAATAATGCAATACTACACAGCCATACCTTATTCATTAATTGTTTTTAAAGGCCACAATCCAAATCATGACCCACTTATTTAAATTCACTGCTTTACATGCTTAAAATCACAGTACCATTTTCTAGCTCCCATGAAAACATGGACACACTCAAATGAAATGATCCATTAGAGCTTGGGCCTGAGGTCCAAATGCAGCATTCCTGAGGTCCCAGTCTGGAACTATACATGAACCTTTCATTCAACAACTGAAGGTTTGGTGGTTTTCTGACTTTTGTGCAGTTTTCGCCCTTCTAAAGCTTGCAATATCTTCTAATGCCTGATTACTGGCAATAAAAACTGTATTTCTGTCCACACTTTTTTGCCTTCAATCCTTTCTGCTTCACCTTTGGCACCAATTCATGGTTGGCATGCTGTTTTTATTATGTGCCATCAAGTTGACTCTGACTTATGGCAACCCTATGAATGAAAGCCTTTCAAAATGTTCTATCCACGACCTCCCTGCTTAGCTGTTTGAAATGCAAGGCTGTGACCTCTTTTATGGAGTCAGACCATCTTTAATTTGGTCTTCTGGTTGGCATGAAGCCTCTAAGAAATGCTCCAAAATGAAAGTTGCCTCTTGGGCTGAAAGAACTTTGGCATCCCAGTGTAATGACCACTGGATGTCCTGTTGGCACTATGGAGCCCCTTCACTCATAAACCAGATTCCAGTGGTTGTCCAGCTGTGTCTGAGTTAATTTTGTGGAAGTTTCAGTAAACTGATCCCTTGTGAAGCATAGCTGGTCCTTGAAGAAAGTGAACACATATTTTATTTATTTATTTAAAACATTTCTATGCCACCCCCATCACAACAAAGCCTCGGGGCAGCTCACAACATTCATAAAAAATACAATTAATAATTTAAAAACTGGTACCATCTCGGATATATATATTAAAATCTCTAAATACATCGATAATAAATTAACAGTTAAAATAACTTTTAAATAAAAAGGTCTTCACCTGGCGCCAAAAAGCAAAAAATGACGGCACCAGGCGGACCTCTCTGGGGAGCACATTCCATAGGTGGGGCACCACCGCAGAGAAGGCCCTCCTCCGGGTACTCACCCTCCTAATATCCTTCACGGAGGGTTCCCGGAGAAGGGCATCAGCTGCCGATCGTAGGGGGCGGGAGGGCATATATGAACGTTCCTTTAGGTAACCAGGTCCCAAGCCGTTAAGGGCTTTATAGGTCATAACCAACACCTTGAATTGGGCCCGGACTTCAATAAGGAGCCAGTGAAGCTGACGGAGAACTGGGGTTATATGAGAACAACGCCCAGTCCCCGTCAGCAACCTGGCAGCTCTATTTTGCATCAACTGAAGTATCCGGATCATCTTCAAGGGTAGCCCCACATAGAGCGCATTACAGAAGTCTAGTTGGGACATATGTCCACCCTTACAAATAATCTCTAGAGATTTATCACTGCAGTAAAAAGTTGAATGTATTTCTGGAATCACTTCTAGTTCAACATCTTTTAGTCATAATGATTACAATGCCACCTTCCCCAACCTGGTGTTCTCCAGACTACAATTCCTATCATCCCCATCTACTAGTTTCAAAACCTCAGGTTCCATTGCTAGACAAGCACACTTCTGCTACCTCTTAGCAATGGTTGGAGGATTTCAGAAACCCACAGGTGTGTCTGTGCACACATGGGACACAGCAATACAAGAATCATTGGTGCCACTCACTTATTTCCTCCCAGTAAAAATCATAATGCAGCTAGTATTGATTAAGTACATGGTTTAATGATGCCATTTTCCCCAGGGCATAGGTCACAATCAGCAGAGTCAACATGATTTTCTGGGCCCAGCACACTGTACATATATTGGGCTCTTCATCTCCCTGCAAGAGAGGACACACTATTGCAACAGCAAGAACAAACATTTTTTAAAAAAATACATATTTTGATTCATATGTAAAGATGCAAATTCTGAAATGTAAATGCATGCAATACATCTCACCACAGTAGAGAAATCTGTTAAGTGATCTCTTTGCGTTTGGATGATGGAAGTATAGTCACAGAGAGGGGGTGAGATCAGGAGCCATGTACCAAGTGATATGATATCTGGCAAATAGACTGCCGACAGGTGAAACTTTCTGCATAATTGTGTATATACACTAGAAAATACTTGACCTGTTGTATTTTTGTCTGACACACAGCTATTAAAGGCATAAGAATTCTGCTTGTTCCCATTGCCAACCCTAAAACCCTGCAAAGAACTCAAGTTGCGTGAGTTGCAGGTCAGTTATGACACTTTGACGTTTTCATCAATCAATCATAGGCTGGCAATGCTGTGCTGCATGCGAGAACTATTTCAAGTAACTGTGTATGAGAAAACCATTTTGGTTTTATAAAGTAACTAATTTTGTTGCCTTGTTGGCTTATTTTCCAAGTTGTAGTACTGTCAAGTTCTCATGCTTATTACTTAGAGCTATTTTAATATTGTTTTGTGGGAATCCAGTCACTTAGCGCTAGCTGAGTATCTTTCTGCATAATGTCTGAACCTGAATTTAGGCTCTTAGGCCTATTGAATTACATAAACAGAGGATTTTGTTCCTGCTGTATGTACAGTTAACCAGACATCTGCTAATGAAATAAGCTTCTTGGATGTCAGTTGATGGAAGTAGCCATATATTTATCATTTTTATCAATCTCTAAAATGCAGATTAATCCCATTATTCAGTAAAAGCCCTATAAACAGCTCAAACATGTGCTTTTGCAATACTACTTTGAAGAGGTTTGTTTTCCCCAGCTGGCTAAAATAGTTTCTAACCTGTTTGTCACAGTGTCTAACAACATGGCCTGGGAAAAGCTGAAACTGCAACCTTTGGGTCCACATCTATTTATCTTATAAAAGGGCTTAGACTTGTTTCATTTATTGTCGGGGACACATTGTGGAGACCAGCAAAAGCCTTCCAGCATGCCCCAAGCACATCCTGGCTTACTAACCCAGCCAGGATAGGGGAATTCATCAAGGAAGGACAAGTTGCAGCAGGTCTTGATATTATGGTAAAACACCTTCCAGAAAAGTAATTGTCCGATCCATTTGATCATCAGCTGTAGCTATTGCTCCAACAGCAGTGGACCTGCTTGGTATCATAATATTATCTGCAACTTTCTTGAACGATGCAGTTAATTTTTCAGACCATATCAAAAATCAATCACAGAACTGAGAGCTGAAAGTGTAGTGAACTAATCTGTTAAGTAGAGAAGGCTAACAACACACCACACACAGTCATAAGCACAGAACAGCAGCAGGCAAAACAAATGTAGAAAATGAACATTTTCTTACATTCTTTACCACAAGTTCACTCTGCATGACATTATATTCCCTTCTTAATATCACATGCTTGAGTTTGCAGAGGGGAGGGAAAGAAGACTACAGGATAATCTTAAGAATCTGAAATAATCTTTAGCAATCCAGTTACTTCTGTATCACACAAATACACATACGAACACCAGACATGAATAAGATTTCGGTTCAGTTCACATCACGGCACCCCCTCTCTTCTCCTTAAATTTGGCATGGAAAGAGTCATACTGGGTACCTCTTCAAGCCTGGGAACCCAACTTTGGAAAGATATAAAGGCAGCACTTCAGTGAAAGGGACCCGAAGAGACCAGGACATAAGCTATCCTGAGGCATCTTCAACTTCCTTCTTGTTCCAGAATGCTTTCACTTGGTGGGATTCTTTTGTGCCTATCTAGAAAAATGCAGAGTGTGAGAAGGTGAGGCAAGGAAAGTCTCCACTGCTTCTGCTGTCCTACAGAGGATACTTCTAAACCTTCAAGCTTGGGGGTTATGACCATCAAGAGCAAAACCCATAGCCTGCATCCTCAGTTATGGATATTCAGAGAAAGGAATTTCATGCTCATTCACATTTGACCATCACTGAGCCCTGGGATGGTGGAGATAAGGTTATCTTGAAAATATCCGGTATGCAAATCTTTGACATAGTTCACTGTATAAGTCATATATTAAGTGTCCATCTTGCATGGAATAGAATTATTTGTTACCAAAGGACAACCCATTTTGTGGTTCTGTTTTGCTCTGCACTTTTCGAGCATCAACCTTTTTGGAGTGCTTAGAAAGCATGTTACATTGTGCTGAAAAGTGATCATATCTACTCTGCCACCTGCCAAACTGCTTCTATTAATTAAAACCAAATGCTTAGTACCTTACTTTAGTTTTTATGAATTTGGCCCTTTGGCTGGTAGACTAAGTCCAGAAAGCTCTTAGTCTCATATTACATAAAATCTTTTTTAAAAGCCAAATGAAAAATAGTTGACATCTATTGCTTTGGGAGTTGGTAAAATTCTTCTTTCACAAATCCTCAGTGACACTGACCACTGAACGTGTAGAAGCAATAATCCATGACAGTCCCATGACTCTGCTTTTCCAAGGAACACTGACAGGTGGATTTTATTTTGCTGTCCAGCATGCTTATTTCTTCCCTGAGAGGACCATTCTCTGCCTTGACTATGAATGCAGATGGCCAGGATGAGCCATTTCAAGTGCAGCTGTGCTCACAGAGTTTGAGATTTTGCAGTTTGTTTTGGCTTGACTGGGGGTCTCGGAGTGCTGCAATGTGTTTTATTTTACACTCTGAGAAAAATTGCAAATTTTATGGATAGTTAAAAATATCTTAATACTTTGTACTGTTTGCTGTGCGTAACCATGCTTGTATGCCATAACTAATATGTTCTAAGAAGCTAGAAACACCTTGCTTTAGATTTAATTGAGTACTGGATAAGGGATATTACTGCAAGACATATATACATTATATTCCAGGGGTGGGGAATCTTAATCCTACCAGAGAGGCCCAAGTTGACTCTCTGGAATTCGCCATGTGGCCACATCCTCCTACTGTCTCTCACCCACCAGTTATTTGACAGTTTCCTGGATTTTATGAAATTTCTAGCCCCACAACCATTCTGAAAGGTTGAAATGATTCCTTAATGCATATTCAAAAATAGCTAGGTTCAGACAATACTCATCCTACACTCAAGGATTGAGTATGAGTTCATTGTGGATAATCACTGAGCCATGGGTTATTGTGTTGTCTGAACTTGGCTGCAGTAACAAGCCATGGTTTGTTTTTGTTGTTAGTCGCGAAGTTGTGTCCGACCCATCGCAACCCCATGGACAACATTCCTCCAGGCCTTCCTGTCCTCCACCATCCCCCGGAGTCCACTTAAGCTCTTGCCAACTGCTTCAGTGACTCCATCTATATCGTGTCCTACGGCTCGACAGAGGCGCTGGCACGTGAGAAAGGGCCAGAAGCTCACAGTGAGAGTCAGGTATTGGAACAAGGGGATTTATATTTGGTGCCCAGGCCCCCAGTGGCCCCTCTGCAGTCCGACTCTGAGGCTTCCGAGCGAGTAGCCTCCCCACACCCTAGCTCTGAGTTGTTTGAGCAGAGTGCAGCTTCCCTTCCTCTAGACTCTGAGGTGTTTGAACAAGTTGCCCCCCTGCCTCCTGACTCTGAAGCTGCTGGGCAGAGTCCTGGAGAACAGGAAGACGTAATAGGAAATTTATAGAACACCCAGCTCCGGAGAAGTTTGTGGCGGTTAGACCAATTGGGATGGCAGGAGAAAAGTTTGTCCCACCCATGGATAGAAAGATGTGAGAGGAGATTGAGATCCATGTGACCTTCCACTCAGAGTTCAGAAAGGAGGGGGCAACTGAGCTGTGAGGAGCTCATCGCCAGAGCTTATCTGTTGCATCGTAAATCTTGTAGCGAATAGCAATAAAACTCTTTAGTTTTATTGCCGACTGCTGTGTGAATTAATTGGAGACGTAAGTTACAGCCTCATGACAATCTAGCCACCTCATTCTCTGCCGTCCCCTTCTTCTTTTGCCATCTATTGTTCCCAGCATTAGGCTCTTCTCCAGGGAGTCCTTCCTTCTCATTAGGTGGCCAGAGTATTTGAGTTTCATCTTCAGGATCTGGCCTTCTAAAGAGCACTCAGGGTTGATCTCCACTAGGACTGATCGATTTGATCACCTTGCGATCCAAGGGACTCGCAGGAGTCTCCGCCAGCACCACAATTCAAAGGCCTCAATTCTTCTGCGCTCAGCCTTCCTTATGGTCCAACTTTCACAGCCATACATTGCAACTAGGAAAACCATAGCCTTGACTGTACGCACTTTTGTTGGCAGAGTGATGTCTCTGCTTTTTAGTATGCTGTCTAGATTTGCCATAGCTTTCCTCCCCAGGAGCAAGCGTCTTTTAATTTCTTGGCTCCAGTCCCCAGTGATCTGCAGTGATCTTGGAGCCCAGGAAAATAAAATCTGTCACTACCTCCACTGGGTAGTGGGAAGACCCCATCTCTGAATACAACCCATGGTTTATTGTTGGATTGTGAACTGTGGGTTGTTTGCAATGGTTTGCTAGCTTAGCTGTGTTCAAACACTGCAACAATCCGCATTTCAACCACAGTCTATTGTCAGTGTGAACCCACACGCAACCCATTCTCAGTGCTTGAGTGTGGTTTAGTATGTTATGAAACCCAGGAAGAGTTTTAAACTAAAATATGTTGGTAGTTTTGATACTTTGGCCCTACTCCTTTGACCATTCTCCACCATTGAAATACATCACCCAAGAACTTCTCTAATATGGAATTCAGTCTTTGAAAAAAAATTGAAAAAATTCTCTTCTGCAATTTTCAGTAGTGAAGTTACTCACCACATATGGATCCTTAGGTAGCCAAAATGGCATGATCTATGAACAAGAAGGATGCATCAATGGGTTTGGAGGAACCCCAAATCCTGTAGAAGTACAAAAAGAAAAAGGTTCCCTGAGGGGGAATTCCAAAGCAGCTCAGTGAAGACTGAGTATACTTGGTGGGCCTGGAATGATGACTGATAGTTGGGTGCCTATCTGCTAAACTGGGTAGAGAGATGGGGCCACGTACATTGCCCCATTTCCCTGTGACTCTGGGTGCAGTGGCCCTGTTGCCTTAATTCATGCTTGGTCTGAAAAGATGTTCCACTCCCGTTTCCTTGCATGTGGGTAGAACTATCTGCACAGTTGGCATCTCTGATAAGAAAGCTTGTGGCTGTGACCAGCCAAGTAGTTCCACTTGCATCCAGGTGAAGGCAACTAGAACTCCCTTTCAGACATTGCTAATTCAACTCAGCAAGGACTGCACTGGACTGAAAGCAGGGCCAGCACACCGAGAGATGTCCAAGGTGGGGCCAGCATGCACACACGCTCCCATCCTTTCACCCAATTTAAGTCCTGCTGCGTAAAGGCAAATACCTGAACAACCTGTGTGTGTGTATCCAGTCTCAATGTCCTGTTCCTCCCCGACATTCTTTTGCACCCTAGATGATTATCACCATCAATCTGAACAAGGTGATAAAGATAGGAACAAGTCTGATTCTGAATGCAAAATCTACCTGAATCTGCCGGTACAGTATTTTACTCAAGATCTTCCTTCAGAAGCCTGCTCTGAGGGAAGCTATGGAGGTAGCAGCAAGGGCAAGGGCCTTCTCGGTGATGACTCCCCCCCCCCCCCCGGTTATGGAGCAATCTCTATCATAAGGCCACCAGTTTCCAACATCTTTTTGGCATCATTTGTATCCTCTTTCTTCCAGGCATTTGGCAGCCTACAATTAGGTTTTTATGTAGGTCTTGACCTTTTTTCTGCAGGGATGGGTGTTAATTTAAAATTGCTTTTTAGAAATATGGGTGTAACTCTTTGTGATGTATTTTTATAGGTTTGTATGTATGTTTTAAATGCCCTTTTAAGGTTTTTGTCTTTGTAAACTGCCCAGATAGCTTTGGCTATTGAGTGATAAGAAATGTAATAATAAACAGAATGGAAGTGCTGAAACAGGACAATCCAACTCAGTGAATCCCTTACAAGTTACTGTGCTTCACTCCTAAATGGAGGGGAGAAATTAAAGCACTAAACCTAGAGCAGTACATCTGCTTGTGTAGGGCAGACAGACATTGCAGTCTGTTGCTTCCAAGATGCTTTGCAGTATGATATTCCAGCACCCTACCCATTGTGATGATGGGCAGCGTTTTGTTAGCTGACAAATAATTAGGACTACTAAAGCTGAATTACACGCACCCCCTTTTTTCAGAGTACTTGGTTTCTAACACCAAAGACATGATGTTAAAAATAGATCAATGTTTCATACTCTTAAAGTTTCTCTGATATCTTATTTACCGATGGAGATACTGAAATGTTTTGCAGCTTAATAGATACCCCAAATATTTTGCTAACCTAGAAAAAATGTTAAGAAGTGGGAGCTTATTTTAAGGTGACAGTTCTATTATGATGAAACCCTGAATGACTTGGTGAAACATTTTAAAATCTCCATTTCCTGCTTGATACACAATCAGCAAAAGGTGGAAAACTTCTCAACTCCCTGTGAGAATTAGTCGCTTCTCTTGTTTCAGCTTAATAAAGTATAATCTGAGTTGCTGCATCAGTAAGCCAGTGTTGTTCCATACCCAGCTGTTGTAGTTCAAAAAAGAGGACTGGAAGAATGTTCTATGGGGATGTTGTACAAGTCCAATTAAATTATAGCATTCCTGTCTTTTGGATATTTTCAGAGAAATCTCTAGTGATGGATCTGTATTAGTTGTTTTTTCTGGCCTTTATTGGAAAACATAAGGAAAAGTTCAGTTCTTGTGAGAGTCACTCCTAGTTTTCAGTGTGGGAACATACAGAAAGATGGTGTCTTGTGTATGTGCATTGCTCCATGGCTTCCTAGACTTGCCACCTTGATAGCTAGTGTTTGTGTAGGTGTCTGCAAGGTGGAAAAAGTACAATTAAATATTCCATGACTAAGAGGGGGAAGGAGGAAGCAGAGGACACAGGACATACCACAGGCTGCCTCTACAGTTTCCTTCCCTCCCTGCTTACCAGAACACCCCCTTAAGCTTGGTCTTGACCTTGGAGAGACAGCTAGCACTGAGAAGTGCTGAGCAGGTAGTCCAGATTCCCATATTTGAGGATGAAGCTCCGCATCTGATCTCAGATCGGGGAATCTGGAGTCTCTCTGGCTTCCCTGATGATGACTAAGGCCACTGAATTGCTTTTCCAAAGTATTACTTTTCTGTAGCAAGTATGGAAAACATTCTAGCATACAAGGTAGTTGTAGAAGCCATTTCAAAGGGGAAAGAGAAATGTTAGTTATGTGCTTCACAACCAGAGTAATGCTTAAGGCCATAAACATGAGGGAGATAGAGTCAAGCCATTAAGTCCAGGGTCTAAAATTACCTAGCCCCACACAATTAAGCATATGAGAATGTACCCAACTAGCACAACAGTATGAAAAGGATCCACTTCAGAAATTCTATCTCCCCGAATTTTGGCAGCTGGAGAG
The DNA here is from genome assembly GCF_004798865.1 of Varanus komodoensis. Taxonomy (NCBI): domain Eukaryota; kingdom Metazoa; phylum Chordata; class Lepidosauria; order Squamata; family Varanidae; genus Varanus; species Varanus komodoensis. The sequence goes on from NW_025335661.1 coordinate 2,865,888, forward strand.
TAGAATCAGCAGCAAGTTACAACATGCTTGCATGCGAACAGAGCACTGATCAATGTCTTTTTCCACACAGTGCTACTGTCATTGCTTGAAACGAGTTGCAAGAAAACTCCAAGGAACTTAATAGAATTGATCACTGAAAAGTAATAAGTAGCCACGGATGATTACCAGGCAGCTGAGCATGAAAGATACTGCTTGGTCTGCAAATCTGTTCCCAAAGTGGACATTGTGGTTAATAGGCAGGAACAAAAAACAAGTAGTTCTCTTTTTCTGCTATCTGAAACATAGTAATTTGATAATGCCAATTCTGATTATTCGGAGGTGCAATAATAAGTAAATCGAGCACTCCTGTTTCAATGATTATCTTTATCATGAATGAATACATACTTTATTATAAGGGTGTTTGTACCATTTTGACATTTGCAAAGAAGGCTAATCCACATTAAGGATGTACATTGAAACACTAGAAGAAGTGTTTCAATGGGAAATGTTTCAGTGGGAACGGTTTCTTTAATCAGCAAGAGGGAGGCCTATTTTCTTGTTAGCAGGAAACGAATGCATTACTCTACAAGTGGCACTTGCTGTCAGGAAGCATCTCTCAACTGCACAGTGATGTGGAAGGGATCTCTTGCATGAAAATGGCTTGGGTAAACATACAGAGTCTCCTGTCTTTCCTTACTACCACATCCTCCCAAATAACACTTCTGGAATTTGCAAAATGACAGGCTTTATCTTGACAACAAAATAATTCTTGCAAAGCTAACAGAGAAAACCTGTAATGACTTATAAAGCACAATGGGGAGTGGGCAGGGATGGGGAGAGAACATCTGTTGGTTTATAAACTCCCAGAATTATTGTAACAGATCTAACCCACTTCAGTGAATAGGAGCTCCTGATCTTTTTTTTACAGCAATAATTTGCATAATGTATGTGTGCTTTTAATTCCACTTTTCTGAAGGAGGAATCACACAACTAGTTCTAAGTGATTGGCGCCATCACAAGGATTGTACATCTCACATACCTGGATCCCATGGCTAATGGTAAATGAGGACTAATGCTAGCCTAACATAGTTGGGAGCCTACTTTTCCTCAGTGTCAAAATTGAAGCCACATGTTAGCATTAGGGGAGGAAAATATCCAAAAGAACAACGCCCAACAGAACAGAGCGTAGGACAACTACCTTGCCAACTACAAATAGCAGTGTGGTTCATGAGTCATCACAGCATTAACTAAAGGTGTAAGACAGCAACAATAAACATATAGTGAAAGCAGGTATTCTCAGATATTCTCATCAAGTGACCTACTGCATATTCTTTTCTCCTCCCAGTGCACAAATGGACTTTCAGGAAGAACACACAGCACACCTGTCACCCACGCTGCAAACACACACTTCCATAGCCAATTAAAACTATTTGGTGGATGGAGTTCATCCCTATGGACAGCTCCTTAAAAGTTCAGAGTGAAACCTGGAGTGGATACGCTGCTTCACTGACTCTGGAGCCCTCAGCTTAGATGTCTAACTCGTGCTACAGGCTCCTCACATCTCCCTGTGGCACTTATAAAATGCATGTTCAGAATACTGCACATGTTAGGTCTGTGCGGCAAACAAGCGTTCTGCAAGGGAAGAAGCCCCAAGGACAAGTGTGAATGGACAGCAGGGAGCAATGTGGCTGTCACCAAACCAGAGAGCTACTTGGATATTGCAACAGGAAAAAAAAGCACCTTCAATGGGAAATAATAAATGATAGGATCACCTGCTCTTGGGTGTGTGTACTAAAGTGATTCCTACAAAGCAAAGACTTTCCTTTTTGGTAATATACTTTGGGTGGAAATAGGGAATGGCAGGAAGACTTGAATCTTTGCATTTCACTCCAGGAAGCATCCCAACCAAACATAATTTGTTATCAAAGGAATGATGATGGGGCCTTTGTAGGCCCTATGACTTTAACATCCTCTTTCCTTCCCCCAGCTCCATACGTGAGACCTTGGATCCTCTCCATGCAGATTTCCTATTCTAAAAGGTCCTCTGTAGAGCAGAACTGCATACATGCTATTCTAGGAAAGTATTGAGAAACTTCAAACTATGCAAGCAAAATATGTAATTGGTGTATCTCTATTAACTATTCCATTAGTGGAACATATAATCCCCAGAGGGCCCAATGAAGCCCTTTTCTTTATCTCTCCTTTCTTTACTGTCTTTCAGTTGGAGGATTGGGTGATATGCCTGCCCTTTCCCCTATTTGTTTTATTTTTATTTTTCTGGAAAAAAAGTAGGTGAGGTTTCTTTTGGAGAGCTCATATGCATCATTCTAATATATCTAACTAGGCCATGAATCTATAGAATTCTCTTAGGATTAAACCTCATTGATTGTGGCTTTCTTCTGAGTAAGGAATGTGCTTTTAATCTGCTATGAACAAAGAGTTTACAATCCTGACAATCTGACTTTTCAGTCAAGGAATCAGAGAAATTTGGTAGAGCAGCAACACAGGTGGTGTTGCATTAAAATGTTTCAACCTCAATACAGCAAAGTTACTGTCCAAATAGATAGTGACGCTTTCCTGGCTCCTAGCAAGACATTGACACGAACATCTGTTCACTCTGTGCATTCCCATTTGGTTATTTTAAGTCCTGGATGCTGTGGTATACAGGTATTTGTTAAAGACTGAACTGTATAATTGGTTTGATCATCCTAATGCTTCTGTGTTCCTGACCCAGAATGAGAGAAAAAGAAATTTAATATTATTGACGCTAATACGTTCATGTCAAGCATTCTTGGCACAAAGTGGTTATATCATGCAACTGGGCAAATGGCTCAGCATGAAAGGGTTATGAATGTGATTGAGATTAAAGAATGATTGTTTCTACAGCATTGGGAAGACTGAAACATTTTTGGTTGACAGCACAGTAGATTTGATGAAAAAATATTGCAGGTTTTAGTCAGGGATATCCTCAGTTTTAGAATAATAGCCCAGTTATTGTATTGAAAAATACTGATGGCAATCCTAGCTTCCTTTCTTTTCCTGATCTGACCTAAGTTGAGCATTCAAATGCTTCTTATGCAATGCATTTAAAAATGTACCCTCCAACAACAACATAAGCATACATGTCAAGTAATGTTTACATAATGAAAAATAATCAGTTTCATCTCCATGTAAGCCTATAAATCTCCTGAACTCTAACTGATACTGAAAACAAACACAACAATATTTTCCTGTTAATGGATTTCCATCTCTGAATTTAGCCAGCCACCTTAACAGTGAACCTCTCTGTCCCACAGTGAGGCTTAACAACCAATGAAATTGATGTGCATAGATTCTGGACTTTAAAAAAAATTGTTCTGACCAGCTGAGACCTTGAAAAGACTCCATGATGCAGAGTTTCCTTGCTCACCCTCTCATGCTCATCTGAGTTCAGGCCCATTGTACAACACATTGTCATGATTGCTCTTGAAATCTCTTGGGCAGACAGATGTACTGTTTCACAAAGGACAGTCATTTATTTAAAGTTATCCTTTAAATATTATTCTTTATATAAATGGATACCTAGTCTAAGTCCAGTTAAATGAAAAGGAGCATCTGAAAGAGAGCCAGGGTCTTTCAGGCTCTCTTTCAAATGAGACTATCCATCAACACAGCACACCTGGGCAGTTGACTGAGCAGACACACACATTACCTGGTCAGCCTCCGCCATTCATTCATTCATTCATTCATTCATTCATTCATTCATTCATTCATTTTATATGCCACTGCACTAGCCATAGGCTCTCTGAGTGACTTGCACATAGTTAAAATCCAATGACATAAAACAATACCCACACAGTATAACATTCACTACAAAGTCATTTAATAACAAGTCATTTAACAAAATCGTTTAACAAAATCATTTAATAACAAGTCGTTTAATAACAAGAATAAAATCTGTAAATAAGTTAACAAAATTTCAAAAACCAAAGTAGGAAAAGAATGTATGTATTTATGTATGTATGTATATATGTATGCATATATAAATCCCAAGAATAAAGCATAACTATCATGAGATGTTTTATTCTTCCCTTTACATTTCTAGTAATTATTGCTAAATTGGTATCTACACAAATAAAGTTGCATGTACAGTTTTTAGCTTGGAGGAATGTTGTCCATGGGGTCGCGATGGGTCAGACATGACTTCGCGACTGACAACAACAATACAGTTTTTATGAAAAATTTGTGATGTCTTTTTTCCTTCTTTTTGGTAAAACATTTTCTTTTTTTAGGGGGATGGGGGATCCATAAGTATCCATCCTGCTTCCTGTAGGTAAATCTGACTGACTGGGATCTGGGTAGGGCATAGCCAGTGATATTCCTTTCCTGTCACCAAAGGAAAGAGTGAAGCGGGAGTAAAGGAAAGAAAGCTAGATAGTGTGAATGAAGGAAAAGGGGAAAGCAGGCAAGAGAGCAGGGTAACGGTAGGGTGGAGGTGCAGCAATAGTTCCGGGAAGAGGCAGGGTGGGGAAACTTTACTGAGATACTGTGAGCACCCACATTCTCTGTAATCATCGCTGCCTTCTCATGCTCCTGGGGACTTTTCTGAACAGGGAAAGGGTTCAGAAAAGGGGAAGCAGTGTTCACAGGACTGAGGTAAGAATGCTTACCTTAGTCAAGCATGGATACTTTCCCATAGCTCAGATGTTTAGGACACCCCTCTTTCATATGCAATCCATTTATGGCTATAGCATAGATGCCCTTTTCAGATGCATAGCAAGATCTCAGCTGAATTGGGTGGGATATGAGTACATCTCTCTGTCTTTCTGAAATGCAATGCTCACATCTGAAACCTCGTCAAAACAATCATTTAAAATGTTTATAGAACTTTTTAGGCAGCACAAAAACAATAGAATCCTAACTTTAAATTTTATTCTACAAAATGTTTAGATGACAGTATGTACATCTGAGGGTAGGGGAGGAAACAAAGGATAAACCAAGAATATTTATTTTTTTCCTAATCCAATATACTTTGCAACGTCTAGAGGAATTCTAACCAAAACAATCTGCTGATAACCACATTGTCTACATTCTTTTGCTGCAATCCACCTTACATTTAACAAGTTACTCAAAGATAAACTCTGCTTGTTGCCAGAATTACAGCAAGAGGTGAAGGCTACCTCTTCTTGGTTAGAGAGCTCCTCAGTTATGTCAAGATTATTCATGAACACACTTCGCAGCCTTGGTGTTTCCTTTGTATTCTGCCATCATCTAAGTAATTCTAGCCAAACTGATTAGTTTTAGTAGGTTATTTTGCCTGCTATTTTTCTTCACCATTGCCCCTTCTGTGCTGCCTTAAATGTGCTCCTGGATTAATCTGAAGACAGAAATTAATTAATTAGCTCATCCCAGTTTATCTTTCTCAGCCAAAACACAGCTGTACAATTTTTCTATCAGAAGGATATAAAAACATTTGTTTCATTCTTTTTTATTCTCACCACTCCTTCCCCTTTGTGGATGCTTAATGTCAGCTGTTCTAGAATAACTCATATAGTGTGACAGAAGAAAAGTGATGCCTATTCCTAGTTTTTTTAAATAAGAATATTTGAAGAATCACTGTTTCTCTCCCCTTTACTCATAGCCTTGGCAAGAGTCAGGCCTAATTCACCTATATGCCTTTCTGATATTTCCACATTTTACCATTAGGATTGGCTCATACTTGCTGGGTCATCATCAGATAACACATGCACCATCTTCTCAACCCTTCAAAGTAAAACTTCCAAAACAAGACTTGTGGTTGCCATTCTTCACCAAGTATAGAGAAATCAAATCATGTGGCCCTTGGTTGGCTAGGTGTCCTCTTCTGGAAGTATCTGCCATTTGAGCAGTCCAAGTTCAATTTAAAGATAAACACCCAGCAGAAGGCCTAGCTGGGCCTTGAAGTTCTCTATCCATTGGACAGGCATTGGGTGGGAGAGGCAATGGGGACCATATGCAGCCCATAGGCTGTGTGGAACCCATCCTTGCTTTAATGCTACATTGCAAGTGCTTGTTAGTTTGTAAGCTGAGGATGCTTGAGAGTAAAAAGCAAAAACTGAGAAAAAATCCATTCACAATTGGCAGGAGATACAGATATCTGTGCTTGACTATAACATGCAGAATGTGAAGGAGCCCTGTGGGAAATTAGTCTAGACCTGGAATCTGAGATGAACCTTAACCTAAATTTGTAAAACCAATTCTGAGAAGAAAAAAGTAATTTTTCATTTCATAGCCTGAGCCCAGACCTAAGATAAGTATAAAGAACGTGCTGTCTTGTTATGTAAGATAAAGTACTTTGTGAAGTATCAACTATTTCCCACTCCTACCAATCGGCTACAGTGAAAAGGGGACAGGGGTCAGCCAACAGCCTCTTCTCCTAGCTTGGAGGTCTTCGAAAGAACTTTATTGGTACAGAAGCCGCTTGTAGAAAGATTTAGAAAATGGAAGAAAGAAGTTTGTGTTGGGAATTTTGAAAGGTGGATTAAACTTAAGGAATCTACTGTAAGTACTCTCTGTCTATGGGATACAGTAAAGCATATATAAAAACAGAACAGACTGAAAAAGAACAAGTGGTACATGCAGCTCCCACTAACACTAGTGCATGTTTCAGGGTCCCAAGAAGAAAGTCATACTGTCCTCTAGAAAACCATAACCCAGAACAATCTTGTACCTTCCACATGTATTAGACTGGAAGTTGATAGCTGAAGTATGCAACCTTATGTTTTCCAGTTGTTCTGGACTACAGTTTCCATAGTCACTGAACATTGGCTATATTGGCTGGAGTTGTAGTCCAAAGCAACTGGAAAGCACCAGGTTGCATACTTCTGCTGTAAACTGCAGGGGACTGAAGCATATCCACCCCCCTCCACCCCATTGTATATCTCTTGTAAGCAAAGCCTTCATGGGCTGGAGGTTTCTTTTGGAGGGTTTACCCCTTCAAAGAGTTTCCATAAATATTCTGTATTTATACATGCCTTAACTTCTTCTAGTTCAAACATACGCCTCCTTTCTGTTTCTCAGTGATTCTGTTTTGGTTTAAAACTTTTCGACACTTCACTTACTGAGTTTGCTTTTAGGGGAAATAATAAAGCCAAACTTGTAGGTATGTTTTTGAGTTCCAGTCAGCTTATGCCCATTAATATTACTCATCAAAGAGCCAGTATCTAAGGCATGCAATACTAATAGAAGAATGAATGCATTGCAACAATGCAGTCAATAGATGGTGGCAAATGTTGCACGGATCCAGTTTCATCTAATTCCACAATGGTTTCTCCTGCACTCCTAAATAGTTAATGACCTTTGACTTCCACTTAATAACCCCCTTTATAATATGTATACATAGGAAAACAGGATATCTATCTTCCCATAATATTTTCAAGTATTGCTAGTCAGAAATTTGGTGAAAACTAGGTAGTCAATTTCTATTTCATATATAGACTTGCCTTAGAGTCTGGTATAGATGCAATGTGAAAATTAATTTTATTCTGTGCTTACTACATCCTTTCTCGAGGAGATTAGGACAGTGCACATGGGGTGAGATGAGGTAGAGAGTTGGTGATAAGTCTAAGTTTACCCAGTGAGTTTCACAGAGGATAAATGAGGATATCAATATTTCTCCTGTTCCCATCGACCACTATACCACACTGCTTTTATAGAATGCACACGAGAAGGATCTGTTGTTCATTTCTGAAATTGGTATGTCCTCTTACACAAGTGGTTTTATGAGATCATCAAAGGCAATTCCAGCAAAGGCAATTCCAGCTGTATAATTCTCTTCTACATGTATGCAAAGGAGCTGTTTGCATGACACAGCAGTCCGCCATGTGTTATTCAACCCATAGAGAGGCTAAGGCTGTGGCATGTTTAAGGCATGTGTGTCCACTATAGTGAATTTGTAACCATTGTTCAGGGTTGTTATATTGTCCAAGCCCAGTTGGTCATGTGAGGGTTAAACAACCCTTGCATAATCCATGGTCATTTAACCCTCACATAACCCATTCTCATCAGGTTCACATGATGCAACACCTGTGCAAGGGATTGCATATGCAATCTGGAGACTACAGATGCCAAAGGTCATCTTGGGTTAACTAACCCACTATGAGCTGCCACATAGAGTTCAGACCTAGCTGTATGGTCGCATGCAATGTTAATCCTATTTAGAATCAAATAACTGAAATGAATGTGACATAAGTTGTATGAACACTGAATACAGCTCACAGTTTTGCATAACTGAAGGCTTGCCCTTAATTTACACTTACATAGAAACATAGAAACAGAGCAAGCCAGAAGGGGCCTCCCGGGCCATCTAGTCTGACCTCCGGCACCAGCCGGCTCCACTCACGACATGCCCACCATGTGGACGTCCAGCCTATCCTTGAACACCCGCACCGGTGGGGCCTCAACGACCTCTCGTGGAAGCCCATTCCACACCCTCGGGGTCCTGACTGTCAGGAAGGGCTTCCTGGCATCCAAATGGAACCTTGGCTCCCTGAGCTGTGCTCCACTGGAGTGTGTCCTTGTGGGTCATTCCCACAAGGAAAAGAGGGAGAAAGAACTGCTCACAGTTTAGCAGAATCCAAAATGAAATGTGCAACTGCAACATGTTTATTAAGAATTCATTTGAAGTGCAGTGGTCTAATGGACTTAAACAGAGGAAACAGGATAGCAGTAAACAAAATTATGCATGGTAGGGAATAGATGGATAGGGACACATTTTTATCCCTCTCTTATAAAACCTGGGAGCTTCAGGTCAGATATATGGAAGTGCTTCTTCACACAGTGCATAGTTAAAAGATGGCATTCACTTCCACAGAATATAGGGAAGGCCACCTATTTGGATGGTTTTAAAAGGGGGTTGGGCAAATTCCTGGAGCAGAAGGCAGTCAATGGCTGCTAGCTCTCGTGGCTATATGTTACCTTCAGTATCAGAAGCTGTTTTGTATTGTTTATATTTTATTTTTACCCAACCTTTCTACTAGAAACTGATACTCAAGGTGGCATGCCATTGCCTTAGCACACCAGTTGCTGGGGAACATAGTTTGAAAGGTGCTATTACACTCAGGTCCTCTTTGTGGATCAAACCCTTGGTTTGATCCAGGATGACTCTTCTTACATATGTTCTTAATACTGTTGCTCTAGCTCAAAAGGAACATCTGGACCATTGCATGTGACATATATAGCAACATAATAAATTTGATTTATTTCCCCACTCTATGGTGTATTAAATATATATATAGTCTCTCTATCGGTCTACACACACACACACACTTAAAAGAATAGTGTTGAATTCTTCTATGCCTAAGACTGGGAGGAAAAAGAGGAGAGAGTAAAACACTGTAGTTTTTCTTAATAAACATGTTGCAGTTGCACATTTCATTTTGGATTCTGCTAAACTGTGAGCAGCTCTTTCTCCCTCTTTCCTTGTGGGAATGACCCACATCATTATCAACTGTTGACACACAAATATCCAAGTAATGAAAATATTTTCATTCTTTACCCTCTCCCCTGTTTAATCTTGTTTTCTTTTTCTTTAAAAATAAGCTTCTGTGTGTGTGCGTGCGTGTGCTTTAACTCAAGGAAAGCACAGACAGGCTGCTATACTTGCAACAAATTTCCAGCTGAGTGCAACTTGCTAAGATCCAAAAAAGAACAGAGAAATTAATACATAAAATAGATAGGAAAGCAAATACGTTGGTTTGTGGATGGAACAGAAAAGATTCTGCACTGACAAATATCATCACAGATACTTTGTGTTTTTAGTTTAGTTTTGTTTGGAATTATGGTACTTTATTCTTTTTACAGTTTAGTGTCAATCACTTTTGAGTACATGTTGGCTGGATAGTCCCTTTAGAAATATGTTAAATAAAAGAAGAATAAATAGATTTTGTAAGTATGAATCAGCGGTTGAATTCCTCACTGGATTCGCACGTGGTCCATGAGCAGCTGCTCCTCTGTTCCGCCCTTGTAGCCTGCTGAGTCCCTCGCATCTTGGTCTGGCCCAGACAGTGGTGGGGATGAGCGGGACGAGCAGTTCATTCTACTGCCAGCAAGTTGTAGCAACGAAGAGGCTGAGCAATTGTAGCGGTGGTAACAATGGCAATGGGAAGGCATCTTGCCCATAGGCCCTTAAACTGGCAATTGAAGGTCAGTTTCAGAATCAGATTAGTATGAAAGACCCACTTTTTGTAGACCAAATTAAGCATCAGAGGAAGTGCACTTAGACGATTGATTCAGTAGTTCAAACATACTTAACTCTTTGTGGATTTTAGCCACATTTATTTATTCATTTGTTGCTTCATTGTACTATCCTTTGTCTCAGGAACTTGAAGTAGCACACAAAGTATCCTTACACCAGTCCTAAGGAGAAGGTTAGGCTTCCCAGGGAGAATGACTGGCCTAAGATCACTCAGTGAGCCTCATGCCGAGTGACGATTTGAATCTGAGTCTTTGCTTGAGTCTCACCATAGTGTCTCTTAGCACTTCTTCTTACATCTCTTCCCAGGTTTTTGAAAGTTAAACAGGAACAGTTCAGTCCAAGCCGAGGACATAAGATGCCTGGCCATGGTCTTCTCCTTGCCTCCAACTACATTCTGCTGTGTTTTCTTTCGGCACCATGTCAATATCACAGCCTAAAAACAGGTGCACAATTTAAAAAATAAACCTGATCCAGAGGGGCCATTCAGCTGAGGTTTATATCTGTTGTCACCTTCCTCTTTGCCACTCAGCACCTTGTGCTGAAAGTGGGTCGTTTGATCTCTATTTGTTTCAAGCAGTTTGACATGCATAAGGTGTGTGGGGGCGGGTGCATGGGGAATAAAGACGTTGCCTTATTTGAGCTTGTGTTTTTTCAGGAGAGCAGAGAAATGGGCAGCCTGAGGTGCAACAGAATAATCCCTTTGCATTTTCTTCTTTTCCGCTATGCATATTACAGAAGACAAAAATTACCAGGCTATTAAAATCTGCAACAACAAGGCAAGGTCCATCATCAAGGACGATCACCAACCAGTTGTGTATTTGGGGAGTGGGAAAAGAGCCCTTGTGCACATACCAGTGTATGCACATAGAAGTGTTCCACATGGCAGGAGCTCCTGGACCAATCAGGAATCCCTCTTGCATGGAAGAGTCCATTTGTGGATGTTGATATGACATCTGATAGGTGCTGGAGCCCATTCTGTGTTTATGGTCAGGGGAGAAATTTGTTCACCTGCTATGCCAACAGAAACTCAATTTTCCTTTGAAATATGTACTATTTTGTAATGGAGTTTTCCAACTAAAGAAAGCATAAAATTATGTATATTGTTTTTATTTAAATGATTGTTAGGCTAGCTTTAAGGGACCAGACTGTCCCCAAGAAAGAATCCTCTCAAAGATGCATGTTAACAGAAATAATATTAAAATGCATTATGTTAGGGAAACAGCTTGCAAAAATGTGTGTTAGGCTAAAAAGCATGCAAAAATACATGTATGGGCAGAAATGTGCACCATATGAATTCTCCTGAAAATGAAAAAGAATCCCTCAACATTTACAATGAACCAAACTTTATTTATAAATAAACAAATAGAAAGCAAATGTTCTGTAGTGGTTAAGAATGTTGGAGCAGGACTCAGGTGATTGGGCTTCTAGTACCACTCAGTCCACTGGGTGACTTTGGATCAGCCTAACCCCCCTTACAGGACTGTTGTGAGAAAACATGGAGAGCAGCGAAAACTTGCAAGATGAAGAAAGGTGTGATATAAATGCAATGTAATGCAAATGCATACAGTTCACTTATTTAATTTTTAAAGGCACAAGCCTATGCATACTTAGACAGAAAAAAAATTCCTACAATTCCCAGCATTTTTAGGTTACTGGCTGGGCAATATTGAGAGTTGTCAGATTTTTTTTTCACAAGATTGCTCTCTTGTTTATTTACTGTACTTTTAAACCATCCAATAGCTGAAGTTCCTTAACCTTAGGATTGGAGTTATTCTTAAAATTCAAAATAGATCAAATTTAAAACTGAAAAAGTGAGCAACTAGGGAAAAATGGAGAAATTGCTAGATCCATCTTTCCTTTCCAGTTTGCGTCAAGGTCTGGTTCAAGGTGTCAACTTTAAACATAAAACCTTGCATGGTCTAAGACCATCCTGTGTCAAGAACAGCCTGCCTTATATGAATCAACTCATAAATGGAGGCCCAGTGAGCAGGTCTGATTACTTCTACTATGGATGCAATCACCGACAAGCTTCAGATCAGCATTGGCTCGTCTCACTGCCAGTGAGCTGCTTATCCACTTCAGGCCCCACCCAGAACTTTAAAAGAACTATCCATGGTGCTGAACCTCATTCAAGGCCCTCCAAAATAGGTACAGCACCATGAACAACTCCTTAAAAGTTTGCGATGAAACCCAACATGGTCACACCATCCCCCTGACGTTGGAGCTACCAGCTTCCATTGTTCAGAGACTGCATATAGCCTTTCCAGCTGTCATGATGAAGCTGTGGATCATCTTCCAACTAGAACAGGGGTGGGCAACACAGGATCCACTGGCAGCATGCAGACCCTGGCCTCTAATGCAGCTGCTGCCATGCCACTGAATTGTGGCAGTGTGGTTGCTTCATCAGCCAAAGTCAGCAATATCACAGCACTTTTCAGCTGCTGGGAAGGACATTAGAAAGCAACATGCTTAACCAGCAAACAAGCTAAAATTTGCCCCTTTTCAGCCACTGCCATGGCTTGCATCTGGAATTTGCCAGCTAAGTGCCATTAATATATATCATTTTGCTACTGATTCATCACTGAATTTCAGAGGCGTGATGGCAGGAGCAGCAGGCAGATGGCCCATCTGGTAGTCGAAATTGTTTCCTGGTCCTCCTGAAAGTTGCTGAGTTCTATCACTTTGGCAGAAATATGAAGGACGAAGCACAGAGTGCTGTGTCAGAGAATTGTTCAAATGTGCAATGGCTTTGGCGGAACCCTCCAGTCACTAATACTGAGGTGGGGGAAGGGACCTGTGCAGGTTGTATAAAGCTTGATTTTTATTCAGGGATAGACCCTCCACCTCCCAGTCCCACACACAGAAATCTGCTCTGATAAGTTCCTTTTTCAATGCACAGGAGAAATAAATTATATTAAGACTCAGGAAGACTTCAGCAGGAACCCTCTAGACAATACATGCAAAACTGCGTATTGGGATCCTGGAAGGCAAAGTCTTAACTCTTTTCTACTGATCTGAAATTTCAGGTGAAATAATATAATTCTATTTTAGCTGGAAAGTTACTTAAAATGGTGTCATTCTCTACTGAAGGGGGTGGGTTTGCTTTTTCAAAGTATGTTTCTAATTTATGTTTGAAAAAATATTTCCATTGTGCCATATATGCAGTAACTTAAAACCAAAATGAAAGGATTAATATTAGAACTTTGCAGAATGGTTTGAATTAAATTCAGGTAGTAGGAAAGACAGCTGTATCTAGTGAATTCATACTAGTGGAACTTTTGGGTCAAGAGGAAAAATAAAGTAAAATAAATCTTACCTGTAAACTCTATAATACTGTGGAAAAGAGAGAGAGAGAGAGAGAGAGATTGAGAGACAGAGAGAATGGAGGGAGATGCTAATGGGTTTGGAGACATGCTTATTTGCTTAATAAAACCATCACTTTTTGTTCATCCCATGGAAAATAACACACTGAATTATTATAATTTCCAATTACATTGTTTATGAGGAATTGGAAAGTCTTCTTTTAAACTTATATTGAGCTGGCAATATAGCTGAGACATGTCAAATGCATATAGCACTCACATTGCCAGGTGAATTTGATGAAAGATATATTCCCACATTGTTTGCAAGAGAACTCTTCATTGAAAATCAGAGAGCTACTTACTATAATATGTGTACAGAAATGTAACAGGTGATCTTAGTTAGGGAAATGAGTGATTTTTCTTAGTATGGCAACTCAAAAAATTACATCTGTGACTTCGGAAATTGGTGCTGCTTATATGCCTAACCTGGTCAGGATGCATTTACAGAGGAGGAGTTTTTGAGTGTGCACTTTGCAAAAGGTCCCTTCATATCTGGTCTAGCCCTGTTTTCTAGATACTCTGAGACACATAATTTGAATGCTAAAGTAACACCAGATTTGATTCAGCAGCCAGCTCATCAATTTAGAAAACAGCTCATTTAAACTCAGAGCAATACAGAAGCAGTCAATTTCTGCTTATGAATCAGAAATCTTGATTCAGAAATCCAAATGTTCATGCTTTGAAAAGAGTTTCAATAGAATTAACTAAAGGTTATGCCTTTTTCATGTTTGTCAGAACTGGATCAAATTGACAAGCACTGTTATCCCTCATTTGGAGTTTCAACTTCCATACAAATAAATGCAAGATTGTTGCTGTTGTTTAGCAGGAACTACTGAAAACAATTCTATTTCTTGGTGGAAGAGGATACTTTTTTCAGGGCCAGTTGTCCTTGCAAAAAGCATCCAGCCTGCCAAGTTTCAAATGAATAAGTTCACAGAGCATTAAAGGAAGTAAATATCACCTACAGTTTTTGTGAGCAGTTGTTATGAAATGATGTGCAGCATAGAGATGCTCCTAGTTCAACCTGAAAAAATAGCAGAAAAACAAGTGCAGCTTATTGTGTGGGAGCATTCAAATCACTTTCAGCTTACCTGCTCTGAGTTTTTCTTTCTTTCTTTCTTTGCTGCTTGCTTGCTTTCTTCTTCTTCTTCTTCTTCTTCTTCTTCTTCTTCTTCTTCTTCTTTTTTGGCGGTTTGGATAAAAATGACCATTCACTGTGATTAGAAACCAGAGCTGCTAGTCTAGAAACATCCTCTGAACCCTGGCATTCTTCTTATGTGGAGCGCTCAGGAGAAATTTATCAATTTTTGGAGACATGTTGTCTGTGTTAGATCCAGATTTGGTTAACTTCAGGGGCAATGCATTTCAATCTGGACATTTCCATGAAACTCAACTGGATTTGGGATTTAGCTCAAGCTCTCTTCTCCTCTCCTCTCCTCTCCTCTCCTCTCCTCTCCTCTCCTCTCCTCTCCTCTTCTCTTCTCTGCACTAAATCACAAAGTTTAGACTAAAAGTATAGCATTTTATGGTTCCTTGTTTCAGAAAGTATTTCAACCATGTCAAGATCATATCATCTATATTTCTACTTTCAACCAGTTTCCTGCCCTGCATCAATGATTTTATGAAATCATCAACTAGCGCGTGTGTGTGTGTGATTTGGTGTGTATGCATATAGATCAAAATCCTAAAGAAAATCAATTCCTATACAGGAAGCATAATGTTGTCTAATGACCAGCTCAGCACAAAGTTAATTGAAAAAAGGTCACCGTCATATACTAAAAAGTCAAATACCAAAACATTGTCATAATTCAGCAATACTCATTACTAGACTGATGCCCAGGCGCAGTGGTACAATATTTCTGGTTTCTACCCCCAAGACACAGTAGTCCTAGGACACAACTATCAGCAACTACTTTTGAACAGCAGATAAGCTAAGTGGCATGAGTTGCTCTCAGAGAACGTCACGGTGTGTCTTGCAGGCAATCAGGTTCACCAGGGCTTGCATTCGCCACTCCTTCTCCCATGGTCCTCCAGGCAATATTCCAGTGTTCTTCATGGCAGAACCTGTCTTGTCTTCCCCATCCCACTATGAGCTCTTTTCTTTCACTGATGTTTGTTTTGTTTTGTTTTGTTTTGAATCTGAAGAAAGTGCAGATGGGACCATTGCTTTATTTTTTATTTGTTTTGTCCTCTGAAAATTGTGCAATTGTGTTTAATTATGACGATGATGGCCAGTCTTTCACAAGGGCAGATTTACAGCAGTTTGGTTGCTGTGTCAATGTCCTGTAAGTTTCAACTTCCACAAGGAAATGGAGTCTGATAAGATGAGACTTCCTTTGAGCTAATATGCACATACTTGCCAAAGTTAAGGCTCTAGCACCAAACTGAGTTAAATTTGCCATCATATTGGCCAAATTCTCCTGATATTCCTGTACTTACTAATGCAATATGCTGTCTCCTTACTGTTTCCCTTCAGCCCACCAACACTTTCTGCTTCAGATTAATATCTTTCTGGATAACTGAACTAACCAACCAGTTACTTTGGAGAGTAACCAGTTTCCAGAGAGTTTTGGATCTCATGGAAGTTTTTACATGCTGTTTATGAGGAATGGTCAACATCAGGATGGAATACAAACTTTGAAAAACAATATAATTAATCATTGACACGATCAAACCATCATCTGTTTTTATTTCAGGTCAAACCAACCCAGATACTTGTAAGCCATTCCACATCCCTCACAGACAAGTGTCTGACAAGCATCAGCATTAAAAAGTGTGATTCCTGTTCTTTCTCCTTTGCAGTCGCTTTGTCAAGGGAAACTAGAACTGTGAGCTTCTTTTCATACTGGATGCTACTACTATATCATTAATTCAAAAACAAACTACAGGTGTATTTAGAGTTTGAGCTATAAAAGACAGAGGTACCAATAATTTGAGCTTTTAGAATGACTTTAAGCTTTACAAAAGCAATCTTTTTGATCAGGTGAGCTATGTCGTCAAAGTGGTTGATCTACAACCTTTTATAAGTACTGTCCTTCTAAGCTTTTTGACTTCTCTCTGCCCACGTGGGGACCACAAAATCTTGATTGCCTGCAAAAAGGACATGGACATTATTTTACTGCCACAAGTGGATTTCTGCCTGCATTTGCCATGATTCTTGTAAGGACACACACGAGACTTGAAATTAAAACACCAACCATTTTCTTCTTCTTTTGTAGGTTGTTTGCCCACATACTCAAATGTTTATCTGATCAAACAATTATTTAGTATGTTATAATATATTTTATAGTATTTAGTAATTCCCTTCCCAGCACACTTTTTCCTCAGCTATTTTAAAACATCTTAAAAACCTCTTAGAAACACTTCCAAGGACGGTGGGAGCTATCTGTGCAATAGATCCAAAGATCAAGTAGGGCCAGAACAGGATTTACCTTAAAATTATATATAGCAGCTATTGATTTTGCATTTTCAGTTTTTTGTCTAGAGTAGGTATAGGAATCCAGATCTGAATTAAAAGCCTAGCATGGGCAAATAAGTAGGCTTTTGACTGTGCACGTGAACCCAATCTAGAATAAAAATGGAAAATAACTTTAGCTGTTAGATAACAGATTTAAATAACGCGTGTTTTGGCACTCAATCACAGTGCACAGTATTGTTCTGAGAAGGGATGTGGTAACTTTGTGTTTTCCATAAGGACCAATCAACCACCAATACACACATCTGGCTTCTGCTATAAACTGAGCTTGATCTAAGACAGAAGATGGTGTGCCTAAAATGTGG
This sequence comes from Varanus komodoensis, assembly GCF_004798865.1. Classification (NCBI taxonomy): domain Eukaryota; kingdom Metazoa; phylum Chordata; class Lepidosauria; order Squamata; family Varanidae; genus Varanus; species Varanus komodoensis. The sequence continues at coordinate 2,883,222 of NW_025335661.1, forward strand.
TGAGTTCAATTCCACAGTGGAATCACCGTTAAAATTATGTACATCTACACACACCCTTTATTTAATCAGAGCAAATAATTCTGCCTCATCTCCTAGCAAAAACACATGCCCACAAATCCACATTTCACAGCCTAACATCACAAACATATTCTGAACTAAAGCCTATATTAGACTGTTAATGTCTGTGATGTCTGACTGTCACTGTATTATTTTAACAGGTTGTGGACACGGCTCAGATAACGCACTTCTGTAGACTGACGCTATGGTGTTGCTTCAGTAACTGTATCACATATAAACTGTAACCAAGGTCAAATGTTTCCAAACACCAATGAATCCACTCTAAAAGGTTACCAAATGTGGCAGGTTATAATTATATTTATTTTCTTTTTCAAGGAGCAATCTAATTCTACCGAACTTATGGAGAGGAATTACAGCTTGAAGACATGACAGGAAATAAGAGGTAATCCAAGTCTGCCCAATTGAGTTGGTGGTGTTGTGTTTTTCCATTCAGCTTACAGGTGTGCAGGTAGACACATCTATTTGACAATTCAGCACAAGGGGCTAAGTGACAGAAGTTTTATATGTGCTTAAACTGTCCCTTTTCTGTTAAATCACTACCTCTATTCTGTTTCTCTCTTTGCCTTTTGGGTATGCCAGGTTAAAACGTTGCTTGAATAGTCATTCTTAGAATCATAGAGTTGGAAAGGTCATCAAATTCACCCCCCACCTCCCAATTCTGGAAAATATATGGCAATATCATTGCTTATGAAAGAGAGTTGAAAAATGTGCTACACTGAGTTTTGCAACAGATATGCCAGATCCACAGTTACTGCATCTGGATGTATACAAGAATGCAATTTGCAGTTAGAAATAAGTACATCTATAATGTATTCCTGAAATAAAATAAACATAAAAATATGTCTGTTGACATGTCTGCATTTGAAAATGGCACAAAAGATCTTCATAGAATTCTGAAATGCACAAAAGCACATTTTATTCAATGGGGGCATGCAAAGACAATGCATGCATTTTTTTAAAAAGTGCACAAAATATGTACACATCTCTGTGCAGGAAAACAAACCTATACAGAACTGGAATGAAATGAGCATGGCAGTAGAAAACCAAGAAACCCAATGAGAATGCAAGCCTGACAGATCCACCAACACATATCCCTGATAGATGGACATCCAGCCTCTTGAAAACCTCAAACAAAAGACTTGGCTTTCCAAAGCAGGAGGTTCACATATCATGATACTCTATCATGGCCATCTACCATCTTGGGCTGATTATTCCTCCAAGCACCCATGATGAGCCTGACAGAAGACCAGTCTGATCATGGGTGTTTCGCTCCCTCTCTCCCTCCTGCAGAACTCTGGGCATTATTCCAGAAAACCACAGGAGCAAAGGGTCCTCTGACAGCCACAATCGTGAGCCAGTTTGGGCTCACCACAGTTGTCTCATGAAATTTTTGTAGGTGAGATTATGAAGGCTGGTCAGACAGTAGATTTTCCTCATGTCCTTAGGGGCAGGCACAAGCTGCAACATGTTGTTGCTATTTTTCTAGCAATTGCTTGAAGTAATATTTTGCACCTCTAATGAGTGCATTTTAAAAAATTGCCTCTGCTATGCAAGCAGCACTTGTTCACTATAGTGTCGTGGGGGCAAAATCAACCCCCAAATTTGATTTTGCAAATTTTAAGCAAAATTAAATTGCTTAGGACAATGGGCAGAAAGGGAAGATCAGGGAGCTCCCCAAACAATGGCTCCAAGCAAGGCTGAAAACCCAGTTCCCCTCTTGCTTTCAATAGAGGGCTCAGGGAAGGCTAACTGACTATTGACGGCAAAGGCACGAGTGATCTATTGGCAAGAAGGGAATGATTTTCATATTCCCTTCCTGGCAACATCCTTCACTTTTAATGGTTTTCCCCTTTGTTCACCATAAGGAAGCAGGTTTTGCCTTTTGTCCTCAGCCCTTGGGGCTTGTGGAAGGGTGAAAGTGTATCACCACCCCCCTTTTAAAGGGAAATCTAGCTTAACACTTCAATTGTAAATCTTTGGAGTCCCTTTCAAAAGAGTTCCATGCATGGGATTCAGGCTGGTGCAACTCAATCCAAAGCTACCCAATTCCCACTAAGAAATATCGTTTTAAGGGGATCCTGAAGTCTGATTGGTGAAGTTCGCCATCTTGCAAACTGGGGTGGGATGTTCCCTTCTTTCCCTTTTTTACACCCCTTCACAGATGCAAAAAAGTGCCAGAAAAATAGTAGTAGGGCATGGTCAGTCTTCCCCAGTGACACTGGGCACTTTGAGAAGGATGGCTCATTACTGCCCCTTAAAGGGACTGTGACTTTCACAACCTCACCAACAAAAAGTGGGATGGAGAGCTTTAACGAGCCGGAAAATGCTTGGGGGCAGGGAAAGTAGCCTGAGCAGCCATTTCCAGTTGCTCCATATTGCTGCTTGGGTATTTTGAGGGTTGCTCTCAGGCTGTCACCTAATTGCTACTTGACCAGAGTGGCAACGGGTTTGCCAGTCTTGCCAAACAGCTTGCTGGCTGGTGGGGTTGCACCATGGTAGATCATTTCCTCCAGTGCTGGATTACACAAGGCACTGTGGTGAAAACAACCCTTAGAATATTCTGCGGGTTCTCAGCATGGGTGGTTTTGAAAACAAACAAGCCACTGAGGCTGTCATGGGCTGAGTTCACATGGCACAACAGTCCATGAATGATAATAACCAGTGGTTTGCTGTTCTGTGACCTGAACCCTTTCAGTCAGTTCTACCATCAGTCAGTTCTACCTTTCAGTCAGTTCTACTGAATACATTCAATACATTTCAATACATTCTCCTTAAAATTTGTGGAAACTTCCTTTCATGTGATTTGAACATCTTGGTCCTCACTACTGAGTAACAGAGAAAAAATATTCTCCACCATCGGGAGATGGCTATTAAATCAGTCCAGTGTGCGTCCCCGTTGACTAGGCCCTGCTATGACTGTCATCCACTGAGATGACAATGGCAGCTGGGAGTTGCCATAAATGGAAATAAATAAACGGTCATAAGAGAGCTTGATTTCTTCAGGTATTTGGGTCTATGCCAGATTGGATTTTGAAGATAAACATTTCCCAGTTCTGCCCAGAAGTGGACCTATAAAAGATAGTCCATGACTTCTGATACAGTCCACATCTTCCTATACAGTTCCTATACTGCCAACACTCCTGACACAATGCCCTTCCTTCTGCTGGCATCAGCAACCACAGTACCCATTTCTCCAGGAAGGGGAGACTTCACATGTATAGCTGCATGTGTGAATGCTTCTGTGTGATCTGGAATTCTGCAGAACTGGGGATCCAGGCTCCTTGGGAACCTACAGCTGTCCCTACAGATATTCATATTATGCACAGATGCCAAGGAAGGAGATTCCTGAAATTGTTATTGTGTTGGATGGTATTTCTTTCCAGGAAAGTGAGTTTAACATCAACTCCAAGAACCTTTTTGCTGTAAATGTTTACCTGACATTTAGAACCAGATGTCTATTATTAGATTTTTATTACAATACACTGTGAGAGATTTAGGGAAAGAATGAGTGACACTTTTAATTCTTATGGGAATGATACAGAATATGACCATCATGTAATAGTTTTTCTGATAAATTAGAAATTATCCATGCATGTCCTTCTCCACCATGGTTTTTGCAATGCATCCAAATTTTATTACATATGGCCAAGTAATAGCTAGTTTGCTGCTCATTAACAGTTTAGTGTCCATTATTAATATTGTACTAAGTACATTGTATCTGGAAAAGTAAAATAGATGAAACTGATGTCTAAGAATCTTGATATCTAAGAGAGTAATCCTGTTGCAGTGCTTGCAAGTCCTTGAACGCAATGGCCTAAGGTTATCCTAAGTGGGAGGGTGGGATGAATTGAATGCCCCCCCCATTCTTTAGCCCTGCATTTTTGCTAGTTCGACTTCTTTTTGCTATCTAGCAATATTTCAAAGTGGGAGGGAAGGAAGATGGGGAGGTCTCAGGATGAGTTGTATCCTTTCCTGACTTGTCCCCTCCCTTCCTTATGCTTTTCTCCCTCTCTGAGGTTGCTTCTCTGACATTCAAGAGCAGCTGCCATGATACTTTCCACACTGGCTATGAAGGAGAAGGAAACAGGGTAGGATGCAAATCAGAGCTCTGATCAGCCTTGAGTGCTATCTCTGATGTCAGATCTGGGATTCCATAAAAAAGTATGGATTTGTCTAGGGGCCAAAGCGTAGCTTCCCATCTTGAGTTCCTTGAAAAGAAAGAAAGGTGAGGTATCAATATAATAAATGAAAAAATAAAATTGAAAGGGGATATTCTTGGGCTATCACACTCCATTCTACTCCAAACATTTAGTACAAGGCAATGTTTGTCGAGCTTAATTATACAACATTCTCAAAGTTCAAGTCATGGCTTAAGCAACTTTCTAAAAGTACAGGAAATAGCATGTGCTTAATACAATGGAGCTCAAATTAAACTTTAATTACTAGAGTCATTATGACATTGTTTTCGGTTGGAAAAATTCCTTCTTGAAAGAGTGCATTAATGGAAACTTAGGGGGCAATCCTATGTATGCATAGAGAGAAAAAAGAAACACAACTGCCAGCATTCTTCAGCCAGAGAAAATGTCCCACAACTAGACTGCAGCTGGACCCAGCATAGCTGGCTGGGGAATGCTGCGAGTTGTAGTTTGCAGCCTTACAGAGCAATACTGCAGCCCCTAGCCAGTGTCTGATGCTATGGGTTTCCCCCTCCAAGGCCATAGGCAGAGCTACAGCCTTTGAAAGGGTCATACATGTAAGGGACTTGCCCAGCCCCAACCGCTAGGGAAATCACGGTGATGCTCTTTCCCAGAGTTGGAATCACAATCTCAAGATGGAGGAAAATGCGTGTATTGGAGTGGGGCAGTAGTTGGGAAGGTGAGGGGAAAACACATGGATCCACTGGATTCTTCTCAGCCCTTGTTCCCATCCCCAGCAATGTGAATACTTTCAATGAGCTAAGTAGACTGTTTAGCATAAAATGAATCATCAGAGGATGAAGACACTAAACAGGCCTCTGCTGTTTCTTTCACATGCGGTGCTCTTGCTGGCAGTCCCCAGATCCGAGCTCTTTGTTTGGCAGTCATGTGTACCACAGGATTGTGCTCTGCTTCACTGGCCTTACTTTGGCCTTCTCACTTCCTATGCCAGTGTAGAGAGCAGATCTTCTGCAGACTCTCAGTGTTCAGAACCCAGTTGGATTTCAGATCTGGCTATGGGACAGAAACAGCCTTGGTCATCCTGGTTGATGGCTTATTCAAAACAATGGATGGGGGAAAGACAATCATGCTTGTTCTTCTTGACCTCTCAGTGGCTTTTGGTAGCATCAACTGTGGTGCCCTTCTAGATTGTTTATTAGGTTGGTATTTGGCAGCATGGTTTTAAATCAGTTCCAATTCTTTCCTGTAGAAGTGGTCTCAGAAGATGATTCTAGAGGACTTTTGCTCTATTCCATGGCTATTAGTCTGTGGCTGCTATAAGCCATTCTCATTTGTGCACCGGTAGTACACTTAGCTGAGCTAAGATGAGAGAGGGTCTTTTCTGCCATGACTCCACACCTCTGGAATAATTTGCCATTGTGGGTCTGTCAGGCCCCATCATTGCATGCTTTTCTGTTTTACTTAATACATTTAACATTTGTTGCTTTAATCACTTAATCATTTAGTGAAGGGAGTCTTGTTGCCTCCTTAGGTTTCGCATAGCCAGACCTTTAGAGTATGGACAGCTGAAAAAAATATATATTCACATTTCAGTACAAATGATCCCAAAGTTACATTTTGGTGAAGCTAAATATGGAATTTCCGTACTTTTGTCCAAAAAAGCGTTAAAATACCTACATTTGAAAAATTTTGTTCATATAATGCATACTATTGAAAAATGCATACAAGGCTTACGTAACATATTTGAAATATGTATACATATGTACATAAACCATGTGTACAAGTGGTTTATTTAGTGGAAATACCACAATAAGATGCAGAAACAAGACATAGTGAATTTAGAATGGAACGATGAGAACCTGAACAGAATAGAATTTGACAAATTCATCTGTCTAGTGAGTTTGGTGACATATATGGTTAACACAGAAGTAAGAATGTCACCGAGTGTGATTTTTGTTACCATTGTGCAACAGTGACAAATCATCGCTTGGCTGAATTTTCTGTTCTGTGGCAACTTAGAAGGCAAAAATATTCCTAGGAATGGCAGTGAGCCTTCTCTACTTCTCTCCCAATCCCATTCTCCATGTTTTTTTTTGCGAGACAGCAGGAATAGTGGTCCTTTGGGGTGGGGTGAGGGCATTCATAGATTCCTTTGCACTTGCACTTACACATAGCTAAAGGATGGGAAACTTTAAAGGACCATTTCCCTGCATGCATACCCTTTCCAATTTTTCCTAGTTTTCCCACAATTGCATTTGTGTGTGACATGATATCACCTTATCAACACAGTGGAAATTGTGCTGAATTCATTTACATGGACCTCAATGATAGTAAATGTGTTTTTCATAAACATTGCCACAGTGCTCTGATAAATTAAAAGAGCTCTTGTGTTCCTTGTTCAAGTGCCCTTATTCAGTGAAATAAGGTAGGTGGCTATTGAAAAGATGACTTTTCTGTCAAGGTTCCCCTTTCGTGGCGTGCTCTCCCCAGAGAGGATCTTTTGGCACCTTCATTGTGGTCTTTCTGGCACTAGCTGCAGGCCTTCTTATCTTTCCAGACATTTTAGTCTTTCAGTTGTTTTTAACACTGTTATTTTATTTTTAAACTTTAAAACTATTGCTGGATTTCTACCATTGCTTAAACTTTTAAAAGTTTTATACTCTATTATTTAGTGCTATATTTTATGGTTTTAGTTATTGGGAATTGCCCAGCTATTGGGTCATATAGAAAAGTAATATAAACATACAACTAAATAAAATAAACAATTAAAAACACAAAGTTAAATCATTAAAGCATCACCAACTACAGAATTAAGTGAAGGAGACAAAAAAGCAGAAGATACTGGCATATTGTAGTGTAAAATAGCATATTTTAATATTAGACCTTAGGAGAAGCATTTCAATATTTCTGAATGGGGGGAAAATTGCACAACTAATTTATGGGTGGGGACAGGGGAAGGGGTGTTTCTTTCTGAGCAACTAGAGAAGGGCAGATTTGTCTTCCAAGCCTGTGTCTCAGATATAAAGAGTGGACTTGAGTGGTAATTTAAGGCTAAATGTGGCATAAGATCTATTCTTTCACCCCTCCCTGTGTGTGTGGAAATGGAATGCAAAAAAGGATCATCACCCAATTAACACTTTACGAATGTAACCATAGGCAATCTAGAATCTGAAGGAAGATACACAAAAGCTGCCAGCTTCAGGGCATTATAAACATAACCCAAATAATAGTCCATTAGATATATTTCATAAGGCACAAAGTATTGATTGTGGGGGAAGACAGAGAAGTGAGAAGGCAGTCCACCTTTCCCCTGGACAATTTTCCCAGTCTGATTAGGTGAATGGAAGAAAAAGTCTTTTGCAAAGGTTTCAACACAAAAGGGCTGATCATCTGGCAATATAGTTTTCATAAAGTTTTGGAAGAATAATGGCCAAATGCTATTCAAAGACACAGATATGTATAGTGAAAATCAGCTGTGATTTATATTATTGAAACATGATTAACTGTCTTCTGGATTGGATTCTGTTCACTAATACAACAAAACCTAGTCCCAGGTATATGCTGTACCGTTGCTTCTTTGATCACACACATTCTTATTTACTGGTGCATTGGAAAAGTTGAAAATGCATTTGATTCTTTGATCAGAATTTAAAAAACACCAAATGAATAAGTGTTAGTGATGACAAGTTAAATCTGATTCCAGAAATTTTTTCTTCTAAATTCAGTGACTGTTTTTGTCATTATTATTGTACAACACCCACCATGGACTTCTTAGTCTGCAATTCTATACATACTTGGAAGTAAGTTCCACTGAAGTAAATGAGACTTCCTTCTAGTAAACTTGCATAACACAGTAGACAATAAAGTTCCATAACTAGACAAGAATATTGGTATAATTGTTCTGGTCAATTCAGTGAAGGAAGGAAGAAAGAATGAAATACTTGAAAATATTCCTCTTTATGTATAAAATTATTTATCTCATTTTTGTCCCTTTTTAATTAACTAGCAGCTTTTAATAGGTAATTATGAGGGACAAAACATTTGCTGAACTCCAAACTTTCAAACTCATCAGAACCAGAAATGCTGCTCCAAAAGGCAGAGATGAAAAACCTGGTGAATTGTATAGTCTGTAAGTATTACAAAGCTTTTAATACTCCTTTTTGTGCATCCTCATTGCAGCAGCAGGAAAATAACTGAAAACATACTTACCTTTTCTTTACCTATAAGTGCAGGCATCCTTTCAATTCCCTTAGTAGGCAAATCACAAAAGCCATGGTAAAATGACTGGCATTTCCTTGAAGATTGAAAGCAGACTTCTGTGACAGTGAGACACAGATGAGAGGTGAATTCACTGGATAAAGACACTCAGCTTTTGGAAAGCAAAAATAAATCTGAAACAAACACACTGCATTGGTTCCATTCTGCTGAGTAGAAAAGGCAAAATGTGCAGATTCTGAGTAACATGCTGAGGTTTATCCAGGTGTGACATTTCCCATTGTTGGGTTTTTGGGTTTTTCAGTTGTGGCCTCCCAGGTTTTGCCATTCTTGTAAGCCGCTTGCATTTCCAATGCATTGATTCCAGCAGCCATCTGGCTTCATTATTATTTTCCTTGTCTTACTTATGCCTTTTGCATCCCTTATCACCTGCTTTTGAGCTTTTGGGAAGTACCTGGCTGGCCACCGTTGGACAAAGGAAGCCAGCTTAACCAGCATCTTGGTCTGATCGAGCAGGGGTCTTCTTATGTTCTTATGTGGGTGCATATGAGACTGGGAGAAGCATGTGTGCACTAAAAGCGATAGCCCTGGAGACTTGCTCAAAAACAGCTTATCACAGAGCCAAGGAGATGAATGATTGCTTATGATAATGCATTCATAGAAATGAAAACATGGAGCAAGAACCTCATGCAGTATTGCAGATGTCCTTACTTCACCTTTGCATAGTATATCTTCACAGAGGTGTTTTCTTTGGTAGTATTCAATAATATCCTTCGACTAGCACATTTGCATATGTCCTGCTAGCAACAATCCAAATATTTTTTTTTCCCGTTGCCAAGTGTTAAAATATTTTTGCGTTCAAAATTTGTATTGATGGTATCTGTAAACAGTTCAGAGAAATTTTATTTTCTTTGTTGCCTTGCAGTCTCCACAGCTCAGTAAGTTTTGTGGAGAGTCTTCAGAAATTCGAGTAATCTGTGATTTGCAGAAAAGATTTGTTGAAGAAAAAAAATAATGAATTTATAGAATCTCGCCCAATCAATATTAGATATATAGCACAGTAAGATAATACAACCTGACTAAATATATAGTAAACTTGCACAGAAAGATCATACTGTTTGTGTGTTGCACTAGAGATTTGTTTGCGGAATACACTAGCAGCTCAGCTGGAGAGGCCAGCGCAATGGTCTGCCTCTTCATCAGTAAGAAGCATTCAGTGAAGAAGACACTCATCCGCCCTGCTTGAGAACAGCCAGTGTGGTACATTGGTGAGCGTGGTGGCCTGGAGACCTGGGAGTTCTGGTTTCTAGTCACCACTATGTCAGGAAGCATGCTGGGTAACCATGGGCCAGTCACTCACTCTCAGCCTAACCTACCTCTGTAGTGAGGATAAAATGGAGCCATATAGGCCATCTTGGCTTCCTCACAAGAGGAAAAAGGCAGGCTATAAATGCAATGTAATGATAATATAGGTGCAAATAGGGTGCTAACCATGGTGACTGGAAAAATAATTGAAAAAGGAAATCTTTTTTAAATGCTAAAGCTGATTCTTATAAAAACAAATTCTAATAAAGAGGAGTACAGCAGAGTGAATATGACACAGTGGGCAAGATCCCATTGGTGACATAACTCTGTCATTGTCCATCTGGAAAAAAGTAATCTGCTTCCTGTTTCTTGTATGCTGCCTGTATAGACAAAGGAAGATATGCTGTGGAATGCTTGCATCCTTGGCTTTCCATGGTTATGTCTGTTTACAAAATTCAGCATGCCTTCAATTTGCTGTGATACTCAGCTAAATATACCCCATGCTATCAGCACTGGTGACCTAGAAGAGCTGTGTGGCATGAAAGCTTGCACAAAGTTCATGTCCATGAGCCCTAAGAGAAAACCCCACGGCTCTTACCACTCTGGAGCAAAATGTGGAGGTCTTTGGCAAGTCTTTTTGTGCTTTATTCCCTTGTCATCATCTGGTTAGCAAGAGAGTAAGGATCCTAGTTTGGTAGATACTGTGTGAGGTACTTTAGTGGATGGGAGTCTTAGGATTATGAATAGCAGTGGCAAACAGTTGTGAGTCATAAATTCCCTGAATGCCACAATTGGATTAATCTAGTTGCCACTCCATAGGCGTTAATGGTATATAGTCACACATTAAGAAGTAAAAATATTCCGTTTCCAAGAGAATACATCTGTATGAGAAAAACATGTAGGTGGGAAGTGCAAGATCATTTTGACACACAAGACATTTTGACACACAAGGGGCCATGTGTTTCAAATTAGTTTTGCCACGCGGATGATAAATGCCTCTTCACTAACATCTAAAATGGAATATACGTCTCCAAAACTGAATTAAATGACTGCATGGACAGGTCTATCAATGAGGGGTGGCCCATGCACTGAGGCTGTGTGCCTTAGAATATATGCAGCTGGAGGCAAACAAGGAGACACCAGGGTGACCTTTAGGCCCTGGTTTGGGGCTTCTTGGAAACATCTGGGTAGCAAATGCTAAAGTCGTGCCATTGGGGTCCCTGATTTGCTTCATCTGGGGTCTTCTTATTTTCTTAACTCCTTGGCAGCAAACACATTCAAGGCACATTCATCCCTTGTGGCAGAACTCAGAGGCTTAAGAATATCCCATGCAAAGTGTGAGGTATGGTAGCTGCCAACTCTGCTGCCATTACACCTTACACCCTTTCGCTGTTTTGATCCCTCTAGATTGAAAGCCTATGAGGGAGAGGAAAGGAGGCTGGGGAACTGAGTGGAAACTCCATGGCCCCAGCCTCCTCCCTGCCTCATCCCCCAGCATGCCTCTTCCATCCCCTTCAAAGGGCCATCTACAACCTTGGGACAGAAGAGCTATCAGGATCCTTTTGCATCCATTCCTTTGGAATCCAAGTGTCAAAGTCAGAGAACCTCCATGCCCAGACTCAAAAACCCCTAGATGATGTCAGGAAACCATGGAACTGAAGTTGTAATTATTTAAATAACTGGTTCCCCCTCACTTTTAGTGCTACCACTTCATGGTAGGGTACCCTAAACTTATTTTCAGATACAAATAAATATGTTTTGCTTGCCAACATTTAAATTGTGTCTGAAGTGCACATGCTGTTGTTACAAATGCACCAAATCCAAGCATGGTACTCCCTGCGAATGGATGTGTTCCTGAATTGCACTCTGCCTTCACAGCTCTCACAGGACAGGGCAGGTTTCCCTAGCTAGGTGTCCTCTAAATATTTGGCTTACAACACCTATCACTTCAAGCCACCATGGACAATGGTCAGGGGCTGTGAGTGATTGTAAGGGAAAGAAACCAGGCTGAGGAAGTTTGTTTATTTCATTTCTATGTTGCTCAGTCTCTGGATATACAGGTGTGCCCCATGACAAGCAAAATATATTAAAAATCTATTATCTTTCATTCCAGTTCCTAGATCCATAAGAATGATGTATTTGTATTGTTCTGCTGTTCTGTTAAAGCCACATAGCAGAACAGGAGATGGTTTGGACTGGAGAAAGGGGCTTCATGCTTCAGCTTGCTTTTTCTTATTTTCCTTCCTTCCCTCACTCAACCAAATAAGATGTTGGCAGAACTGAAAACAGACTCAGACTCGGTATGTCCTTTTATTGAACACACAAAGCAATTGGCATTTAGTGCAGTATATTATTTTATGGTTTGCAGTAGAGGAAAATTAATACCCCTAAAAGAGCAGCACTCCTATTTGCTTATGGGTAGCAGTTTTGCCATTCATTTATGAGGATTTCCGTCATATGGAATCTTTCTTTTCATAAACATTTGGTATACTTTTTGGGAACTGTAGATGAGAATGCTCTAATAAAGCCGCAAGGTCTGCAAAACTGTTATGCACCATTGGCAGCATGGAGAATGTTATGCGCACTTGTTCACTTTGGAATTTGTATTCTAAAAATAAAATCCTTGCTTCATCTCCTGCAGTTAAAAACTGTCTATTCCTCCTGTCATGAAGATGTGAGGAACATATAACCTTTCCTTTAGTGGCTGAGATAAAGTAGAAGAAAGAGAAAGGCCAAATACAAGGGGCTGGAGATTAAACAACAGTGTCAGGACCCAAACTAGGCCAGCCTTATCATTAGACAAAGTGAAGTAAGCTTCTCAGGTAGTAGATGCTGGGAGGTGGCAGCAAGGTATTGGAGCAGAGACCTGTGTAATCTGTGCTGGGCATTCTATGTTATTCTGATGCCCACAGGTATAATGAAAGATGCTGTGCCTGCATCAGTGTGATTCATCTATCAGTCAGATTTTGCATAGGATAGAAAGATGTACCTCCTTGTTCTTTGCCTCAGGCAGCAAAACATCTTGACGTTGACTGAAAGCACAACTGGCCCCAAATTTCAGCAGCTGCTGCTGGGGAAGAGGTCATAGTGAATGCCCAATCATGCTACCCTTGATAACAGTCCAGATGACACATTTTAAAGCAAGAAAGCACAAAATATGGTATGGTGGCCCATTTAGGCATGCTTAGGACCAGCAATAACCCTGGGCAGCTGCTGAACCAACTCCTCTGCCTCTCCTTCTTAGCACCCAGTATAAATGTAGGGCACCAACAATGAAGGGACAGTGTAAGCCCCATGCCCTCCGTGCTGGTTCACTCCTTTATTTATCCCATGAAGATGTAGAGTTGATACAGACATAACAAACTATTTTCAGTTTTCCTGGGGAGGGAGCCACATCATGTTAAAGTAGGGATAATGATTATACGTCCAGTTAGGGAACTGGATAAGATTACCTTTGAGTTCCATTCCAATTCTATGGAAATGTCATATTAATTTTTGTAGTAATTGAATCTATGGCTTTTATCAAGGAAAATTTTAGCAAAGTTGCCAAGTGTATGATGGCGGTTTCTGTGATGTGGACACTGCAAACTGGATTGAGATCAATGTTTCATTTCATATAGGAAAACTGCAGAGCCATCAGATGTTAACTATTATTCCTAGGAACTGAAATGAGCCAAATTCATACTAATGAGCCAGAACAAGCATGCGATTCCATTACCAATTTCTGGGGTTGTCTAATTTCTGGTTAATGATCAGCTCTTCAATTCAGATCCAATTCATTGCCTGTATTCAATAAAAATGCATTGTATTTGCATGATGCTACCTTCAGCCAACCAAGGCATTAGAAAGTACTGATAAATCCCGCTCTTGAAGACTAAGACCATGCCATCGCTTTTTGCTGTGGTTTCCCTTGACTAAGTCTTGTGTCCTGTAGATATTTTGAGCCAAATCCCATGAGCCTCATCTAGCATGGCCAATGGTTAGGAATACTGGAAGTTGCAGTCCAAGACATCTTGATGACACTAGCTGGGAAAGGCTACTCTAGACTGTTTTTCAAAAATCTCTAGGAGTGGGCAACCTGGGGCCGTGCACTCCCATCAGCCCTAACCAGCACAACCCATGCTGCGAGATGCTGGCAGCTGAAGTTCAAAAAAATCTGGCAGTTCTCCACCCCTATCAGTGGATGAATATGCTGGTCTTAAATGGAAAGCACCTCACACAAAAATTGCATGTGTGCACAGAAGAATGCACAGAAGACCCTGATTTGGCTGATATAGATGACCAAATTGTTTTCTCCCAGAATGTATCACCTTGCCAAGGGCTGATTGTAACACGTGTGGTACAATGGTCACCTATATGAACTCTGCTCTGAGCTATTTCCTAGATGTTGAGAATTCTTATTCTTTTTCTGCTCTAACCATCCAATCTTATGCATCTTGACTCAGATGTGAGGCTCTGAATTCAATGAGCCTTTTCCCCAATCAGATGCAACATTGGAGCATTAATGGGCCGCATTATTTTGCCTTAACTAATGTTGTATTATATCAATTTAAGTATTATCTATTTTACTGAGAAAGAGTTAAATTGTATCTATTGCTAGAATTATTTAATTCAATTTCAGAAGAGGACAGCAATACCCTCTTCCACAGTGTTTTAACTTCGCTTTTAGTGTCTAACCTGTATAAGAAATTCAAATTCAACCTTTTAATTTTTAATGGAATTAGGGAATGCTATTGGGAGAAAGCAGTAATTCCAAGGTTGTTTTTGGAACAATTTGCCTCTTGGGATCATTGCAAATTTACAAAGAAATGGTTATCATGCTTAACTATTTCCTAAGCAAGAAATTAAAAAATGAAGTGAAAGCCACAACGTAACTAATATGAATCTGTCAAATGAAAACATCAAAAACTTGGTATTAAGGGACCTTTTTGGCATCTTGCCAGAGTAACTGAGCTATGGCACCAGAAAGAACTATTCTTTATTTATGCTGTTGGTATCTGTGATAATTTCATTAATGAAATGTAGTTTTCAGATTCTGTTTGTAATCCCCATGTCTATTACTTAGTAAAAAGAAAAGCACAAATCAAGATGCTATTTTTTGGGGAAAAAAAAGAACTGTAGCTTAGGCAGGCCTTGTAGGAATATCCCGATCCTTGCCTATATTAAACGACTTATCCCCAGAGCAGCAGGTAGCCATTTAGGAAAATTAAAGGGAAAGATAGCGAGATTCAAGCAGATGATGGAGTACATTGCTGCTGGTTATGCAGGTAATTAATGTGGCCTTTTCAGTTTATCCCTGTATTAGCTTATCTTTCATCTGCTTAAATTTAAATGGATCAGTTATTACTAAAATGGTTTTTAACTGATGTACTCTAGTTTCATATGACTTATTTCTATGTATCCTATAAAGCTAAGGAGTTTGGCCAGGCAGCTGTTGTAGATTCTTGCCAGTAAAATTCAGTCTGGGAAAACATTTCCCATCACTGCTTCATAAGAACAGAACAAAACAAAGAAACAACCCCTCCTTATATTTAATCGGTCCTTAATTACTTTGCCAACTATCATGTGATCTTTTTCTGCTGTTGAAGTCATCTTATGACTGGCATTAGTTATGCAATGGACAGAATTTCTACCATATTGCCCATGTTAGCTATTTTTCTGAGGATGTGATAAAAATGTGTGCAATGTTATTCTCAGGGAAATAATATTATTCATTCTCATTATGGTATAGAAGAGACGTGCCAAGATGGCTGAGGATCTCATTTGTTTTCTTACTGGAGAATATCTTGTGTACAGCAGTAATAAATGTTTACAAAGTTTCTTTCCTATTGAATGCACTTTTCACACAAACTTGACAGTCACCTGGCAATTATCTTGACATACTATTTGAAAATATTTGCTTAGAATTGTAAAAGTGTAAAAGCTGCTTAACTAATGAGATCTCGAACAATGATAATTCAGATGTTTTCACAAGCAACTAATTGCAATTGTTTAATATAAAGGGGTGGTACTAGGGAGGTGAAACAAGAAAGGAAACTTTTTCCCCTGATGTTTTTCTTTTCTCCCATTGACAGTGAGGGCAAAAACACTGGGCTCACTCAGCTCATGACATAGCTAAATCTTATTGGCATCCTGTGATAAAAGCATGCTTGCTAAATGATCTTTGATTGACTGGGACAGATAAGCAGCATGAACCCCCTTTATGAAAAAAATTCTGCACAGCACTTGCTGAGTGAGACACAGGGCACAAGAACAAAAAGACGCAAAAAGACAGGGTTTGGGCGAAGATGCCTCATACTTGGCCTTTTTTTTTTTTTTTTTTGCATGGAAAAGTCTACCCTTCGATATTTGACTTGGCCCTCTTGGAATGTTAATAAAAACCAAACACAATATTGTGTATTTCTAAAAATCTCTATTTGCCCTGGGCTGGAAGGCCAATTAGGGAACAAGAAGCTAGTTTGCATTTATTTGGTTCAAAGTGTCTGTGCTGACCAATAGCAGCCCTGGGCTGTAGCCCTTCCAAATATGTGTTAAGTCTTTTAATAAGGGAAGCACACCTGGTATTTCCAGCTTCAGTGGTATATGTTTTAAATTAAAAAGCTTATAGTTGGGATCCTCTGGTTCTCCACCAAATAGCACACTGGCACATATCTCACCCCATTTTCTCACCCCCATGCCCTTGAGGTCTGAGGAATTTACTTTGAAAAAGTTGGCATATTTAAAGCAGGCAGGCCACTGGACTACTGCAGCTCAGAATTTATCCCAACCCACATTGCACTTCTTGGCTGTGTCAGGCAATAATCCCACCTTTAACACCATTGTGTGGGAGAGTGCGACCTTCAACTTTCAGCCCTTATCCAGTCAGTGCTGAGGCCCAGCCTGGCCCATGGATGGTGGAGTATGCTTTCTGGGCTCCCTCTCCTCTTCAAGCACTCTCTATTTCCATGCCCAACTGTTTGGGAAGAGGAATTGCTGTCAAACATCCATAAGCACAAAGAGATTGGAGAGAAGCTGGGACACAGGTTCCCACCCCTGCAAAAGCTGTCCAAGTGCCTTCTCCCATTATTCATGCCCCAATCAGGATGCAGAATGACTTGGAGAACCCAGATCTCCCAGGCTGCAGTCCAGCACTCTGCCCGATATGCCACACTGGCTCTTGGTAAACAAATTTATTTATCTCATTCATATCCCACATTTTTTTCCTCTTGCAAGGAACTCTAGGTGGGTCACTTAATCTTCCTCTGGTTCATCCTCAAAAGATCCCTGTGAATCAGTTAGGAATCAGTGACTGGCCCAAAGTCACCCAGTGCAATTCATGGCCAAATGGGGAGTAGAACCTGGTTCCCCTGGATCCCATTCAAACACTCTAACCACTACACCATTCTGGCTCACAAGAATTAATCTATTATTATCCGCTTTACTGCTCCCCACAATTAGAGCTCTAATGCTTACATTTCTTATAGTAAGCAGCAGAAGTCTTTTATTGTTTTCTGTAAAATGGTTCCAGTAAAAATGTACAATATATTATAAGGCATTTGTGTTTGTTTTTATTTAGTTTTTCAAGAATGATTATATGAGAGAATACATGCAGGGATATAGTGAAATCAAGTTATCCAAAGATTGCTGGTTTTTAATACAAAAGGACTCACCATGACTTCATTGCTGAATATGTAAGAAATAGATATTTGCAAAAGTTTTCTGGCCGAGCTAATTCAAGCACAGTTTCACCTTTCATTAACAATCTCATGTCAGTGTTGTTCTTTACTCCAAGATGAAATGGATATCTTAAACATCAAAACAGCCCAGACGTACAATCTGCTTATCCATCGCTAACAATACTTCTTCCCACCTGTAGGTCATTGGTTCAGAGGTGTCAATAGGTCAATCCTGTCAGCTTTTTAAAAGGTAAATCTGAGAATCCACTGCACCTATGGTTTTGGAGTCCCACTTCTTGAACAGCTGAAGTTTCTTGTTGCAGGTGTATCTCTCTATTGAAATGGATTGCTACAAGGATTGTGGATTTTCCCCTTCATCATGTCTTATCCTTTTGAAGTTAACTTGAGTTCTTGTCTGCTGTCTTCCTGCCACTTAAGACCCCTGGATTATGGAATGACATTGCTGCTCACAGAAATGATCTGATTTCACTGGTTTTGGACTGGGGATAGGGATGGGGATATTCAAATTTGTAAGAGGAAAAGGAAGAAAGTACTTCTGAAATTTCAGTGGTGTGTGTAGATGTTTCATTACCCAACCTACATATATGGAGGTATTGTGCAATGAATAAAAGCACAACTTCTTCCCTTCACATCTTGCTTCACCATCATGTCATGAAGATCCCTGCTGTCCAAAGGTGTGAACCTCTTTAGAAGCTCTCAAAAGAAAGCTTGAAAGAAGATGCCCTCTTGATGGTTAGGCTCTTACCTTAACCACAACACTGCAGTACCTGTCAATGCATGTTTATATGAATTTGTTACTTATATGGCTAGAAACCATCAAAACACATTTTACATGTACTGAATTATACAGTGCTTATAATTATGCACCATATAATTCAAATATGGTGCTTATTCTTAAATTCAATAATTTCAGTTATAACAGTTTGACATAAACTATCATTGCTATATCAAGATTTCTCTTCACCATTGTAATTTAGATTTAATGATAAGAGCAGAGCAGTTTGTAATCTATATTATACACATGTATACATTTACTTATTTATTTTTTGATTTATATCCTGCCTTTTTCCTGCAAAGGGCTCAAGGCAGCTTACATCATTCTCCTCCTCCATCTTATCCCCACAACAACCTTGTGAGGTAGGTTGGGCCGAGAGTCTGTGACTGGCCCAGAGTCACCCAGTTGGCTCCATGGCTGAACGGGGACTAGAACTCAGATTGTCTGAGTCCCAGTCCCATGCTCGTAACCACCACACCACAATCATCTGTCTATCCATCTGTCTTTTACTTTTCCAAATATATTATACTCAGCGCTATAATGATTGTAGTAAAATTTAAAAATTGGGCTCAGATCAAGCCTACTTTTTGAGATATATTTCAGTATCAAAAGTATGGCAGTAACATTTCTCATTCTGAAATATTGAGAAAAGCTGGTTAAGCAGTACATGGGCAAGAATATAAAATAAACATATAAATGCAGTTTATGGGGAGTACAAAAAAGGGCTAAACGAGAGAGAGGGAAAGCAGACCAAATGGCACTGAGAGAGTAAGGAAAATTATGTCTGATGTTTTTCATTCCAAAAACACAACTCCTCATTCAAGAACTCATGGTGACACGTTTCAACACTGATTTTTAAGGAAGTAATAACCATTAAGTTGTCTGATAAACTAGGTGAGTGCTAATTAATTATCATATGGCTTATCTCTCTGATTCTTATTAATCAAAGATGTTCTGCAATCAAATATGAGAACACGGTTAACTTAAAAGGATCCCAGGCCTTGATGGAGAGAGTCTTTTTTTAATTAAGAGGCCATCCAAATTATGTAACTTTGCCTTCTCTTGTTTAGAACATTAAAGAGTCCTTTCTGGCTACAGCTTCCAGTCCAGAATGTTTTCTCTCCACCACTTATTACTATTAGAGTCATCCCATTCTTCTTCTAAAAACAATGGAAATTGAGCCTGACCTGACACAATAAGTTTTGGCAGAGATGAAGGGAACACAGTATCAGGGAACTCAGTTAAGAATGTGTTTTTATTTAAAACATTGACACCTGATAATTGATAGAGAAATTGTTCCATTTTCTTGACTCCATTGATAAAGAAAATTACTTCTATTGTAGTCCACTTTCTTTGAAATTCCTTGTGCAATTGAGAGAGGATTATATCTAACCACTTCCATTAGTTGTAGGGAAAAGGAGACATTCTACCTCCTTTCTGTAGCACTCTAGAGGTTCAGAATGATTGGGGGACCCCCTGCAGCAGAATTTGGAAGGTGGTATGGAAGGCTACAGTGGGGAGGACAGGGAAAAAATCTTGTTATGTTATGTAACTGGTCACAAACGATTAGATTATGCTCATGTATTGATACAAATTCCACTCTCATGGCCATGCGTTGTAGATAATAGGTGCCACATCTTTTCATTAGAAGTGGTCATATCTTTGGGGTGGAGCATATGCTTAGAAGGTCCCAGGTTCTTCAGAGAAAGCAGGAAGTAAGGCAGACTATAGCATGTTATGACAAGCAGCTGCTCAGAAAGAAATATATAGGACCCTTTGGAAAAATTGTCTGACCTGGTATGTGAGGCAATAACTATGTTCCATAATAAATGGTATTATGGATTCTCCCCATTCTCTCAAGCAATAGGAAGTTTTGTCTCAGCTTTTTATAGGGTTAGTATTTGTGATAGATGAAAGTCATGGAGGTCTGTTCAGTTTGTGTAATATCTATTTGCAAACACAGGACGCATGGAATGCTCAGGGTGTGGGTGGGGTGGGGTGCAGGGGTGGAACATGCCAACAAATTTGCAGGCAATGCTTGTCTTAACACAGCATCAATTCCCCAAAAGTGCTCACACACCTTACGCTCAAAAACTGAAGTATGCTTGCCAGCTCCAAGCGCTGTTTGTCTCTAGCCTGATCCAGGTTACTAACTCTACCTGATCTTAGCCAACAGGCAGAGAAGCTATTACAAAACCATTCCTTTCTTGTCCCCACTCAAGACAAGTGGGGCATGGCATAAATAATGTCTTCAGGTAGCTGCAAGCCATCAAGTCAGGAGCTTATTGCCCACCATAAAATAAAATGCAGTATTTCTTACAGCAGAAGATCAATATGGCACAATCTGCAGATGAGCTATCCTGAAGGACATCTGTTTTTTTCCTAATTTAAGCCTCTTTTTTGTTATATCTAGGACCACATCTAAATGGATCCAAAGTGCAGGGTTGTTGTTTTTTTCTTGATAAGTTCAGGTGTACTACTGTTGTATAGAATGTCTTATTATTCATGCTTCTGTGACACATAAGCAACACTGAGCCAATACAGAGCAGTCTTACAGAGGACTAAAAGCCTACTATTTCCCAAACAGCAATCCTTGATAGTGAAGACCTGCACTCGTCTTGGGTAGACTGGATTGAACAGAAATTTTAGTGTGCAGTAATGATGCACCATGAAATGGTAGAAAATGGCTACTGCATTTAAGCACATTTGGTTTCCTAGACCTCTGTGGGACACCTGGGGCTGCACAAGGAAGACGTTCTACCTAAATAGGAATGGACAGCTTTGGGAGATCCACAAGCCATGCTTGCTCCCCAGACACATCCCCAATGAGTGTGGATTTTAAAAAAAATATATATATATAAATATACATAAATGGAAAAGAGCATTCACAGTGGCTATGACATATTAAAAGAGTCAAAATTACTTTGCCAGCCTTCATCATATGGCCTAATTGGTGTGATTTTTAGGACAGGAACAAGATTCCAATACTTGCTTTGGATGCAGGATTATACTAAAACATTAAACTTAGATGCAGCATTATCTTGGAAGATTAAAGCGGAACATTCGGGATTATATTGGAAAAAGCAGAAGCAGAAATACAGGCAGCAGTAGAAAAAGTGTAAGTGTCAAGCAGTTTGTTGTTACATACCATCAAGTCATCTCTGGCTTATAATGATCCTATGAATGAGAGCCCTCCAAACTGTTCTGTCCTTGACAGCCCTGCTCAGCCCTTGCAATCTCACCGCTGTGGCTTCCTGAATGAAATCAACTCATCTCATATTTGGTCTTGTGCGTCTCCTTCTGCCTCGCACTTTCCTAACATGATTGTCTTCTCCAGTGAGTCATGCCTCCTCATGATGTGCCTGAAGTACGGCGGCTACAGTTTCATCATTTTCTGCTTCCAGAAAATTCTGGTTTGATTTGACTAGGACCCATTTGTTCATATTACTTTCACTCCTGGATAGTTACTAAGCTCACCTCCAAGACTATGTTTTCTTCACTGTTCAGTGTTCACACCCATACATAGTGAATGGGAATGGAATAGTGTGGATGATTTTGGCCCTCCATTCCAGTGAAGCATCCTTATACTTAATGAACTTGTCTAGTTACTTCAGTGCTGTCTTTCAAAGTCTCAGGCTTCTAATTTCTTGGCTCTAGTCTCCCTTTGAATTCAGTGAGTTCTTTCAGAATTTCAATGTTGTTGACTTTAAAGGTATGTAATTTCCCTGCAGTGTTGATTCTTGTTTTCTTAATATTTAATTGCATTCCTGCTTTTGTGCATCTCTCTTTCCATCTCATCAGGAGTTTCAATTCACCACATTAAGGTATGTATCCAAGAGGGGGAAGAAGTTGTAGTATGTTTTAAAAATGCATTGTGTTTAATTTCTGCACTTCATAATGAGAGATGTAGATGGCTCTGAGGAATAACCACAGGAGGTCTAGAACCAGGAGGCAACATTGCTTCATGCCCTCTCTTAATAGCATGCTTGATTAAGAGGAGAATCCTTCTGGTAATCAATATCTTTTCATATCCTGAAGTACAGTTGGTGGGGAAACTTTACTGGATCTACCGATTGCTGATACAACAACCCATGTTCATTGATGGTGGGGTGGGGGGAATCCAACATCTGCATTATGGTAATTCTTTATATGGACCATCCAAAGTGTCCAAGGGCTGTAAGCAAGCCAGTCAGAACTTGCCATCATGTTAAATGTCCAGCAGGAGAGAGCTATGCAGAATGATGCATGATGCTGTAGCCCCCAAAGCCTATAGCCTGTAGCATTTTAAAAATTGATTGCAGGACAAGTGGTATGGACGTAATTGGATTCACCTCAGTAGATGCTGGATACATTTCAGTATGCTTCCATGACCATGGGGACAAATCACTCAGTCTCAAGCTCCTTAGCAGAGAGGGGACCAGTCTCAAGCCTCCCAAACCTTCACTCATACTTGACATCTGTAGGGGCAAGAGCTTCTGCAACAGTTAGGATAAGATGGGGACATCCTTCAGAGACATCCCCACCAAGGTTCAAAAAACAGCACCAAGAGTGGCTCAGGGGAACCTGTCACAGCAAGACGGAGAGAACGAAAGAGAGAATTCCTCCCAATGGCCTTCCTATCTATGGAGTCTCCATTAGCCAGAACTTTCTTCTGGGAGCATGCGCAGAGATGACGTGAGCCACAGGAGAAGGGAGATGTGCATGTAGCAGAAGGCAGGAACAGAATGGAGACCCAAAGCTGCCCAACACATGCAGCTTATTACAGTATAATAATGCTGTACAAGTATTGTACAGTATTACAAGGTCTCAAGTACAGTATTACAAGGTCTCTCAGTATTACAAGTGCAAGGTCTCAGTGAGGAGACACCAAGGGATGGTTGTAGCATACGTGACTTTCGGGGTTCTGTCTTGGGGGAGGAGAGTCTCATAAATGGGAGGGCTCCATCATGTCTGCCCTAAGTGATAAGCCTCCACTGGTTACATAGATCTGCGAACATCACTATTGAAAACGCACAGGCTCTTAATTCATTGCCGCTGCAGCTTTCTCCTCTTTCTATCTGAAATCTTTCCTCAGAATCTACTAATCCACGACAATTCAAATCAAAGTGAAACTGTTTAGCTAAGCCCACTTTGCTTCACTTGGGTTTCTGCCTCTTTCCCTCATACAATCACCATTTTCAGAATGAGGATCTGGCTCACTTCACGTGGTTTTTCTCCTTCACTGACTCCAGCTGCAAGCTTCTAAACACATACTTTTTAAGGTCATTATGGCCTAATGTCTATGGCATTACATTTTTTCAGTGACATATCTTTGAACATACCGTAATTCCAAAAACTGCAGGTCATCCTTTTGCTAAGTGAAAAACAGGATTTTTATATTAACTCCATGCTTTGCCTCTGTCCCCATCTAAAAAGAGAGCTGTGCTGTTTCCTTTTCCCATTATTTTGAACCCCTTCATTGTAATAACTCCAAAACTTGCCCTATTTGGAAAAACCAACTTGAGAGCAGAGGAATGTATTACCTCTCAGCACATCTCCTATCCCTCGATGCTGGCCCTGTTCCAAGAACTACAGAATAGGTCAAACATGCATTATTAAAAGAGATTCCTGGAAATGGAAACACTGGCAGAGAGCATCCTTTCTATGAACACAGGCTAAGAGGGCACAATACTTAGTTTTAATGAGGTACTGCAAAAGCATCAACTCACAGACAAAGAGGAAGCTCAGAAATGGGCGTTCTAAACTCTCACTTGCTTGGGGAAGGACCAGAGCACCATGGGAGGGTTTTGCAAGCAGGGAGTTCCTCGTTCCATCCTTGGCATATCCTGGCAGAAATAGGTAAAACCTATATCTGAACATCAGATTGCTGTGGCCAATTGAAAGTAGCTAATGCTAAGAGAGAGGGGAGACAATCTGACTTGGCAAGGCAGCTTCCCATGATCTAGAAAACCATTTATGTAAGATGAAGCACCATTCTATCTAAAAAAAAAAAAAACGAATGGCTAACTGGGAGCAATTAAGAAGTTGACAAGGAATTATCTTCTACCCTGCTCCCATTATCTGATCCCCCCCCACACACACACACACTTACACATACATATCCCAAACAATCACTTGTCAGATGCAGAGTCGCTGTTTTCAGGGAAAGGAGCCATTTCAGCCTAATCTTGGGGCTACATTTCCAGGAATGCACAAACTTGACATTCATCTCTGGTTACTTCCAAACACACCCATCTGCTCAGTGTGCTTTCACATCACCAAATAGATTTTTACTATCCAAAAGGGGGGTTATCTTTGTAGGCCTTTAAGTAGATCTGTAGCCACGAATATATAGACCTTTAACACCCCCTAATTGGCACACTTGCATTTCTAGGAAAGGAAAAAAGAATGTAGGCATTATTACAAAGTAACTGTGTCAAAATAGGCAGGTGCCATGCTATAAAATACGGTCACTCCTGAAAATTTCCAGTGTAATCCAGTGCCCTCTGCTGCAGCTGCATGAGGTGTGGTGTGGAGGTAGCAGTCTCCATTACCTCTGCTTTTGTGCTGTGTAGTTTATCTGGAGGGCTATTTTCAATCATCTAGAGTAAGCAGTGGGCAGGCACATGGATTCTGATAGGCCCACCATCATCACCAGCCTAATCCCCTCCTTGTCTCCTAGCAAGCCCTGTTCCCACCTCTCCGAGGCCAGTTGCATCCTCAGAGAGGAAGCCAGTACCAGCTTCTCCAGGCTGACTTCATGGGGTGGCAGGGAAAGGAGGAAAAGGGAAGGGTTTGGCTTTCAAAGCCGGGTTCCAAATAATCCCATGACCCCCTCGGTAAATTAAATGGTGTTAGAGGCCATATGCCTTTTAGTGCATAGTAGCATACAAGATGGTTTCTAGATCCGTTGTGTTGCTCTTGCAGTATATTATAACTATTCCGCCTTATGCTACAAATAATGATGTAATAATGTTCTGACAAAATGTTGCAAAGAATGGTAGGCTCATCCTTCCTCTTAATGGTATTTGACTTTTTAAATTCTTTATTGGCTAAAAATGTGCAATAATTTGCACCTCAACAAGAATTGAGATTTGCCAGCGATAGGTAAGATTGCATGTTGGTGACAACTATGAAAAACAAATCTCTCTTCTGTGTCAGTTTGAAAAATAAACTTTATTTTATTCTATGATGGTGCCACCCGAGAAAGGTGTTTTTATTTTTGTTTGTCACAAGTACATTAGACAATATTTCTCTGATAATCTGACTGCACTCTGTTTCAAAACTGCTATTTTGAAACTGATGCCGCGGTAGTTAGAGTGCCTGAAATGCAAAATACTCCAAGCCCTTTGTAATCAAGACATACTTATTTGTGTCACAGCTACAGTGCAGAATGTTTTATGCATCTCTTATATATATTCCTTGAGATGGATGGTGCTGGGATTTGTTTAACTTATGAGCAAATCCCATAGATCCCAGAATTCCCCAGCCAGCCAGTGTCACTATGGGTGCAGTCAATGCATGTTTAGACAGAAAATGGCCCATAACTCCCAGCATTTCCCAGCCAGGCATGCTGGCTAAGGACTGCAGGCAGTTGTAGGTGTTTGTCTTTGTCTAAGCATGCACCAGATTGCATCTTTTATAGAGGGCGATATAACATGCAGATAAATTCTGGTAGGCAGGGCTGGGATGCAATTGGTCATGGCTTCCCAGTGAATCAGATGCAGTCTTAGTTATACTTAAGAGGCAAGCCATTGGACTCTAACCTAAGTCCCATTTGGGCAGGATCCATTGAGGTGCTAACCTGCCTCCTCCAATTCTCCTATAGCTTGCCAGTTTCCATCTGCAAGCGGTGCTCACCACATACATAACAGTGATATAGTGCTTTAGGCACAACTGGAAACATTTCCCCAAATTTAAAAGATACTTAGGTACTACTCCTTTATGAAGAATAACTACTGTATGTCCATTCCTATGTATTGCTGCCGTACAGGAAGAGTGTCTACCACTTCTTTCTGAATGGTCCATCTTGCGCACACCCACAAACACAATGGAAAGGGATCAACTATCACTGTTTAGGTACAGACACAAAAGACAGAGAATAAAATTGATATATTGTCTGCAATGTTGTATTACCTTCACTCCCCACCCTTTCAGACACACACGAGAGAGAGAGAGAGAGAGAGAGAGAGAGAGAGAGAGAGAGTTTGTTGTTTGAATAAATCCTAGCTTGTTCATTTAGTCCACCACATGTTGTTGTGGCTTCATGCAGAAGATCTCAGCCAAGCTCCATCCAAGTTATATCAGACTCACTAGATGAAAAAAAAAAACCAAGACTAATGAGAAGAAATAAGAGAAATAGACTGTTGTCCTTTCATCTTCAAAACTGAGCACACAAGAACATGACATATGAAGGCAATGGCATAATTGGGCTTTGTGTTAAAGGACATTAAAAAGTAATCTCTGTCTAAAAGCACTTCATGAATGGAATGCAGGAAGCTATCTTATGCTGTCAACAGTGACTGACAGCAGCTCTCTGGGTTTTCAGGCAGTTGTATTTCCAGCTCTCCTTGGAGATGTGAAGCATTGAACTGCACCTTTCTGCCAGCAAAGCCTGAGACAGACATGGAGCCATAGCCCCTACTGCTGTGCATGTGTACACATGTGTGCATGTGTGGGCACACTACAAGCTACAGGCCATCAAAATCCAAACAGTCATAACCCCAAAATAACTGATTTTTAATACTTTTGATTTTGCCTTAGAAAATAAAATACGGGCTGCTGGTTTCCATGCATACAGCATCAGAAACGAGATTAGTGAAGTCTGCACATGGCCAGCCTCTTCATGCGTATGGTTCCACTTTCCTTGCTCCCAGCCCATCACTCATTTCAACATGATCCATAATTAGAACTACCAAAAATATTTGAATCAAGCACACACACACACACACACAAACATTTGAATGGTGATGACTTCTTGACTGACCCTCTGTCCCCATTTCAACTCAGTGCTGAATCCCATGCATACACAGTTAATGCCTTATTTTCATCGAGTTGTTCCATGAGCACCAAATATGACATCAGAATCTTCCCAATGACAGTTCCAAATCCAGATTGATCAACAATGGATATTCTTAACTTGGGAAGCCCTAAAAGGTTCCAGTCATCCAATTAGCTCAGTTTCAGTCCCACTTCATCACACAACATCAGCTCTGTGCAGTTTCTGCACAGTTTGTCATCAGTTTACTTAATGCTCGCATTCAGCATGGTCTTCCACGCCTCCCAGGAGGACCCATTACTAACCAAACCTCCAGGTGTTGCTGAGTTTTAACAGGAGAATGGTCTCGGAATGAGTGGAATTCCATTGCCTACTCACAGCTGCCAAGGCCTTTTGTCCCCACTTTCATCCTATTTTCTCTCCACTATAGCCATGTCCCATTTCTAAGCAAATGACAGACAGCTCCCAAAACCTGACCACCTGGCTCTTATCAATAGGCAGAGCCCAAAAGGCTTGCCAGCACCCAAACCAGATGGAAAGCAAAATTCAGCAGTGAGGATTGAGAAAGACACTTGAATACCACAAAGCTATAGAAGGGTTTTCCCCACCCTTTTTGCCCATCTCTGCAAAGTTTAGCATTGTTTCTTTCTCCGTTTTCCTTGACAGCTCAACTCTTTGTGCAGGTGAGCTGCAGGGAGCATCTCTTTCTAACAAAACCATGTCAGCACTGGGTCAGTGGAAGTGAATTGTTACCTCCTCCTGATGTCATTTGCAGATTGGCATGTCATTCATTTGATTCCAAACCAGGTTTACTTGTCCCCTACTCCCCCCACCCCCATTTTTCTTCACATTATTTTTTATTACAACACATGCAACCTGATCTCTTCCAAAAGTTTACTTTCAGTCCCTTGGAGTGTAGTGAAATCTAGTCCCAACTAAGGGGGCACAGCAGTGCAGTCCTAGGGTCCAGACAGATGATAAAATGAACTGGTGGAGCTGCTCACTGCAGGAGGGCTTTGGTGCTCATGGAAGGTGACTGTTTCAGCTGGCATGATAACCTGTGCTTTTGCCAGGTCTTCCTCACTCTGTCCTCCATTCAGCCCATGACAAAGGCCATTGTTCTCTTATTGCATGAAGTGGAATTCTGCATCCCCCTGATACAACGCACCCAGCGTATTATGCCCTGGGAAAGGCAAGCCTCAGGGAAGTATGGAGACTGAGTTAGTGATTTTCCCAGGAAAGCAAGCCTGGAAGAATCATAACATCATAGAATTTAGGAAGGAGAAGGTCCTTAGTGACTATCTAGTCCAACCCCTGCTCAGTCTTTAATTACAACTGCCTCCAGATATTTTGGACTACAACTCCCAACATTCCTGACCCTTGGTGTTGCTAGCTGGAGCTCATGGAAATCCAAAACATCTGACGGGCACCAAATTAGGGAAAGCTGAACTATAGCCACCTTGACCAATGGTCTTCTAGCCTCTGCAGAAGTAGCTCTGTTCAAGGAAGGCCCACCACATCCAGGACAGTCTGCTCCACTGTCAAGTGGCTCTAAACATTAGGTCATTTCCCCTAAAGTTTAGCTAAAATCTGCTTCCTTGAAATTTCTATCCATTAATTCTAATCCCTGGCCTCTGGACCATCTTCTGTATGACAGTCCTTCTGTTACATGAAGGCTATTGTGTCTTCTCTTTGCTTTTTCTTCTTCATGCTAAACATATGTGGTTCTTTCACTCACTTTGTTCCCTTGCCCTGTAGTAGTTCAGCTGCAATTAAGTCATCCCTCCAATATTACAGTTTAAACTTGATTTGCTTATGGCTTCCCATGGATTTGATCAGGAAAATGTGGAGAAGACACTTAAAAGCCTCACATTGCTTGCATGGTGCACAGGAACAAGAGAGAAAGAGAGGCCTTTAGATGTCCCTGACCAGTACTGCTTACCAATGTTTAAAATATCATTAAAACAAGATCTCATATTTAGAAGAGACATGCCTGCTGTTAAATCATTTCACCTATCAGATGAACTAAGTGAACACAATAGGCAACTTAGTACAAATAATGCCAGTTCCTTGGTTTCTTCTCTAGAACATTTTCAGGGGCAACTGCTGTCCCTATCTAGATGCAGGCCCGCATCTGCAGTTCCTAACAGGCAAGTTTAATGGGGCTCACAGGAATTTACAACCTCATCAAGCCCCCCAACACACATACACACACACTTTCAACCTGCAATAGTCAGATAGTCTTCTATAGATAGGGGGCCATTGCTGATGAAAAAGTAGCCTGAAGTCTGTGGATAGTTGCAACATATTTACATTTCGTTCCAGGGAGCTTGTGCAATTTAGCCATCAGTCAAGCATATTATTTGGCAGCATGCCATGTCAAAGGCAACTGAACCTGTTTCCAAGTAAGTCCACATAGCTTAATACAGCAGCCTTAAATTGTATTCAATATCTTACTAAGTAGAATCAAAGAATAGAAGAGTTGAAAGGGGCCAGAAGGCCATCAGGTCCAACCCCTGCTCTTCCAGGACACTAAATTGCACCATCCCATTTAGATGACTGTCAAAATGCTTTTTGAATGTCTCCAGGGAGGGCAGGGCCACAACTGCCCCAGGTAATAGGTTTCATTGTCATACTGCTCTGACAGTGAGGAAATTCTTCCTGGTGTCTAGTCTAAATCTGGATTCTTTTAATTTGCATCCATTATTCCCTGTCCTGCACTCTGGAATGGATGAGAAGAGATCTTGTCCTTCCTCCTTGTGACAGCCTTTAACATACTTGCAGAGTGCTAATCGTATCACCACTCAGTCTTCTCTGTACCCTTTCTAGCTTTTCTGCTTCTTTTAAAAGAAAAACTTAGATGCCCATAATTGAACACAGTACTCCAAATGAAGTCTGACTAGTGCTGAGCAATTACATTTGCCGTTTTTGCAACTGCATCACGTTATTGGCTCACATTTACAATAACACCAAGATCCTTCACCTTTGCAGTATTGTTGAGACAAGCCAGGTACTTTTCTTTCCCTCCCACACAATTTCCAATTTACATACTAGCATGAACAAGGCATGCCAGAAATGTGGCACTCCATATACACCTATTCATTCTTTGGAGTCTGTGAAAGTGGTTTTGCTCCCTTTATACAGGAGGGTTACCAGCAATAGCCTCTTCAGTAGCAGTTCCAACTCTTTTGAATCAATTTTCAGTGAGGATCCAACACAGTTTTAACTGTAGTTATTTTGCTGACCAAACTTTTATATAACTAGTGGGGTAGTAATTCATTGGTGCAACATTCTTATATGGCCTATTATCTCATACCATGTAGATTTTAAAATATAAATTATGCATGATGCCACCTTTTGGACGTTGTGTGCATTACTCATATGGGAAAGGTAGCATTTGGAAGGAAAGTAATATGAAGTGATCCTCAGTCATGAGAAACTGTCATTTGCTTCAATAGTCTCCAAATGTGGCCGCCATCAGGAGGTTGCAGATTTATTCATTATATGCATACCCTGCCCTTACATTAAACTCCCAGGGAGATCTCATCTAGAGTTTTGATGTGATCGACACTCATCCACTTAGCTTAGCTTCAGTAACACTGAAGCATCTGGTGCTCTCAGACTTTTCCCTGGGCCACACTGTAATCTTTAGTTTTATGGGTTAATCATTTCATTGGTAAGCCACAAAGATGATTAGACACAAGCTTTTTTATAAACTGACAGTCAAGAACAAATACTTCTGCTTAAAATCAACTTTTGATAGAGGGACCTATGGTAGTAAATTAGTAAAAGCAATTTTATTGTGCTTTTTTCTGACTCAGTGGCTGCTTTTAATGAAGAGCAGAACAATTTGCTATTCATTTGCAGTTGGAAGATGTCTTCATTACATTAAGCGCTCTGAATTTTTAACTTTCCCCAATGAATTGGATAGCCTTATCCAGTCACTCAACTGTGCAAACAGAAATCTATATTTAACTGTATCTTACAGATATATCTGCATGCACTTGCACACAGACCTTGCTTCTTTGTTCTTCCATAAGCACACCATAATTCAAGGATGGCAGCACCTTCTTTCGCCATCACAATTCCTGTTGCTGTTTCTCCTATTGTAAAGCTTGAATCATGAAGAGAGTTCAGCTTGGCCCCATACTGCTATTTATTCCTCTTTCCGATCTGTGTGGTAGGTGTACGCCCCCCCCCATTATTTTGTATTGCCCCAATATATTCTTGCATCATTTGGTCCTACTTCAACTGGTAGTTCTGCATAGGAGGCTACGCATCAAAAAATCCTGTCTCTCTAGTGTGTGCAGTGGTACCTGGATGGGCTTTCCTTTCCAGATATGATGAATATCTACAGAAGATACATGTTCACATCTGCATCAACTATTGCTTCCTCATGGGCATCCCACCTGCTCTACAAATGAATCATAGAATTTCTCAGGCAATGTAATCCCAATCCATTTCAGTGGTTATCTGACAAATAAATAAAATGAAATAAAAACAGAGGTTTCCAATGCCATGGTTGAAGCAACTTTCCATGAAAGACCAATGTGGTTTCTAGAACCCCATCTTAAGCCTTGTCCTAATCACTGTAGAACACTTTTTGCATGGTTAGAACAAAGAAGCTGACTTTGCTTGGATAGAATGCTATGGACCATGGGAAGATGTGTTCTTTCCACCCTTCACTGCTGCACTTTCAAAAATGCTCTGCATAGTGCTCTTATGGCAGCCATGTGCCTTCTTTTCTAGAGGACACTCCTCCATTTGAAGGACTGCCAGCAGACTAGTGTTTATCTTGAAAAGCATCCTCTAGATGAAGGGCTACGGACTCAAAGTCTGATATTTAAGTCTCATAAATGCTATAGGAAGGAAGAGCTGGTCCTTCAGGTTGTTCATGAGCACTGTCTTACTATGATTAGATATATAGAATTTAAATCAATTTAGATTGAGTTCATTATTTCTAATTGTTCATTTATACATACGCAAATACTATGCAAACAGGTATCTTCGTTTTTTCTCTTTTTTGGTGAAGCTTGTCTTCTTTTTGGCTATTCACTAGTGGCCACCCTAGGTGTGATTCATAATGCAGAAGGCCCAGTTCCCACAGCTTGAACCGTATTATGTGTCATTTTCACAAAGGGTGATGGATCATTTGCTCAAGACAAAGAATGCCCTTGACTATGTCCTATCTGAGGTAGTATCTCCCAGTGTATCTAGGCTTGAAAATAAAGTTTACCAGACATCTCTGGTCATGGATCATTGGTGGAATGAATGGGTGTCTATGAAGCATATTGGATCCCTAGCCCGAGGGGCAAACTTGGTCAGCTCTGGTCCCAAACTGGCCCTGCAGGGCTCCCCAGATGGCCACAAACACTTCCTGTGGGCCTACCACCATTCCCCTAACTGGCAACCATGAGTGGTTTCTTTGACTTTGTGCAGTCTCCCCCACCCAACCCATGCTAAAAGGTTGAAATGCCTTTCCTAAGGCTTAATTACTGGCAGCAAAAGCTCTAAAGCTAAAATACACTGGTAGCTCCTAAGAGATTCTCTGAAATCAAATCTTTCCCTCTGAAAAAAGAGGTTTAACACCCCTGCTGCATATCAGTCTGAGAGTGAGGACTTTACTTTGGACTTTACCCTGTTGTCCAAAGCTTTATAATATGATACGGCCGGGTGCAGACTTTTCCAAGTGTGTTACACTATGTCATTATGAAAGTGGTAGCACTGAGACTGGCATCAGTGTCATACACTAACTTCCCTACTGCCTTTGTTAATTCACATGCACTAGATCTCTTTTCTCATCTCCTAATTTCTTCAGGTATACTACTTGAAAGACCAAGTCTGGCTGGGATGCTGCAGATTTTTGATAGATTCCAGAGGAGTGAATGTGTTAGTCTGTTACAGAAAACATAATAGATGAGTACTGGGGTTCCTTAAAGGATAACAGAATTGATTGAAGCATAAGTTCTATGGATTACAGCCCATTTCTCAGTTCTGAATTATTTGAATTGTTCACTGGACTTTCTGTGTTAGAGTTATACAGTATTTTAACCTGATAGTTCTGTTTTATAATCACAGTGAGTTAATTGTTATCAGTATTTTAAGATGGCTTACTGGGGTTTTGAGCACATTACTCCAGGGCTTCATCAAATGCACTGGTTGCTAGTCAGTTTCTATGCCTATTCAACATTTTGGTGCAGACCATTAAAGCCCCAGATGGTGCCTTCTCTCATATGCTTGTGCTTTATTGCTAAGACAGTCCTCAGAGGGTCCTCTCCGGGTGCTGCCATTCACAACACATTGTGAATGGGTGCATTTGGGTGCATTTTTCCACACATTTTTCAAGTGTATACATGCTGTCAAAAGCACTTTTTGGCATGGAGGGCCCGCAGATCACATTACCAACTTTGAAATATATCACGTCTGAACAGAGATTGTGCCTGAGTCAGTATTTAGTCCAGAAGATCTGAATTCGGTAAATCCTGATAGTTCAGTGAACTGAAATGAATTTCACATACATCCCTACCATTTAATATGCTGTTCAGGTTGGCTTTTTTTTACGGTTTTACTGTTGGCTCCTCAATGATTTCATATCTAATAGCATATATTGTATTGCTTTATAGTTGTTTTTGTTTGGTATTATGATTTTAAACCACCTGAACCAACTGGGTGCGTATAAATTTGATAAACAAATACATAAATGTTTCTTCTAACCCATCTAGAGAGGTCTTATGTCCATATATTGGCCATAAAAGTAATGAATTAACTAGTGGCTAGCAATTGTCCAAGTTATTCCAAAGATTACCAGCACGTGCTTAATTCTGTGCGCCTTATAGGAAAGGTTGCTAAAACACCTACATACTGCTCGCTCTCTCTCTCTCTCTCTCTCTCTCTCTCTCTCTCTCTCTCTGTGCGCATGTGTGTGCCCATGTGTTTACCCCCCCCTTTTTTTTTTGTATGTGTGCATCAGTCAAAGTGCTGGACTCAAGTGCCCCATGACCTGATTACTTGAAATTGTGTAAGTCTTCAGGGAAAGAGAGACACTGAGAACCATAAAAGATCAAATCTACTCCCTCTGGCAGCTTGTCAGTATGTGGCAGAGAATACTCCGAAGAACATTTGTAAATGAAAAGCAATTTTGAATTCAATCTTTTATGTGACAAAGATACAGAAGAATTAATGCAGCTTTTTTTCCAACAGAGTATAACCAATGTAGGCCAGATCCACAGCTGGGCTAAATCAGCCAATGGCATGGTGTCAACTTTACAAAGAAAAAGAAAAAAGGGAAAGGAAGGACTGCAAATTCAGAGGCCAGTCACTCTGCAGCAGCCCAATTAACCCCAGAGGACAAAATACAGAGAAAAGTCATTTTCAGATTGCTGCTAAGACTCCTGATGCATATTGGATGACTCTAGAATAATCTGGGATCTGATCCAAAGAGTTACTTTAGGTGTACCCATGGGTCTGGGCATGCCCTGCAGAATTTCAACACTTTTAAAAACCTAACTTCTATACCATTGCATAATGCACACATGCACACACACAATCTTGTGGAAGGTCTTTCAAGCTCAGACTACCCATTGTGCCCAGTTCTGTGATTCGTACCTGTGTGTGTGTGTGTGTGTGTCCTGGACAGGCTGCTTCCAAGCAGAGCAAGACTAGGTGGACATAGGCTGCTTAAAACTTTTTTTTTCAGTTCTTTGCCAGGTCAACATTTCCATCTTCAAGATACTATTTCAGCCATGGAAAGCTGGAAGATATGGGATATTCATGGATAGGGGTGGAGTGGGGGTAGCAGAATTAAATAGATGGTTTTGTGCTCCAAAATGAAATAAACACCCTCCCTCCACCAATCCTTATTCTGGTCAGAAGGGTTTTCAAAAACAGAACTCTATGTAATGTGCATTAAACTACTGAATTCCCTGCCACAAGATGTAGGAGTGGCTTTAAAGTGATATCCAACAAATTAATGGAGAAAAAGACTAAAAACCAGAATTATTTTACCCATTATCTTGCCATGTTTCCATCTTATGAGGAACCTAAAGTAAATTACCTGGTTCTTCCTCTTTCCATTTTATCCTCACAATAAAGCTGATTATCTGGACCCATTTCAGTTGGCATGGAAACAGCCTTGGTCATCCTGCAATCCATGTCAAAAGGAGATAGGGGAGTGTGGCTCTGCTGATTTTCCTTGATCCCTCAGTGGCTTTTGATACTATCACATTCTGAGGTGATTGTCTAAGTGGGGAGGAGGAGGCATATTGCATAGCCATTGTTGTACTTTCACCTGAATGGATGGCTCCAGAAGGTGGTGCTTTGGGAAAATTGCTCAACTTGGCAGATTCTCCAGCATGGGTTCCCCAGGGGTCAGCTTTATTGCTATTTATCACCCACAGTAAACTGTTGCTTGGCCATCTGAACTTTCGAAGTGTATTGCCATGAGTTTACCCAGAATCCTTTTCTTCCTTGTCAGCTGAGGCTGTGGTAAGCTAAATCAGTGCCTGGCTATGGCAGTGGACTGGATGAAGGCACATAAAGTGAAGCCCAGTCCTGAGAAGATAGAGAAGCTATGGGCAGGTGGCTCTCCTACTCAAATGGAAGGTGCTCAGTCTGTTCTGGTTAGGGTTGCACTCCCCCAGAAAGAGTAGGCTCATAGCTTGAGGGTTCCTTGGAGCCTTCATTATCATTTGAGGCTCAGTGGCATGGACTGCCCTAAAGGGCTGGTGGTTTAATTATGCTCCTATCTGGAGTGGGTGACCTGGCTGCAGAGGTTTGTGCCTCAGTCAGCTCCAAGTCAAATGGACTGTGTGTGCAGCTACACTTGAACACTGTTCAGAAGCTTGTACAAAATGTGGCAGCCACATCAATAACAGGGAGCAGACATTCTGAGCATATAATGGCCATTTTGGCCCTCTTGTGCTGACTGTATGTGTCTGAGTCCAGTTCAAGGTACTGGTTTCATGTGATTTGTTTTTAATTAAGTCCAATATCGTATTTATGTTGTGAGCCACCCAATGAACCTTGTGGCTAATGGGGCAGAATACAGGTCAGTCAATCAATAAAATATAACAAGTTTTATCTGTTTTGAGTTTTTCAAAATTTTGTATATTAAAGATTGTATAGTATGTTTTTATTATGTTGGGTTTGTGGCTATGAATTTTTGTAAACTGCCAGCTTTGAAACAGTAGATAAATGAAATAATAAATATTAATAAACAAATAAATGCCTGTGAGAAAAATTAGGCTGAAAGTCAGTGACTGGCCCAAAG
This sequence comes from Varanus komodoensis, assembly GCF_004798865.1. Classification (NCBI taxonomy): domain Eukaryota; kingdom Metazoa; phylum Chordata; class Lepidosauria; order Squamata; family Varanidae; genus Varanus; species Varanus komodoensis. The sequence goes on from NW_025335661.1 coordinate 2,919,673, forward strand.
TTATCCAGTGAGCTCCGTCACTCAGTGGGGATTTGGGCACAGTTCCACCAAATTCCAGCTCTTTGACCATTATAACACACCGGATCACAGATGACTCTTTACCATCTCCAGGATCAGAGGCAACATGCTCTGAATACCAGTCAGTGGAGAACAACAATAGGGGAGGGTTATCTTGCTTAAGTTCTGCTTGTAGGACTGTAGCGTACATAACTGGTTGAACTGGGTTAGCCTTTCCCCAGCCTGGTGCCCTCCTGATGTTTTGAATTTCAGTTCCCATCAGCTCCAGCCAGAATGCCCAATCACCAAAAATTCTGGGATTTGCAATCTAAAAAATCTGGAGAGCACCACATTGAGAGAAATCCTAGCTCAACCAATTTAACTGCAACACACATGAATATTTGAATTCTTTTCAGATCCCCAACATGTGTAAATTTCTGCCCCCAATTTTATGTCTGTTTTAGTATCTGAAACTAGTCTATGTGCTTTCTTTCCTCACACTTTTAACATCTGACAAGAGCTGAAGTTGTGTGTGCATGACAGAGAGTGTGAAAGAGTATCATTTAAATGCTCTTGGCATCAGCAAACACAGATTTATCAGGCATAAATGATGTTCACAAAGAAGGAAAAAACAGACACTATCTCAAAAGATCAGTTAATAATTTGGTAGATCTTTATTTTTTAAAAAAACAATAAAACTTGTAAATGCTATATAACCTTCTAGAGCTAAAGGTAAATAAGGATCACCCATCAATTCTTTTTCCTCCCTTCAAGCACAAGATGTTACTAAACTGTGGGTGAACTTTCAGAAGAAACAGGCCATGTGTTGACCTGTGCACAGCACATGAAACCTTGAAAATATTAGGAGGTTGCAGACTTTGGAACTGTGAACCTCAGCTGGAACTTCCTGCTGACTGCCTGCCCAGGTCTGAAGGCATCACATTCAGTTTTGTGCTTTGCAGCAAACAGCATGTCTGATCACAGTTGACAGACTGCTTTGAAAGCATGTAGCACTGATGAAAACTCAATCTGCAGCATGCCATGATTGCAAGGATAGTTATTGACTTTGGTGGGAAGGCAATAATAGAAAGCAAAGGTCCCACTACTCTCAACAAATATATGTTTCAATAACTTCTATCCTCATCAATTAGTAGATAATAAGCAAGCATGGCATTTTCATCTGAAATTCCAGAGTAGAGTTGCATGCCATCTGGAGAATACTTTGCTCTATAATATGATGGTTAAAGTCCTCCCTCCCTCCCTCCCTCCCCCCCACTCTCTGTGTTTGTGTGTGTGTGTGAAAAACTCTTATAAACCAGGAAGGGTCTGTGCATTTTGGAGCACATGCATTCCTTAGTGGATTGGGAATTCTCCATTGGAAAGGGGGCAATGAATCTGTCAATTTCAGATACTCTGTTTCTCATTTTTCCAGTTTTAAATTCAGTTCACCCCAAGGTCTTGGGTTTTCCCCCCAATGTTTTGGCTCACATGCAATTTTTGCAGGCAACTTTCTTAACTTTTGAACTGCAGGGCACTGTGGCAAATTAAAAGTTTTGGTGAATTAAATTGTGTCTGATGCGGGACGATGCGGTGTCAGTATCTGTGTACTTTTAAAGGGTGCAGGGGCCTTGGATGCTGCCAAAGATTGCACATGCTGATGGTGTACAAAGACCGACACCCCGTTCCTGCAAAGATGAAATTGGTCTGGACAAAGCCAGTGTGGTGTAGTGGTTAAGAGCATGGGACTGGGACTCAGACGATCTGGGTTCTAGTCCCTGCTCAGCCTTGGAGCCCACTGGGTGACTTTGGGCCAGTCACAGACTCTCAGCCTAACCTACCTCACAGGGTTGTTGTTGTGGGGGTAAGATGGAGGAGGAGAATGATGTAAGCTGCCTTGAGCCCTTTGTAGGAAAAAGGCAGGATATAAATCGAGGGGAAAATGCTGATAGCACTATAACCAATTCCACATTTCACTAATTGCATAGCACATAGCTGAGGATTAGCTTTTTATTTACTCCAGGGTAAGTGCATGTGGCCCAATTTGGATTGACACCACTGGGAACTGGGAGAGAAGGATGCAAGCTCCACCATTGTTATAAAACTCCATACCCTGCCCCACCTGGAGTTATAGGGAGAAGTATCAAAAATAAGAGATGGAGATCTTTTATTTCACTAGAGACATTTCTCTTCTTGAAAGCCTCTTGCACATCCAGGAGAAGGAACCTAGGGAAAAAACAATGATGTGGAGGAGGTTTAAACCTTTCCTTTCAGTATGCAGTTGTTCCAGTCCAAATTGGGACCACATTTACATCACTTAAAAGGCTTCAGTTACAAGCTAGACAATTAGCACAATGTAAGCTATTAGTTGGATAAGTAAATGTAACAGCCCAATGCAGCATACGTATGTTTGACTCAGTATCCATGTCTTCAATTTCTTTATTTGCGTGCAAACATGTATTATTAAAATGGGTAGCGTCTACTCCTGAAGAAATGCATGAAATGTAGCTTTTCTGCTTAAGACATTTATTGTGCACTAGTGAATCCTCACTCATGGCAGCTGGCAAATGACATTGTCATTCTCCAGGACCTCTCCCGTGTTTTGCAGAAAAGAGTGGTCTTATTTAGTAAAACTGCTAGAGAAGTGCGTGTATTTCCACCATTCCACTGAACCACAGTGCCACCTTGTGAATGTTTAATGGAATCTATGTAAAGGCAGAAAAAAACCCAGGGAAGAAGGAAAAATATAAAAGGGAGTAAATCTTAATCCAGATCAAATGATCTGGAAGAAGATTCATGGAGCAGTGGGTTAAAAGCCTCAAGTAGAGAAGTGCATGATCTATGTTAGATTTTCCACCCCTCTTCTTTTTAAGAAAGAATAATCTCTATGTTACATTTTCTAATAACAAAATCAATGGAATCTAGAAGTAATGAAAAAAACCCCTTCAATTAGTTCTCTGTAGCTTGCTGAATTGGAACAATTCTATACAGCTAGGTGATGTCATCAAGACTGGATAAGTTTGTTTGGAGACAGTTGTTGCAATTAAGCTGCTGGAAAAGCCAGGCTTGTCTCAGCTTTCTACACCTATTTAGCCTGTAATCCTATGCACACTTTCTTGGAAGTAAAGCAGGATTTAAAATGATAGAATCACTTGGTAAGGCTGGAACTCACAAGTGTACGTGACTTCCAATGATGTACCTACCTCTCTCAACAATAATTTCAGTATGTGGCCTTGAGATGGATTGTCTGCATTCTTTATATATTACTGCTCAAGTGGAGTTATATATTGGAGACTTTTTGCCCCAACATGCATCATTTTACACTTGTTTACGCTGAACTGCATTGTCACTTGATGCCCATTTTCTCACTTGGGAGAGAACCTTTGGAGCAAGTCACAATCAGGGATGTCTGCAGAGCCTGCTTTGGGGATGGGCATCTTTTGGACTTTGGCCCAGCTCCCTGGACTCTGGCCTGAGCCTGACTTGGAGACAAGCAAGCAGAGCGTTCATGTAGCTGTCAACCAGGAATCGAGCCCACATGAATTCTGCACAAGAGGTGCCCCTCCTCCATGCACTGACTTTGTGCTGCATGTGCTGAGCAGGAAGGTTGCTGGGTTGCACAGGAGGAATTCTGTTAATGTTTAGGAGCATTCGTGGACTTCCTCTCAGCTCACTTCCTAAAACAGGACTGAGCACAAGACAGAAGACCGATGAACAGGAGTAAGACCGATTGCACAGGATCATCGTAACACCACACACTATTTCTCTTTGTTTTAACCACCCTAAATAATTTGGTGCCGTGACTTCACCGCTCATTCCTAACCCCAGGTTATTTATGAACAAATTGTAAAGCATTGGACCCAGTCCATATTCTGGTAAGTTCCCACCGTTTATATCCCTCAACTGGGAGAAATTATCATTTGTTCCTCCTGTCTTCTTTCTGGTGTTTAACCAGTTACTGATTCATCAGAAAATCTCATCTCCTATTATATTACTGCTAATTTTTTAAAATGTTTTGTCGACCTTGATGTGCTCCTCAAAATACTTATTTGCACCTCTTTTTGTCTGCTTACATCTCCTGCGTGTACATCTCCCTGTGCTCTGCTTTGTTTTTCCCTGTTTGGGCAAGACATTCATTTTCTGAAGGAACCCTTCTTCTCTCTAACAGCTTCCTTGATACTGCTCATTAACCATGCTGATGAAGTTTTGGACTTGGTGCATCTTTCCTGACCAGTGATATATATTCTACCTGAGCTTCTATCATTGTGTCATCTCTAAGCATTTTAAAGGGATTTAAGTGTCTTTATTTCTCCATCAACTTTCTTTTTAACAGTTCCTTCCTTTTAGAGTTTTCTCTTTTGGAGTCAAATGTGGCTGTGCTGGACTTTTCAGTTAAATAAATACGAAATCTGATAACATTATGGCCTCTCTTTCTGATTGGTTCAACATTTGCATGTTATACTAGGCCCTGAGCAACACTATTTGAGATTAAATGCAGGGCTGCCTCCCTTTAAATATTCTATTATGCAATGCCCAGTATATCTTCTTTAAAACCAGGCATTCCATCATTTCTGTTTTATCTCAAAGGCTTCTAGCATTTGTATAGAAACAGCTATATGTGGTGTCCCTCTTCATCTTCTGTTGTGGCACTTGGTTTCTTTGATTAGTCATCTGTTTCACAATGTGATCATGACTTATTAAGTCTCCTTCCACATTCGGGAAATTAGAAGCTTTCATCTTCACCTTCTACAAATGATTCCACTCCCAACCAGATGCTCCCAGGTAGTCTTTACCCCAGGTTCAGTTTAAAAGATACTTTGCCATCTTTTGTGCCCTCTTTTACCAGACTGTCCTGTGCCAAAATGTTCTACAGTGCTTAATAATCTGAACCCTTCCTCTTTGCACCACCAACTCATCCACAAGTCAAAACACTTCAGCCTCACCTGTCTAGCTGGCCCTACATATGGAACAGATAGCATTGTAGAGAATGCTACCTTCACGGTCCTTGATTTCATCCTTTTTACTGAGCTACCTAATTTTTTCCTCCAGGACCTCACAGCTACATTCCCCCATGTAACTGGTATCAACATGGACCAGGACTAGTCTAGCACTATCTACTCAGCTATCTAGATGACAAATGAAATCCACAACATTTGACCCAGGAAGGTAATTTCCAATGCAGCCTACATGTCCATCACAAGCCCAGCTATCTATGTCTAATGACTGCATCTCTTACACTTGAAGCTCCTTGACCCTTCTGTGTGAGAGGATATTAGCTCCTCTTCCAAGGAAAGTGTCCTTTCCTATGTTTTCTTGTGGATGGGAACATAGTTAAATGTGCCCTAAAGGCTCACCCACTGGCTTCTCTTCCTTTCTTAGCTTCTCTAGGTTAGCAATGTTGATTTCAAGGAAACTTTTTCTCTAATTGCCAAGAGTTCATTACCCTGAGCACACATCCAGGTAGAACATAATCATACAATTCGTACTAAATGCAACACATTGGACAGCCCTATTCTCTTGCTGGCTCGGTTGCTTGTCACTGAACTACTTCATCAACAGACATCCTTGTACTCAGAGAGCTAGCTGCCTCTTTATATAGCTCCAGCTGCTGATGAAGACACTCTGATTACAGGGCCTCATTAGCAGTCACAGGTCTGCACTATTTTCCAGTGAGAGGAAATATTGGTCAGTGCAGGTGTTATAGTCAACCTTACTATTGTGCTCTCCGCTGCTACCATAAGGTGCCCCATTCCAAATTATTTCCTGTTAGCTGCACAGACTCCTAGGTGAGTATTTGCCTGGGATTCCCTACAATTCTAGTCATTCCCTTTACCACAAAGCAAATTACACCCATTGCTGTTGACAGAATTACAGGATCTCAGTCTTGGCTTGCAGATTTTGGATGCGGCTAATAGCAAACGATCTATGCATGTATCTCAACACTTACTAAACAATATGTGGCAGGATTTCCACCTAAACTGTACAACATATGCTGTGTCACAAAAAGAGAAAGTGCAAACATATCCAAATTGCATTTATGGATAGATCCAGAAATCACCGTGAAGAAGAAAGTTCCTATTGTTGTATTTGCATACTTTTTCTCTTGTGTTTCCTTGCAACTGACAGACATCCTTGGTTGTTGCACATGATCACTGAACTCTGTTCTGCTGAAGACTCACCAATATCTGAGACTAAACATTTCAAGAATGTGCACACACACACACACACACACACACACAGAGGAGAGAGGGGGGAAGAGAGAACAAGTGGAGGACTTTTAATCACTGGGCTGAAGGAGTTGTAGGGTAATTTTAATTTTGAGAATGTATTTTGTGTTTTGATAGAAGTATTATTTTTATCAGATTTTTAGTACCATATTGTCTGTCCAAGTCCTTGGAATGCAGCAAGCTAGAAATTCAACAAATGTAAATACTTACAGAGGCTTCCTTCTAAGGAATTACACACTTAGGGCACAATCCTATGCAAGTCTAGATAAAAAAAGAAAAGGGAAAAAAGTCTAGCATGGAGCATGCTGGAAATAAGCTTTTCTTCTGCCTAAACTTGCACAGGATTGCAGCTTTAATGGATAACTTAAGCTAAGCTACAAACATTGCAATAGCCTAGTTTTGTGCAGCAGTCCCCTTAACTAAGGGGCTACTTCAGACATCACACTTATAGGCATATACTTCAGCTATGTTAAGTGCATATCTAAAACATACAGTTTCAAAGCAAAAGAAGTGTATATTTTCAAACATGTTTATTAAGCAGTTAGATCTGCCTGAGAGTCATACAAATAGAACATCTGTAAAGAGCTTCTGTACTGAAATACATTTAGAAGCAAACTGACATTTGGAGCTATAAAATGCATGAAATTTTCCTCAGACCTCAGGGAAAGGGCAGGTTTTTACAGTAGGAACATGGAACATTGCCTTATACAGTCAGACCATTGGTTCCTAGCTGAAGAACCTCTCTAGGATTTCAGATAGGAATCTTTCCAACCTACCCAGGACCTTTTGCTATGAAGCATGCCAATCAGATACACTAGGAAATGCCGTGACTCTCTTCACTGTATTTTCCAGACCTGATGTTGTTTATCAGCAAGAAGTGACAAGAACATCCTGAGTTATTTTGCATAATATTTGAAATGGGCCATGAGCAAAAAGAGAAGGAGGTGGTTGTCATCATGCAGGCTGAACAGGAACAAGCCTTAACAGGAACAATAAGAAAAATTATATTTTTCACATTCATGGCATAGCATGGTATGTATGTTATGCAGCCCTAAGGCTGTAGTTATTGTTATACCTTCCAGTGAACATTTTCTGTATCCTAGGGTATGAAAGATTGTTACTGATCAAATGTTATCTTTGTTTAGGAATGCAGACATTTCTTCATGCTTCAGTTTTCAGGATTTGGAAAAGAAATCTTGGTTCTGTGTCAGTGTCATAAGGGCTAAACATGTCATAATGAGACTCCACTGTTTATTTTTCGTAAGACATTATTCTTTTGTGATTCTCACACTATGAAGCATTCAGCAACCCATCAGGACTTTCTTTTTTTTTTAGGATTTAAGCCATTTTCAATGGATTAAGGTTGGCCCAGGATATTTTGCTGCTGTAGGAAAAGATGACAACTATTCCCTCTTCTGTATACAGAAGCCAATTGTACAGGCAGATGAATCCTATTACATCTCCATTGATGGGATAGGATCATCCACTGAACCCAAGACAGCAGGTTAGTTTAGTGGGGAAAAAGAGGGCTTCTGGTATAAGACCAATTTCCTCCAGCAGAATGGAACAGTAAGGTCCCAGTAGGAACAGCCAGAGAAATGCTGCTGTTGTCTTCCAAGATCTGCCACCTCAGGCAATTGCCTCATTCTGCCTAAAGAGGTAGGCTGGCCCTGAATAGCCTGAATGAGAATTTCCAAAATTCCCTGACCCATACATGGTACGAGGTCCACTCTGCTCCTATAAGAGGCCTCTTCTATGATTGTGCAGTCCTGCTTACCTGACAGGAAGGCTAGGTGTTTTCAAAGAGGGTCATTTTCTTTCTTATATCATTTAACATAAGTCATTTAAATTATATTCTTGGAAATCAGACTTTTTTGTATATCCATCAGGAAACAATAAGTATCTCATTTTAAATGTTATGTATTAGAGTTTCCAAAATATCCTCACCAGTGCATGGAATGAGGTTCTCTATGTGCCTTCAAAAGATCTCTGTTTCCATTGCTTGGATTGCTGAAAAACCTTGCAGCTTCACAGGCTTCTGCTGTATAAAAAGGCTACAGTTCTTTTCTATTTTGATTTGGGGAATGTATTTCTTCATAGATTTAACACCATCATGCTAGAATGTATGACTCTAAGACATGACAAGGTCATCCATTAAGTTTTGTAGTTGAGCAGGGATTTGAAGCTGAATCGGTTCTTGCCTCTTTCTGATTTTCTAGCTGCAATATCTGATTAGCTCCCTTTTGTCTTTCTATTCTCATCTTATTTAAGTTTCTCTTTCTCTATGCTTCTGTTTCATTTGAGAGCCCTTTCCTGCCCTGAAGCCCTTTCCTGTGTGAGGGAAGACAAGCCTTTACTATTAATTTAAATTCTATAAACCAGAATGACCTATAGTCCCAAGAACCTCTCTGTTTTCTTTTTAGGAGCCTTGCACAAAACCATGTAGGCTTGGATCCAAGTGTCCTTGAAATCAGTAAGATGTGTCCAAGTTGCCCCACTGATTTCAGTCAGATTTAAAGTCAGACTGGGTCCAGCCTGTGGCATCCATAGAATTACACAGAATGGTTTGCACATTGCTCCTTTGAATAATCTCTCTTACTAAACAGAGAGCTGGCCTTGCAATCTTTGGCTGATAGTATCAGAAGAGGAGGAAATAACTGGAATCATTGTTTTATTCCCCTGATTCATTCAGAAGAGATATTGGCATCATCTGGTTGGTGAGCACATGGTATGCGTGCATGCCTAGATGTCAGCAGTGCCTTCTTTCTGCACTCTTTAAAGTGTGTGGTCTGGTCCCTAAAAACAGACTACAAGCAGAAACTTCCAGACATGGCTCATGTTGGCATGATTGGCAACCATTTTTGCTGTCTCTGCCTATCCATCTCCCTGCCATTGATACTGCTTTGGGAAGCAAAGCATTACAAAGCAAGATATACTACAACCTGAGAGATGGACTCAGTGGCCTTATAGGTCCCTTCCAACTCAACTATTCTATGGTGCCTTTGATGAGCTTATGTCCCATAATACATATAGCTAATTTCATTGAGAAATTATATATTGGATGTGAATTGATTCATGTGCTTGAGAATATTAGGTCTTTTGTTTGATGGAATAAAATCTTCACACATAGGATAGATTGCCTTTTGGGATCATTTTGTTGTTGTAAAATGCCCCTTGTTGGGAATCAACATCTGCAGTAGGGAGACTTGTAGTTGTGTAGCCCTTGCGTGTCTTAGTACTCTATGTGATGGGGAACCCTTAAGAGGAATGTACCAATGAGACACAGGTGGTCACTGAATTATCATCAATATGACTAACTCAGGAAAAGAAAAATCAATTGCTTCTTAACACAGAATTGTCTTGAGGAAAGTTCTGGAAAGGTCTTCTCTCCCCGCTCCCTGCTAAGCATGAGGTCATCTGTGCAAAAGAAAATAAAAAGAGTTGTTTTAAGGCAGACTGCAACAGACACAGAAGGCCACGTTTTGGGTTCTGTAATAATCCCTGGAGACCTGATATGGGCCTTAGAGTGGATAAGCTGCATGCCCCTAACTGTGTGCATCCTGTACATTTATACATACATGCAAATGTTACAAATTGCTGGCATCCTCTACTGACATCCTTCTAAAGGAAACCAAAGTGTAGCACCTCTGGAATTTGGATTTTGTGTACCGATGTTAAGATCAATGTGTATGATTGTTGTGCACTTACAAATCTTGGATATGATGAGTATTCCAAGTGCTGTTGTGTGGAGGTTGTTCAGTTGCAACCTATTTGATTAGAGCAGTATATCATGGAAATGTTCACTGTCAAAAAACGGTCTGCAACGGTGATGTAATGAAAATTTAAATAATTACCAGGAGGCCCTGTGCCCTGTTTTACAGAGGACAGTCTTCTGTTTGAAATTTCAGTTTATGGGCAACAAACTGGAAGCATTGCTTCCAATCAGCAGCGAGCAAGAGCCAGGCAGTGGACTGAACAGGCAGGCACGGAGATCATGGGGATATATTCTTCTGCACCATGCTGCAATGTTCTGTCTTTCTCTTTAAGTACTAATAAATTCTAAAGATATAAATTAGCATGTGTACATGTTATGCAAATCTGTGTCCTCAGGCCCACCCTTACTGTAAAGAATGGCACAATATCTGCTTTTAAATGCAGTCATGTGTGTATTTCAAGAAGCAGTCTCATTCCTGTTTGTGTAAACAGAGTGGATTTCACTTTCTTAAAGAAAATTCATCAGTGATTGGTGACCAGAACATCTTTCTGCAGACATTTTAGAAACGTTTCAGATGATTTACTTTACCTCTAAGCCCATGTTGGATTAATCAGATTTCATCACGAAAGTTCAGGTGTTTGCTTTTTGGGGGAAAAAAGAATAGACATATTTCATTTGAACACTTTTATTCTTTAGAAACAGTAAATGGGCAAAAGTGAAGGAGGACACTGGGTCCTGAAAGTCAACAGTTTTCCCTTTGAAAATGTAACTGAATTAAGGGCACCCCATTTAAGATAAGAAATGATCTTATCTCTCCTACCCCTCCTTTACTGTTTCTGAGAGACAGTGCAGGAGAGGAGAGTTCTCTGGTGTTCTTGGGAGGTCTGGCAGATTTACTTTTTTGGCATCATGCATTGCCGGGGAGTGTGGGGGGGTATCATCTGATATTGGAGCACTTCAACCAGATGCAACCATTTTTCTTTTTGTGTGCCTGCAGAGCACAGCAGCTTGGGAAAAGAAAATATACTTGTTTGGGTGAAAACCGTTAGCCTAGAACATTTCCAGGCAGTCGCCACCTTTCAACTGAACTTGCTCAAACGACAAAGGTGTGTAGTCCCGAGTGTGACTGTCCATTCAAATGTCCTTTCTTAAAGGACAGCCTTTATTGTTTATATATCAGTGGCTTAAAATTCCTTGCCCTGGAATCCCTTACTTGCACGACAAAAGAAAAGAAAGGAAAGAGGTGTGCATGGAATCCATTCTGTGGACAGATGTTACTGCATGGCCTCCCACGAATCTGCACTGCTTGTCTGGTGAAAGCTCCTTATTGTTAGGTAGGAATGATCTGGCAGGGTGGGAGGGCTCAGGAAGCTGTTTGATTCCAGACCGTCTAACTCAGGGTTGTTTGCACCAACCTGGTGTACTCCTGCTGTTCGGTACTACAACTACCAGCAGCACTAGCCAATGGTGGAGGTTAATAGGACTCACAGTTCAAAAAGTCAGTCAGGCACTGGGTTCCCTACACTGACTGGTGGTGGCTTTCCATGATTTCAGTCATGGGTCCTTCCCAGCCCCACCAGGAGATGCTTCTGGATGCAAAGCAGGCAAACTACTACTAATTTTTTGTCCTTTCTAATCCTGGGTATTTTGACCTTGTACAATGGAGGGGTATGCGGGAGAAGTGTTGGTGTCAAGGCTTTCCTTCATGGAGCCTTGGGGTGTTTGTTGTTCTCTGTTCTGCTCCCTCTGAGTATCTACTGAAATCTTGGCTGCTCTGACAAGTGTTTTTGCAACATTTGCTTGTGTGGATCTCCTCTAGGTCTGTATTGTTGTTTCTCTAATTTAGTTTGATCGTATAATGAGCTGTTTTCTATTTTTGTTAAGTGCATTAGGAGCTTCAGTTTGGCATTGAAAGGAAAGACAGGATATCATTTTTGTCATCAAAAAAAGATAAATACATATGGGTTCTCCAAACCTAATGCTTTCTTAGCACAGTTGAAAGACCATACCTATATGCCTATCAGAATGTATGAGATTCTCATGTCTCTAAGGGCCAAACTAAATACCAAACTAAACTGGAACCATTCCAGTATTTTAAGTGTGTGTGTGTTGTGTGTAGCAAGTGCAGAGGCCTCACTGTTCATCAGAACTTCAGCAAGCTGGGAAGAGGCATGTAATGGGCCATGAGATGATCTGGCTGCTGAATAGTTGTATATGAGACCTGAGACCGTAGTGGAGGACAGGATAGAAAAGCTTTAAATAAAATACATAAATAAATAAATAGAAAGTGTGGGGTGGCTGCCTATGATTAGCAATGCCCAGGCACACAGCAGTACACTGGGCACAAGGACAGCCTAGTCAGGAATGAGAGGGATTCAACAGAAGATTTATTGCACGGGTATCAGACCTCAGGTCTGGCCCACTTGTTATACTAAACCAAACTCTAGGGTTTTCCAGCTGGCCACATTCCCTTTTCCCCAACTGTAGGTGAAGTGATGCTTTTCTAGCTTTTGCAGATTCCGCCTTCCCACATACACAGGCTTTAAAAGGTTAAATGCCTGTTCTAAGCCTTAGTTTATTAATTTATTTAAGGTTTTAGTTTAGTTTATTAATTTATTTAAGGTTTACCATTCTTTAGCAGACATTCTCAGAATGATGTATCTGGTTCGTCCTACCGTATTTTGCCTTTGGAACACCCACTAAACAGCTTACCACCACTGGAATATACGTAGTCTCCGAGAGTCACTTCAAACCTGAATCTGACCTTTGGTCTATAAATCAACATCCCTGATTTATAGGAACATCCATCAAACACATAGAATATCTGCTGCAGTAGATGGGATCCAACGTATGCCATTAATTGAACATGTACAATGGCACAACTGTACATTTTATGTATTTATTTTATTTCTTAGAGGGATTTAATACACCATAAAAACATTTTCCTAGGAATTTTGCAAACACATCACAAAACATATAAGATTAAAATAAAAGCAACAATATAAAGCTAATACATTTTCCAGGACTCCATACTTGATGCTGCATGACTCCATTAGATGTTGAGTCTGGATCCCAGGTTATCAGAGGCCACCAGAGAAAGACATCTGGTGTGAAGATTTAGTTAATGTTAACCCAACTTTCTATGAAAGGCACTGGGTAGGATAAGCCCCAAACTGGGGTTCTGTGAATTGGCCTTTATCTGGTAGATCGGGGTTAGTAAATCTGACCTACAGTGGACTGGAGATTCAGGTGAGCCAAATAGTGATAACTAAATAACACTTTTGCATAACTTGATGCTCAGTTACCGAAGGATGTAATCTATGCATGTTTGGACAGGAAAAAATGTTCTCCTACAATTCCCAGCATTCCTCAGCCAGCATAGGAGGGCAGGTACACTCAACAAGGTCTACTGTGATGGAGGATACCATGATATGCATTACTTCTATCAGAAGCCTTTCTGTGTTATTGCTATGCCCTCAGAGCCTCCAGGGATCATATTGCAAACTACAGAGAATGTACCCAATGAGCCCAGACATTCCAACATGCTTCAGAGATTCCCAAGAACAAACTGATCCATAATCACTGGCAGTGCAGTGCTGGTATTTAGAGAAATTAAATAAGCTCTCTGAAAGATTAATGGATTGTGCAAAAAGGGAAACCCTTTCAAAAAAAGAAAACACAACTACATCTACCATCTCTTGGTATGCAGCACTCATTATCATATTTTAGGCTCTTAACAGACACGTCTTTGACCTGTGACTTCTGTGTCATATTCTAATGCCATTTTCTTTACCAATTAAGGGGAAAATTGGAGAAATGTCTACAAAGGAACATCATGCCCTTTCTTGATTAGCCTGGGCGTTAAAGAAAGAGAGGGAGGGAAGGATAGAAGGGCAATTCCAAAAACACCCAGCTGCAAACATGAAGAGTGCTAAGGAGAGATGAGAAGCATTATGAAGTGCGTTTTCATGTAGTTGCTTCACTCGTAGTGCACAGAAGCCTGTCCTTGAGGAAATGTAGGACTATTCAGTTGTCTGCAGTATAGACTTGTGAACAAGTCATGTTGCTTAAGTGCCAGGCTACACAGGAACAGGCAGATCTCCATGTTCCCAGCCAGGGTGGGAGACCATATCATCAAAAATCATTAAGGACACAAAGAGAATTATTTCCTGCAGCCTTCAACATCAAATGGTCCCAACTCCTACCATAGAGCAGGGCCATTTAAAAAAAATCCAATTGCTCAAGCTTTTTGCTCAAAGAGAAAATTTCAGATTGCAGCACAAACAGCATGGAAATGAATTGTAGGGAAAGCATGTTGAAAAGGTTGTGTAAGGAAAAGAGGCATTCACCCATCTCTACTACAAAGTGGGGGACAAAAGACCACAGAGGATGCTTTGCCTAATACTTTAGTAAAAGAAATAAACCCAAGATACGCCTAAGCTATATTTCATGCTGGTATTGTGATAGGAATCAGAGCCATCACAGAATTCATTACTATGGCCAGCTTTTGCACCTAAATTGAGAATGCCCTTGGGTGATATTACAGGTGCCAAGAAAAGCAGAAGCCATGTGAAGTCACTTGGATGGAGAAGAGAAAAGGTGCACTTGTTTTATGCAAATCATGTGGAGTTGTATGCCAGAGAAGGCAGATACCTGTCAGATAAAAGAGTATATTTATTGTTTTGCAAGAGTGACAGAGGTCTCAAATGAAATGCTCTTATTTTTCAGCAAATCTGTCGTGCCACCTGAGGGCTCCTAGATGGGTCACCTGAAATTTGTTCTCTGTCGTTGTCAACTGAGGGAATTGCAGACACACTTCAATAGGCTTCTCTGTGGGAGACACTGACTGGTAATAATAAGATAGTCCTGGAATCCTACGGTACATTGCTCCTAAAATTGCATATCTGCTCAACAGTCACTGTTTCCACAAGGAATGTTAAGAGTCCCAGGAACTAGAGGCTGGTGAAAATACTGAAGGCAAACAAAGTCATCCAAGCAGATTTTTGCTCAACCAACAGATTTTTTTCTTTCTTCCCTTCCTCGGGGGACCTGAAATCTGCTCTGGTAGATCCACCTCAGATATGCTTCCACGTATCAGTCAACCCCAGCTTTGTTGCCCCAGTTTTTATATGAGATACATCACACACCAGATGTTTTCAAACTCAACAGCTATTTATTATAACCTTGCAGAGAGCAACCGATGGAGACGTACAAGGTCAGGATTATCTTGGGTTCTCAACAAATTACATAAACTGCACTCCTCTTAGCATTTCTGCTCCAAAGTGAAACCAGTCCTCTCATATGGTCTATTAACAAGGAGGTTTTCTGAACTTGCATCTTGGACAACAAAAATCTACATGCAGATGTTTTCCATGGGAAGTTGGAGTGCTATTCTGAAAAATTATCTCATTTTTTATCATTCCCTTTCAATTTGATAGAAAATAAGTTGCTTTCAGGTTTCTTGTGGTTACCTTACTTATGACATGACTGGTCAGTGTGCACAAGCGTCTTGTTTTTGTAGTCCAATCAACTTCCTGCACTTGTACCTGTCTCCACAACACACCTCTGGAATATAACTACTGGAAGATCCTGGGGAAGATGCTGAAACTTGAAGAAGCTGAGGCAGATTTTTCCCTCAGAAATGTCCTGAGATTTTAATTTTCTTGCCTCCCTAGAAACAGCAAGGCCACTTTGCATAATTTCCCAGATTTCACTTTCTGTTTCCAGCCCCCTACAATGGCTCAAAATGAGGCTATATATGGATTATTGTGGAAAATGCAAAATAAGGCTGCTAACACAGCTGCTATGGGTGGCTACCATAACAACACCAAGTAATAACAAATCTTAGGAAAAATGAAGAGGCTGTGTGACATCCCTTGCCAGTGGGGAGCCCTACTTTTAAGCAATTGTTGTAGCATTTGTCATCCAACTGGAGAAATGCAGTGAAATTATCCCATGTCTAAATTTCTCAGCCTACAAATAGGGTGGAGAATTTCAGGAGTTCATTTGTGCATAGCTCTAGTTTATTTAGAGAGCCAGTGTAGTGTAGTGGTCAAGAGTGCAGGACTAGGACTAAGACAATCTGGGTACTAGTTCCTGCTCAGCCACGGAGCCAACTGGGTGACTTTGGGCCAGTCACAGACTCTCAGCCCAACCTTCCTCACAGGGTTGTTGTTGTGGGGATGAGATTGAGAGAAGCAGGAGGAGTATTATGTAAGTAGCTTTGAGTTCTATGTAAAAAAGGTGGGATATAAAACTGAAAAAGAAATAAATAGCTTGTAGTAATTGCTTTGAAAAATTTCCTATACTGTTAAGCACACTTACGTAGGCACAAATCCTGTATTCAAGGTAACTTTTTTTAAAAATGGCTGTCAAATCAAGGTTGATTCTGTGTTTACTTATGTCCTAACAGCAGGAATTGCCTAGCAGCAGAAGCCTAGTAGCCTAGCAGCAGAATTGCCACTTCAGGCCACGATAGATACATCAGATTTGCTATTTTGATCTCACCATGTCCCACAAATACAAATCTGTTAAGCATAAGTTTTATCTGTTGGATTTCTACCTGACAGGCAACAATTCAAAGCACAGGAACCCTGCTACTGACAAACCCCACTACTGATGTGCGTACTTGTAACTGGGACCAAGATTAATTTGTATGCCTTTGCTTTCACCAATGTACATTTCAATTCACCGCTTAATGAGAGAAACTGATTGCTTAAGACAACATTAATTCACACACAGGTATTAATCATATGAACTCTAAGTAAAGGAAAAGGAAATGGAGCAAATATTTTTGTTAGTTCAGTTTGTTTATGTGAAAACATTACACTGTTTGTTTAATGCCTTAACAAAATCTGTAAACTTGGCTTGAGGATCAAGGCCTTCAAAGCAATGTTTAAAGTTACAGGCATGCAGTCCTGTCACTCAAGTGGAACCCTTTTCACTGGTAGCTAATCTATAGGCAGGCACATGCAACATGCCGTAGCTTGGATGGGTCTCAGCGGAAGCCTGAGCAGCAAGTGAGACACAATCTGATTGCTGTTTCAGAAGTATAAGAAGAGGCATTGGAGAAAAGAAGGCGTTCCTTAATCCACTCCTATGGGGCTCCAATTTCCCATCTGGTGATCACCATTTGGAGGAGGACGTAGAGCTCAGGTTTAGTCTATATGCACACCACCAGCCTTTCTTCACGAGAAGTCCTCATTCCTGGGGGGGTGGGGGGGTGGTACAGCAGCTGGCAGCCAGCAGTGCATTCACTTTTAGGCACCAACACCTTCTGGGGGTAGGCAACCATTCCGTATTTCCATCGTTCTCCTCTGCTTCTGATTTCCCCTAACAATACTGTTCTGTAATTCTTCTGCAATCGTGATTTTTATTTTTCTAATTTTCAGCTACAGTCCTGCTTTTGTACTTTCTTCTTTCACTTTCATCAGGAGTCATTTCAATTCATTGCTACTTTCTGCCAGTAATAGGTATCATCTGCGTATCTTAAATTATTTCATTCCTTTGTCCAGCTTTCTTTATGATATATTCTGCATAAAGATCAAGCAGATAGGGAAGTAAAATATATCAATGTATGATGTCTTTGCCTGCAAGAAACCATTATGCATATCTAAACTTGTCTGGGCAATCCCTACAATAGAAGGTGGCTTCAAATCAGAAAACAGTCTTCTTGCAGCCCTTCAGATAGAGAACTATTCTCTTTTAAAAAAAACATATGGTGACCCCATGGAAAAAAATGTCCTTCTCATCTTCCCTTCAAGAGACACTGGCTGCATGCACACAGCAAGCAACCCTGCATGGTTACCATGGCTTGTGGGCTTTTTTACCATGATCTGCCCAACAGAGGATCAAATAGTTTCAGAGTTACCATGTTTCCATTCTGTGCTCTCAGTCCTCCCACCGTTGGAACATCCCCCATCAGCAACTGTACCTGAAATTCAGTCCCAAGGTGCATTGCTCCCTGCCTGTGTTGCCTTCCTCTTTCTTATTGGTCCAGACATAGAGACTAGATGACTGGAGTAGCTCCTGCAGTTGCCGCTGCTCTGGGATTGTCTCATACCAGGACCATAGATATCATAATAAACTATCTTGGCACACGGAAACCATAGAACAAATTGATGTTGCTTATCATGGGTTTTAAAGATCAAACATACCACAGCTTGGTTCAGACAACACAACAGACCAACAATGGTAAAAAAACAAACAAACCATGACTTGTTATGTTGTCTGAATGCAGCCACCTAGTCCTCTTTGGGCTTGGATGAAAATACTGGATGGCCACCTAACACCAGGGATGGCTGGTGCCTAATGGCACAGTATCTGCTGGCTGCAAAACACAATGCCCCCATGAGGAATAAGAACGCCTCATGAATAAAGGTTAGTGGTGTGTGTATATAAACAAAACTTGAGCTTATCAAACTTTTCCAAATTCTACCTTGAAGTGTGTGGTCTTGTGTCAGTGTCAGATTGCAAGTTTATTCTCTCTTTCTTCCTCCCCTCCCCTCCCCTCCCCTCCTTTCCTTTGCAACATTTGTGTATCATTTTGTGTGCACATATATGTATGCGCACATGCGCGCATGCATGCATGTGCACACACACATGCACATCACTTCTGCACCTCTTTAAAATGTGTGCACTGATTAAAGCATGCTTGTAAACATCCTCCAAAAGTGCAAAATTTTGTCATGCACATTCAAATGTATACGTCCTGATGAAAGTTTGCAATCACATTGCAGGCTTGGATATACACAGTCCTTAACTGCAGGTTGGGTTCAGTTCAGTCTGGGAAAGGCAAGTTGTGTAATTCCTGGCTAAAAGAGAACTGAAACACATTTCTCATACATCCCAAGTAAAGGTATAATCATAAAATGGGCTCTGCGTTGGCAGCGTTGGCCTGCAACTCTACATACAAAGTGTTAGAATACTGCCAGTGCATAGTTTCCCAGATGCCTGTCTGCCCTTTCCCTTCTCTGGACCTCAGACTGCCTGCTGACCTTGCTTGAGACCCAGGCAAAATCCATGGAACTCTGTTCCTGTAAACTGTAAGCAAGACAAAAGGCAGACTTCATTTTGCACTGGTGATGTACTTGGGTACCAGACCCATCTGGGGACACAAATCTCATCTGCTGTGGTAGTGGACCTCTACTGCTTTTTCTTGTTTTACAAGTGTTTTGTTAAGAGTTGCAAGCAGTTGTGCAAGCAGAACTTTAGTTAGATTCTCTTCTGAAAAATGCTTTGGAACTGAGTTTCTGCTAGCATAACATTGCTGGATGCAGCTCAGATGTGACACCTTATGAATTCCAAAAAGAAGAAGGCATCATGGAACAAGGACAAAAACGGATACAGGCTTGTGAAATACAGGTTTGCAGAAAATCTGGATACATGCATAAATGAATTCAAATATACTATAATAGTTAAATGTGCCATAATATGATTTATATTTCCATTTCCTATAGTGGGGAAGCTGATCAGGTAGGTCCACTTTGTTGCTCTATCAGGTATTAATTGTTCAGGTATTAATTGTTGGTGAGCAGCTTCATGGGCTCTGCTACTGTCCCTTCCCAGGATCCTAGCAAACTTTCATAGGGGCACCCCTTCAAATAGTGGACACTTTCAAAGAGAGGACTGCTCCCTGAAAATTTGTATCTTATATGTCTGTCAAAAATGTCTCCCTAGGTGACTAACAATCTTAATCGTTGAATCCAGGTTCTATATTCCTCATAGAAGGTCCTCCTTGAGTTCTACACCAAAGCTCACCCCCTCCAGCCAAATCTCTTGATGTTCCATGATAATGGCATGGCTACATATATCATTAAAAAAATGACACAGCTGATTGTAGAACTGGGTGACTAGGTCTCCTACTTTATAGATTATCCTCTACTTTGGAGAGCTGGAAGAGAACATCTACCTAAGTAAGAGACTAAGCAGGCATACAGATCACTTAACCGGTCTTTTCTACTATGGTGAAAAATACAGTATTTACACACACACACACACACACACACACACACACACACTAATATTATGCAAGTTGGTATCCTCTTTACTTGTCTTTTTTTGATGCATTCCCACTTCTTTACTGATGCATAAATGACCATCGCAGGAAGAACCTTGCCCCTAAGAGAAGGGGCAAAGATACATCCCAGAGTGGATGTTTTGGTCTAAAGTTGGACTGACCCCCTTTTTATAATTTTTTTTAAACTGGACTGGGGCAGGACAGCCCTTCAAACAGAGGACTGTGCTCTGTAAAGTGGAAAGTGGCCACACTACTAGATGTGCCATTTCTTGAGATCTCTGCATAAGCTGTTGTTACTGTTACATTAAAGTATGAAATCCCCCCTGAAATCTTGCCAGACATAGCACTCAAGCAAGCTTTTTTTCAATTGTATGCTTCTGATATTTTCTGCATAGCCTTTTCACAAACTAAGAATATGATGTAGCTGTTAATACAATATAGTTTAAGAATGAGGACATGCTGACCTGTTTCTGTGCTCTGTCCTTAGGATGAGTGATAAATTTGAGTTTTCTGGGGGCAGCAATTTTCAGCTATGTAGTTTGGTGTTATCCTATTAAACTTAAAAGAAGGCTCTCAAGGCAATGGTTTTGAAAAACTGCATCCTATCAGTTGTTTTGCTGAGAGATGCAGACACACTGTATCCTTTGGCAGTAACCCGGAACAGGGCCTTCCTTGAACAGTGATAACAACAATTAAAGATTTGCATAGCTGGTGGCACACAAGTGCTTTCATGCCCAATGCTGGCATACGGAAAGTTTCTTCTTGCCTATATTTTGATTTTAAGAGATTTAAACCTGCTGGTCTTTATATTACAATTTTCCATTTATACTCCTCTACATGCTCTGTGACTTTCTCGAACAGGCACCCACCCCATAAATTGAGAATAGCTGCATCATATTGTGTACTTTTATTCTGCCCTTCTTCCAAGGACTGTGAACTAGGTTAGGTCAAGAGACAGTGATTAGCCCCATTAATCTAGTCACCCCAGTCTACCTCCAACAATGTCCACTGTATCAAGGAGAGTAGATAGAATCCCGGTAGACTGCTGAAGAGCTCCTGATGGACTTTTGTACCCTCTGGCCACTGGGATTCTTGAGAAGAATTAGGTGGCCCTTCCCTGGTCTAGCAAGGTGCTTCTTACATTATTAATTCGGAGTGTTTACCATCCATGTATGACAAAACACCGTTCATGCAACCTACCTGAGAACACAAAAACAAATGGTTTAACAAGCACCTTGCAGGCTACAATAAGCAACTTGTGGGCTAGGATCAGTTTGGATCACAATTTATGCAGGTATACAACAAATGATTCTCACCAATGTGTGAATGTCCTTGATACAGCCTAACTCAAAGGATATTTGTTGGGTGGTTGTTTCTAAATTGATGAGACGCAGGACAGATGTTATACATCACCCACTGCTAAGATGCTAATGATAGCCTCTCTTTCTGTATGTATTCTTTGAAAACACTGTACACTCTATTTGTGTGGGTACTATAGCCTATATGGAGTCAAGTTCCATCTTGTTGACACGACCAACTTCAGCTGTTCATACAGCAGGGATCTATGTCTGCTTTAGATCTAATGTAGGCTGCTCCTTAAATTAAGCTACTCTTCTAGCAGTCCATTAGTTAATAATACTCATTTTCAAATTAAATACAAGAGTATGTTCTGTACAATAGCAACACAACAGAACTACAAACTAAATTTAATGTAAAATATGAAAAGACAAGGCATACAGAAATGTTTCTTTATTAGAAAATAATTAAGCATTCAGTGTTAATTCTAAAATAAAAAAATACTATGGCACTAGATACAGAATAAATTGATACAGTGAAAAATTAGAACAAAACAAACTGTGTTACCCCACACACACACAAAGTCAAAAAGTATTATGCAAAAGACCAAATAAAATAAAATAATACATCCATTGGATGTAAGAGGAAACGGAAAAATACTGACACTTGATCTAGGAATTAGCAGTAACCACAGGGACTTCAGCATGTACAGAGCTGTCCTCTGGCCAAAAGATTAAGTAGTGAGGAAGTACCCTGTGGGCATCCTTTTGTACAGATGCTGCCCTCTCCCTTGGAGTGACCAGGGAAACTTCTTTGGCAGGATCTCCATGTGTTTCTCACAACGCACTTGGGGCTGTGGATGAGAACATGCATTATAATTAGGCTAACCAGATCCTGAATCATAATGTGGAAATCTCCATACCAACCACTACTACAGTCCCATAGTTTCTATGAGCCAAATTATACATTATGCTAATTGTGTAGCATGTAGCTGAGAATTTTATAATGCACTTTAGTGTCAGTACGAGATCGGCGGGGGAGGCCCTTCTCCGGGAGCCCTCCGTGAAAGAAATTAGGAGGGTGGGTACTCGGAGAAGGGCTTTCTCTGTGGTGGCGCCTAAGTTATGGAACGCACTTCCCAGAGAGGTCCACCTGACGCCGTCGTTATTTGTTTTTCGGCGCCAGGCGAAGACCTTTTTATTCAAGCGGCATTTTAACTGTTAATATTATTGGATTTTATCTGGCCATAAGGCTTATTTTATACTGTATTTTTGTATTTTTAATTTAATATTTATATTTTTGATTTATATTATAATTATTTTAGTTTAGTGTTGTAAGCCGCCCCGAGGCTTCGGCGAATGGGGCGGCATAAAAATGTTTTAATAAATAAATAAATAAATAAATAAAATAAAGCACACCAGGAAGGAAGGAGTAGATTATCCCCTATACATGTGCTCACACATGTGCACACACATATCCCCCACCCCAAGATCTCTGCTCTCCAGTTGAAAGAAAAATAAAACTGCGTTGGCATTCCCCAACAGTACCATCTTTGCCACTTCCATGGTGGTTGGCTGGAAGAGTGAGATCTGGGAAAAGATGATGGGGGAAAGCTGAGCAAAGTATCTGCATCTTTCATCTTGACCTTACCTTGCTTTGTCTTTATCCAAACCTGGCTGAGTTCCTGCCACTACTGAAATTTGGAAGAGCCACTTATGACCCTTTTCTGGCTTGGCATTCACAGAAATATTCACCATAGTCTGAGCTATCAGGAATTTCTCATAAGGGAATATCTGAAGCACCCCAACACTCAGGCTTCCTTCAAGCACCTTCAGAATTGTTTGACTGCTCCTGAGAGGATACACTGTGTTTTCCTAACATGGAAAAGAACAGTTAGAATCAGTGTATCCTGCCTGCGAATAAGCATTGCAACCAGCTCAAGTTCCCAGGGCTAGCCATGCTGTTCATGTGCTGTAGCTTTGGGAGATTTTATTAAAGAAGAAACTCACATTTGCTTGTGGTCTTGTATATGTAGGTACCTACACACTGGAATGTTCTGCCTCATTTTCAGTAGTACAGGAAGCAATAATATGGGTGGAGGACTACCAAGTGTCATGGGTGAGCCATGCTGCTCCCTCCCATGTGGCTGTGCAACCAGTTCAACAGCAATGCTTGGCTTCAGGTCTGCCAACCAAATGTGACCCAGCCAGGTCCCAAATCTGGCCTCCAGGACTTGCCAGATGGCTCCGCTTCCCTTGGCCTGGCCCCAGTCCTCTCCCTCAGCCACATTGTGCTTTGTGGTCTTCCAACATATTTTTCCCCTTCTGTAAGGTTAAAATGCATTTCCTACGGGTGAATTTCTGGCAGCAAGAATGTTAAGCCAATTTATGCTGGGATCTTGGCCCTGCTACTTTCCTCTGCCCCATGCTTTTCTCCATTTGGCTCCAGGACATTTAATGGCAATTTTTCCCAGGGGTGTTTGTGCAAAGGCACAAACCCTTGGTCAGGTGTGGTAGGCTACTGCTTCTTTGATGATCCCTTTCAGAGCAATGATGTTTTGCTTGGCTTATGCAAGAAGGGTATTCTCTCCCTCTCTCTCTCCTGTTTTTAGAACTTTATTTGGCCACTCACCATGCTGAACAAAGAAGAAGAGGAGATGTCACATTAAAACAGCTCTCTGATCAATCTCACTGGGAAAGGGCCAGCTTGCTTTTGAAAACAAACAAAACAAAACCCCAACCACCCGCTATATGAAGCACTCCGTTTGGTTCTACAGTTATTTGTTCAGTATGCAGTGCAAATTTTTCTGGCTAGAGACATGGGATATGGTAAACCTTCGCCTGGATCAATGTCCAACCTCTTTTAAGTTATGGAGCGAGTTACTCTCTCATAAAGTTCAGACCTGCCAGACTCAATAACTCTACAAAAATGTTCAGATGAAAATTGCTTCAAGCAATCCTAGGAGAAAGCCAGCACCTCACCCCTAGTTTAAAGTTATGATCCTTATCATAATTAATTCAATAAAGAAGTAATGTACTTCAACCTAGGCATACAGAATAATTTTCTATCCTGACTGGTATAAACTTTCAGCTAGGGACATTTAAACTCTGGACCTGATCTTTTACTGCAAATAATAAATTACAGATCCAAGGCCAGCAGATTCTAGCAGAAGTTTAAACCGCTGCAAATATGTTGCTAAGCATGAGAAGAAAACATTGATCATATTGAAATAGATAGTACTAAATGCTGTTATACATATTTCAGTAAGGGTTTTTTAGTTGATTTTTTATAGAACTATTGTGTTTGTGTGTGTGTTGGCTATGAACACACTGTTAAGTAAAATGCTGCAAGGGAAGCCAACATACCTTACATTCTGAATTCAAAAAGAGTTTTTGCCACTGAAAAATGTGATTAATGAAGTGTCAAAAAGATTAATGTTCAAAACTAAGAAAAGTATGCATTTAAAAATTCTAAAAATGCAAAAGTAATTTTGATGTCCTGTCTTTTATTCCTTGCTTGTGATCATTTTATTATTTTCTGACTGGTCACTATTTTTAAATATTTTTATAGTGCCCCATACCCAAAGCTATCTGGGCAATTTGCAACACCTAACTACCGTTCCCCACAAATGCATGCAAAAATGTGTTTGGATCTTGATTGCCTGTTTGGGATACGAATTAACAATTGCTGAAAACTATTCAGCTACTGGCCTGACATTTCAACAGTGGAACAACTATTTGAATCAAGTACATAAGAACGTAAGAACATCTCAGTGGAGTCAGAGCAGAGGCTTTTCTATTACAGCATTCTGTTTTCACTGTGGGCAAACAGGTGCTCATGGGAAATGCTGAAGCAGGATATGAGCAATAAGCACCTTCCTGCCCATGTTCCCTGTGAGTGGTACACAGAGGCATACGGTGTCCTGGTTCACATGTCATGGCCAGTTCACCACGAACTATTTAAACAATGATGTGCCATGGTGTATATCAGCTGTTTGCAATATGCAAATTATCTCAGTTAGAAGTAGGGTTGTATGAAGGTTAATAACCCCTTGAATAACCAATAATGTCCAGATTCACATGACACAACACCCATTTCGGGGCATATTCAAAATGGCAGGAACACACACTCTGGCTCATTGTGGGTTAGATAGGTGACTGGCTCTAGCTTCTTAAACATTTTGGTTCCTTTTTCAGCTCTACAATATCCTTTCTGAAGTGCAGTGGCCAGAACTGAATGTGGTATACCACCTGGGGTGGCAACCTTATAGGATTGTATAAAGGCAGTATGATATTGGCATTTTCATTTTCAGTTCTTTACAAAACGATTCACAAGACAGAAGTCTTTGACTGCCACAGTGTCCTGGCTTGATGTTTTAATTAAGCTATTACCACACCAGTCACCGCCAGCAGACTCCCCATCAACATTTACATGAAGTTGGGATTCCTTTCTTCAAGTATACAGATATTCTAGATTTATTCAGTGCAACAGTGTATTTATTTTCAATAACAATAAGAATAACTATATTCACAGTATGCCATCTTTTCATGGGTGGTTTTTCAGGTATATGTGTAAGGTGCATTTGAATGTATACCATTTCCCCTGCCCATTTCCATGAATAAATTTAGCAATTCTCATTTTTAAAAAGTCACAAAATTTAGATTCTCTGAAGTAAAAAAATGAAGAATATGTGTTTAACAAAATGAAGAATGTGGTGTTTTATTTGAAAAATGTGTGTTATTATCATATATTCCAGTACTGTTAAATAAAGTTGTTTCAGTGATTCTTAGTGTCACTGCCTGTTCCAATATTAACTATTCCACACAAGATAATTTCCAGGGCAGGGTATTTTATTAAGTAATGTATTTCATGGACAGTGAGATGCTCTTAAAAGTACTTGAAATACAGACTGGATCCAAACAAACACATAATATACCATAGCTATTCCTTTCCAGGAGATCACAGCCTGACTTCATCCATTTGCTAGAGAATTAGGGTCACTTGAAGGCTATACCCTTGTCTCCCAAGAAGAGCATCCTGACAAAGGGTAGCCCTGTGTGGCCCCATATATCAGCCAGAGAAGAAAACCACCGCAGGGGGCTTTCTTCACCTCTCCCCACTGGAAAAAATGTTTAAAAGAACTGGTGCCTAGTTTTGACTTTTTTCTTCTGCCCTCCCAATCATTTTTCCTTTTCGATTATAACCCAAAGTCAAGAACTGTCACATGATTAATCTTTGAAAGCTAGTCTAGTGGCCTTTTTCACCCTGAAGATCAGGGTAAAAAGTACTGTCAAATAATGTACCACTATGGAAGGTGCTTACTGTTTTTCTTCACTACTGGTTTCTCATGTCACATAATTCATTTATTGGGTTATTCTCCTGCACTCAGGACTATTCCTGTTTATTCAAGTAAACCCAGAAGTTTTCTGTGTGCATCCCTTTGAATGCACTTGCCCTCCTTTTATGGAACCAAATGTGTGAACATTGCCGCATGCCTTCTTCCACCATATACTAAATTCCAATGAACCACCTTTGCTCACATGCCTAGTAATATTTTTTTGAAATCCCCAGTGGGAGCAACCCTCTAGTCCCTAGGCAGAACCCGAAGGTCTACAGGAGCCTTCAGATTTATAGATCCAAGACGGGGGACAATGTTCCATTCTCAAAGCTGGGACCTGGAGTCCCAGTTCCCTTCCTCCCCTCTGCTTCATGGAAAGAACTACACTGACTGTGCTTTGAGGTCAGGGAAGGGACCGTGGAGAAAGGTGAAAGGAAGCATTGTGGGGGTGGGGCAGGGGGAGACTGGAGATGCCAGGTATCCTGACAACTCTTTCACCTCCTTCCCCCTTTCTGACATGCTCCAACTAGATGGGCGCAGCAGGTACCCGGAGGAGGGCTTTCTCTGCGGTGGTGCCCAATCTATGGAATGCGCTCCCCAGAGAGGTCCGCCTGGCGCCATCGTTATTTGTTTTTCGGCGCCAGGTGAAGACCTTTTTATTTAAAAGTCATTTTAATTGGTAATATTATTTGCTTATTTTATCTGGCCAGGGCGACTTATTTTATATTGTTAATTTGTTTTATATTTTGAATGTATTATATTTTAATTTATGTCGTGAGCTGCCCCGAGGCTTCGGTGAATGGGGCGGCATAGAAATGTTTTTTATATATATATATATATATATATATATATATATATATATATATATAAATATATAAATATATAAATAAATAAATAAATAAATAAATAAATAAATGCAGGATGGGAGACCAGGCAGGAAAAGATTGGCTACACCTCTCCTCCCACCTTCATAGGATGACTGTAAGCTTCCAGGTCTGAGGCCTTACAACTATCCACATAAGATGACACCTCAGATATCTGATAATCTGCATTAATGTCCAATCTGACTCTTACCTGGAGAGAATGCAAATTCATCTGACTTGGTTTGAATCAGTAAGCAGGGACTCACGCTTCATATCAATGGACCAAGGTAGT
Organism: Varanus komodoensis; assembly: GCF_004798865.1. Lineage (NCBI taxonomy): Eukaryota > Metazoa > Chordata > Lepidosauria > Squamata > Varanidae > Varanus > Varanus komodoensis. Next base: position 2,947,416 of record NW_025335661.1, read on the forward strand.
TGGTCCCATTCATACACTGCCCATGGGACTTTTCATTCAAAACTAAACCAAGGATGAGCACTTATTAGTAGTATAATAAATAAATTATTATTAATTAAATTGATATCATTTCTTATTAATATAAAATTATATCATCAATCTATTTTACAATGGATTTCATGTTATTACAAACCAGACTCCTGCAGTATGATGCTCTCCAGGTGTGGTGGATCACAATTCCCATCAGCTCACCCTGCATTGTCTTTGCTGCCTAGGGATAGTAGGAGTTGCAGTGCAACACATCCGAATTCACATTAGGGAAGGCTGATATAGACTCCGCTAGATGATAAGATAAACCATCAAAAGTCTGTTTGTTTGTTTGTTTGTTTTCAAAGATCTAGCCCATCTCATCTGGGATGTATGCCCCTTACTCCTTCTCTACAGTAATGCAAATTATATAGAAATATTTTTAAAAGCATATTTTAAATGACATTAGCATACAAATGACTTACAATATGCAAGGGGAGTTGGTTAAGGCACAAAAACTTGTCTGCCCCACCCCCCTCCAAATTTTAAATACATGTACTTGGAAATCAGTTTATATATCTTTTCAGGGAGATTACTTCTACATAACTGTGTTTAGAATTTGGGTGTCAGAACTGAAAGCCTTTTTAAAAAAAGTTCTTGGAATGTGAGAATACTGTCTTGACAACTCTGAAAATATTATTTCTGGAAAATTATTCTACAGCAGTCATCATGCAAAGTCAGTAATGATCAGTAAGTTACAGGATGCAACAAAGCAATGATCTAAAAAGGACACGTCAACATATTGGACAGTGGTTACATTTGAGCCGAATGTTTGACCAGCACTTCCAACCCTCCTCCTTCCCTCCCTAGAGTCCCCCTTGGATTGATTAAATTGGCTCAAGATGACACCAATAATTGGCTCAAGATGCTGCTTCGACAGACCCAATGATCCATATCTTTACATTCCCTAAAATCAGTCCTTTTCGGCTCTGTGTTAGATTTAGGATGGTTTACATTGGCTCTGTCACAAACATTTTAATAAAGTCCCAAGGAAACCTCAAACTGGTGACATCATTAGATGGTGTTTAAAAAAAGAAAAAGAAAGAAACAACTTTCTTTTTCCTGGTTAGTTGTTGGCCATTATAATCTCATTGGAGGTTTTCTCCTGTGCTTCTTTTTCATTCCATAATCATCTTTCTGCAATTAAAATGGCAGGACATTAGAAAAGAGAAAAATATGTTACTTAATAAAACCAAAAGTTCTAAATATTTTGACATCAAGTAGCAAATATAAATGGCTCAAGTGAGTATTCTGCCCTAAGGGTAACAGGTTTTAAAGAACTTCTGGGCTTTTTTTTATAAAGACATTAGTGTATTAATTGTAATAGACACTTCCATTCAGAAACTCACTCATTCAGTGTAGTACAATCAAGCTGATGATAAAAGGGTTCAAGTAAACAATTTGTAAAAGAGGAATAATATATTTCTGCAAAGATGAACTTAATGAAAATCAATTACCTTCCAGGATTTCCTTCTAATGTATGATTAGTGTCAATGGCTACAAATGCATTCACACAATTAAGTGTAAACAGAATACTGGGCAAGAATAAGCCTTTGCAGGGTGTCTGCTGGTGAACCCAAGAAACAAATGCACCTCTTCTCCATCCAATTTAGCATGGCTCTTATTTTCTCATGGAAGGAGAGGAGTCCAACTTTTACAATGGGTGTTGCAGGTTTTGATAGTCAAGATTGTCCTCTTTGGAAATATTCCAAAATAATTTGGCTGCCACTAAATTTTGTGAGTCCCCATAACAGGTGTCAGTAATACTCATGTGCACAAAGATTATCATCTTTGTCATAGTCACTCTCTACAAATGTGTTCTTTCCAGCCTTCCTCATCCAGAAGACACTAGCTGCTGCAAATCTATTTGTGTTTGCTGAATTATGTTAGTTGCAAAGGGAAAGAGATTATTGAGAGAGAGAAAGAGAGAGGGATGGGGGGAGGGGAGAGAATCAACAAATAAAAGACAAGTGGGAAAGGAAACAAAGAATGAATGAATTTCCACTTGCCTGTGTTAGTTTTGCACTGACAGTAATTTTCAGAAGACTAGGCTGAAAATTAGCACCCAACTATTCACATCCAGAATGGTGTCAACAAGGATGGCATTTACCTTGATATATGATTCCTGGTCCACTTTTTCCACAGGGGAAAGCAAGTTCTTTTCCAACAGGACACTTGGGATGCAGAATATTTCTTTTTAAAGCTCTTGTTCAATCAGGGCCCGGGAGCTCAACCTCAGGTCAGCAGCTGTTTCATTCGGACTATCCAGTGAGAAGTGAGCTAGGAAGCTGACCTTTCCAAGGGATGAAGCTATCAGGAAGGCAAGGCTTCTTAAAGATTGCCTCCTAGTGAAGCATTTCTCTGATTTGAAGGAAGTGTTATTCTGGTTGCACGTGCAATGTTAAGATAATCCCTGTAGCCACATTAGTGATATCCATTATTTGCCAAGCATGGTCTCATGGAAATGGTGGTGTTAGGCTCAGGGATGATGCTAGGTATTGAAATGATCCAGAGCCCAGGCTTACAGGAAATTCTGATGATCTCTGAGCCCCAGTACAACAATAGCAAAGCAGAGTTTTGCACATGCTTATTATGCATGTTCTAAAATTTCTTTCTGTGTGTGTGTGTGCACACACGCTTCCACACACATTTTGGGGGCCTTTAAAGGTCCCTGTCTTCCAAGGTCACCCCATTTGTAAAAAGGGACATATGGACAGGAGCAGAGGGCTTTTGATTTTAGGAAAAAATCTCAGGTGGAACGATGGAACGGGGGAGCAGCATGAGCTGATGCACCCGTGGGCAAAAGTGCAGCTAATCCGGATGCCACAGAGATCAACAAAACCTCCTGTACCTCCATTTCAGAAAGTTCCAATGGGCAGCACTTTAGTGGGGCAGATGACCTCCCAGAGAATTGGGGCTCAAATGAACAGTTTGGGGCTCCAGCCCTAGAGGACTACCTTCTAATACTTCCTTTTGTTAGATCTGAATTTATCAGTAATTTATATATTGAAATTTATCCTAAAGGGATTTTAGATAGAAATTTGTTGTGCTTTCTCCAACATTCATATTTCTTCAGTCTTAAGTTCCTTTCATTCCCAATATGAATACTTTTCTTAAATTTAGTAAATTAATAGTGAATTTTGTTATCAGCCAATTTTGGCATCTCCATGCCCAGCACAGAGAGTAGCATGATGTACCTGTCTGTCATATAATGGTTAAAAGATGAGGAACCCATCAGAAAACAAACAAACAAACAGATCATAACTCAAATTAAGCCCTTGGATTATATGGGGATCCAAGCCTAGATTTCTAAAAGCAAGAAACTCAAAGCCCTCAGGATAACTGGATGAAGTTTGTCACACGTCTAAGTGTTTTAAATCTCAAGTACTTTTTGTCCCCAAAATGGATGTGTTTGTGGTTCTTGATTAATTCTTAAAAAAAACCCCACTGAAATGAATTTCTTGCTAATCCCAATTTCTCCATTCTAGAGGCACTACCTGCACTGCCCATTATAGTGATGATAGTAGTATTTATCCAGTGAAGGATATTTTTTACATTTGGCACATGTGATTACTTCTCTGCATGAGGATCTTTGAGGTTTTAGCTTGAGGTATGATATGTGAGTTATATTTATTTGCAGAAATGTATACAGTTTTTGTCTATGCAAATTCTTCAAATGAGACCAGTGAGACCACTGATAATATTCTTATAGTCATTGTTATTCTTACACTTTTTATCCCTTTCATGTTATTTTAAATTTATTTTAATGACCTTTAATCTGCCTTCCAAAACACAGTATTTATTTCTCCAAGACTGGCCACAGCACACACATATTAGAGTGTCTGCCTCAGATGAACACAAGTCTCCAAACCCAGAGGCTTGAGTGCAAATAATACATCTACGAGGTGCAACAAGAAGAATTCTGTTATGATAAAATCAGCAGAATAATCATGAGGATGCCTTCTGAACTTAGCCATGTCCATCGTGCCTGCCTTGTTTTGTAAAATCAACATTTTGTTAAGTGTTCTGAATTAATTCATGAACTAAGCAATAGTCAGCTACTATTTGTCAGTGCAAATTGTTACCGTACTTCTACAGAGTATTTTCTAGAAAACTATGCAAATGGCCTCTTAAACGTCTGTACTCTGTTTGCGGGTAGAGAAATTGAAGGAAGGAAGATAATTCACCAAATTTTTCTGGGCAGTGGAAGGAGGAATTCTCAACAGTTTTTTCATAGGTAGGGCAGGATTTGCAGTGCAGAGTCTTTCGTTTTGTACTGCAGTGACTTCAACTGTGGGGGCAGGCTGGTCCTCCTTTTGCATCCTGCACAATGCAGTGGTGGGAGGAGGGCAATTGCTCCCAGCTGCAGGGAAAATATGGAACGAGTGCTCAGCCAAACTCAGTCTTCCAATTTCTTAAAATTGTATTGCCCAGTGAAGGAGGTTTCCATCATTCTGCCTCATTCTTCTTCTTGTTGTTGTTAGTCATGAAGTCATGTCCAACCTGTCGCGACCCCAAGGACAACATTCCTCCAGGCCTTCCTGTCCTCCACCATCCCCCGGAGTCCACTTAAGTTCACACTGACTGCTTCAGTGACTCCATCTAGCCACCTCATTCTCTGCCGTCCCCTTCTTCTTTTGCCATCCATTGTTCCCAGCATTAGACTCCTCTTCAGGGAGTCCTTTCTTCTCATTAGGTAGTCAATGTATTTGAGTTTCATCTTCAGGATCTGGCCTTCTAAAGAGCAGTCAGGGTTGATCTCCTCTAGGACTGACCAGTTTGATCGCCTTGTACTCCAAGGGACTCACAGGAGTCTCCTCCAGCACCACAATTCAAAGGCCTCAATCCTTTTGCGCTCAGCCTTCCTTATGGTCCAGCTTTCACAGCCATACAGTGCAAATGGGGAAAGCATAGCTTTGACTATACACACTTTTGTCAGCAGGGTGATGTCTCTGCTTTTTAGTATGCTTTCCTCCCAAGCTTTCCTCCCAAGGAGCAAGCGTCTTTTAATTTCTTAGCTGCACTCTCCATCTGTGGTGATCTTGGAGTCCAGGAAAATAAAATCTGTCACTACCTCCATTTCTTCCCCATCTATTTGCCAGGAAGTGATAGGACCAGATGTCATGATCTTAGTTTTCTTAAAGTTAAGTTTCAAGCCAACTTTTGTGCTTTCCTCCTTCACCCGCATCAAGAGGCTCTTCAGTTCCTCTTCACTTTATACCATGAGAGTGGTATCATCTGCATGTCTGAGGTTGTTGATTTTTCTCCCAGCAACCTTAATTCCAGCTTGTGATTCATCTAGCCCCGCCTTTCTCATTCTTAGGGTTCCTTATAATATTTTTTTTATGATGCTTCCCCAATCACTCCAAGGGTGTTTGTATGTGATTCCTTTGGATGATCTCTCTCTCCATTGGACTTCAGCCTCCCAGGCTGCCTGTGCTTTTTGAGCTGTAATAGTTCTGTGGGAGGAATCACCTTGTGATGTCTTTCCCTGGGCTTTAATCAAAGTGCAGGAAGTCACATTACTGGCTACTGGAGAGATGATCATACAGTGAAAAATAGCACACTTGCACACACTTCTTGGGAACATTTAGTAAGGTCAGCAGAAAAAACCTAAACCCTGTCCATGAGAATTTTTCCAACATTTCTTCACTCCTGAGCTTCATTTTGAAAGCAATGTCCTGTTTTGACCAGTGTCAAAGTCAATGAGAATGCTCAAAGATATATGGGAGAAGATTTTGGCACAGCATTGACATTTCCCCACACTTACACATGCAACACACACCACTGACAATGTGTATCCCAATTTCATGCAAACGTAAGATTAATTCTAAATACTCATTCCAGCAGCACTGAAAGCATGCAAGGTTCACAATGAAATTCATTTTTGTTTGTACCATCCATCACAGCCTTTTAAATTAGTAATTATTAGTCCCATTTTACAAATGGAACAGATGATGCAGATAAAGGTTAAATTGCCAAAGGTTTCCCTGCAATTGTTTGACCAAGCAAGGATGTAAGCAAACCTCTTCTGGATTCTGAAAGAGTCCAGACCCTGTAAGCCAGTCCAGCCTAGCCCTTCTAAGCCAATCTCACCCAATTTGGTGACTTCCAAATGTTTTTGACAATGACACCCATCATTCCTGACTGTTGCCCATAATACCTTGGGCTGGTGAGTGCTGTAGTTTAAAATATCTGGAGAACACTAGTTGAGGAAGGCTAATTTAAATATTATGCTGCAATGGTCCTGCATGGAATTCGATTTCTATGATTTATTATATGAGGTCCAGGCTGGCTACCCTTGATCTATAGGAAGACCAGGCTTTTGCATACACATTGCCACCACCTGTAGATGCCACCACACCGCCTAGATGCTACAGACCCCTGCCTCTTCGTGGGGTAAGCTTGTTTTAATTAGGCTTGTAGCTCAGATATTGCTGTTTTAGTTTCAAGGGAGTGATGAACAGGAGACCACCACCGTTTCTCCCACCCATTCATTCTCTAGTCATGCCATATGTGTCCTTCTGCTTCGTTTCTTCAGAACAAACCAGATTTCAGGTGAGGGAGGATGGTACAACTGGAAAGCAATGAATGCTCCCTCTCTTGCATCACTGTTAAGTTTTAATGCCAAATGCAGAACTCTAGGCCATTGCTGTGAATGGGGAACATGTGGCCATCCAGCTCATGGAGGCTTGGGCTCCCTCCACAGGCCTTTCCTGTTTCCCTTCCCAAGTCTCTCCATTCCCCAGTCTCTGGATCCTGGTCCCAAGATCCTGGTAGTTTGGGGAAGATGTTGGGAAAGGAATCCCCTTGTTACCTCTGATCTATGATTGAAGGGGAGATCCCTTTACTTATTCCCCCAAAATGGTTGTGACTTAATAAGTCTAGACTGAGACATAGCAAGCATCATGCACTAGAAACCATGCTTCTCCAATCCTAGTTTAACAATCTAACCACTGCAGTAGAATGGCCTTCAAACAGTATTCATTCTGATAAACATTAAACATGTGGATGCTGTGTAAGGTCATGCTCTGGTGCTCTTTCTTTACAAGAGCTGCTATTTAATTTGAGGCTGCCCTTCTGCAACACTGACTTTACATGCCTTATGTCAGCCTGGCAACCTCAGATGTGTTGGACTACAACTTCTATCATCCCAGCTGACAAGGATAAGAGTAATAGTTCAGCACATCAGGAAGGTACCAAGTTGGGGAAGGTTGCCTTAACCTACAGATACGGAGTTCTTGCATGAAGCATGTTCACCAGTTTGTCTTTTAAAAGTAATGTTGCTTATCTCCAATGTCTATATGATCATTGATGCTCTTCATAGTACTTGAGATACAATTTAAGAGAACAGGGAGAAACTGAAACATATTAAATAAGACACAAACTCAACCACATGGTTTCCCAGCCTGTGAAGTTTTACTATGCATATCAAGAGTGACTCAATTATCAGATCCGTCACTAATGAGTGCTTTTATCTGTCAGCACCGGGCTGTAGCTCGTTAGGAATTTTCTCACTTCCATCTGGTTTTCTATGTGCAAAGATTTCATGTCACTTTGGATTCTGGAGGAACAAAAGAGAGGAAATTGACTCAAGAATCATATATACAGAACTGAGAACTGAAAAAGCCATGCTCCAAGACAACACTAGATGGTCAATCTGTGTATGAGAATTGGGAGTAGATTTTATGTAGACAGTATTGCATTTTTGGCAGGTCGGAATGCTACATTTCCAGGCTATGATTACAGATGTGTGTCTTACCAGGACAGCAACAAAAGAGTATCTTTAAAAGGATGTAATCATGCTGCATTTGCACAGGGCCCTCAGTTGACCACATGTCCATGTTGAATTTTACTTATTTTAAGAGTTTATAAACTGCAACTTCATCTCAAAATGGATTCCAGTATGGTGAACCTAAGCAGCTGAAATCAATACAATATAAAGACAATACATTTTAAACCAACCGATATTAAAACAAATATTAAAACAATGTGGAACATTAAACAAATGTCTGTTTAAATTGTAACTACAGTCCAATACCTTTGAGAGGAATAAAACTGTATAATCAGCTAGCTTAAAAGATAATAAAACTTGCCTGGGCATGTTATTTAACCTGACAATGAGAATATGATGCCAGTGCTCTTTCTTACGTACACATACAATGTACAGGCATTGTATACATGAATAGTTCTGTAGACAGTACCTTTTCCCCTTGTGTGAAAGCTTGTGACCAGGTGACCTCTATGCCTTGCATGGTCTGCAACCAAATGCTGGTGGTGGCAACTTCAAGACCAAGTTTTTCTTTCTAGAAGTATCTTGTATCATTTTATATATAGGACTGGAAAGACTTTCAGATACAGTAAGCCTTGAGAATAAAGCACAGTCCTCCAGCAGCCCTTCAAAAAGAGGACAGTCCTCTAGAAAAGAGGAAACATGACCACCCTATATTGATAGGGCTATCAACATGCTTGGATTGCTAGATCTCTTGGCAGATACCCATCATTCACTGCCTACAACATGCAGTGCAGTTGTTCTGCCCTGTTCACTGTATGACAGGAACAAAGCAGCTGCACCTGTGAAAAGCTCCGAGAAACAAATGCACCTCTTGGGGGCCAGGTAAAATTCTGGAGGTGTTTCTCATAAGAAAATGCAAAGACAAAATTGCTATATGTGAGTAGCCTCAATCCTAAGGCCCTTTATGAGGGCTCCAGTGAACCTGCTCAGCATTCTGGTGACTAGGCAGCCTTGTCATCAAATCATGACATATCTAAACTCTTTGGAGTAAGATTTGGAAGAAAAGAAGACTCTAACTAAGTTCCAAAGTTTAGACAGTGTATTTTAGCCACTTTGCAAAATAAATGAGGTCAGGTTCTCATTTGGCAGAGATGTGTACATCTTCATCGATGTTAGTGAGGCTAAACTGATTTTCACTAGCTGACAGGCTTGTTTTAAGTACATGCTTCTCACCAAAACAAACTGGGAGGCCTTGTGATGGTTACAGTTAATTTCAGCTTCCCTCCAAATTAAATACAAATAAAACAGCCTAGCTATGAAAACAGGGAGATATTTATTCTTAACACATTAGTTAAAGTGCGATATCATTTCTTAACTAGTTAAGAAAATAAACAGTATTTTCTAAATGCGAACAGTTCTTCCATCAGATGTTGTAATGGGAATTCTAGTGTGTGAGGGTGTGCGTGCGTGTGTGTGTGCGCACACGTACATGCATGCGTATGCATGCAACCAACTGAAGTATCATAATCTAAAAACAGCACACAAAATAATATTTTCCCCCCAAGCAAATAGTTTTCAAACAGGTCTCTTCCTTCTTGTCCATTCCATTTCTGCCCAAATTTCAGATTAAAGAACTTTAAAGATAGCCATTCCTTCAGGGGAGAGAGGAGTGGGGAAGGAAGCCTCTTTGTGAAAAATAATGTCTTTTAAGTTGTATTGAAAAGTGCCTGATTAAAAATACATGTATATGTTTTAAATCAGACTAACTGCAAACATATTTCCAAACAAAAATAATTAAAAAGGTGATTTTCAGGTTTCAATATGCGACAACTTTTTAAATTATCCAATACGCTGCCTTGATTCTGTACAAATGTTTTGTTCCTTCAAAGAGACAAAAAAGCATGTCCTGCCAGATCTGATTGTATGTCGAGAATGGATCTGATCCCCTTGTCACTAAGGTTACTAATCAAATTTCCATCTAATATCAATATGCTCATGCAGGATTTCCTGATCAAACACTTAAATCTGCCCCTTCTGTACCCCCATTAGCTAACATGTTTTATATGTACTGGGGTCATCAAAAGTGTAATTCCCTTAAAGAAACCTAATCCTGCCCTCTTGTCATCTAGCAGATAGCTAATAATGCTTTCTATCCTATATTTCTTTTTTTTCCCTAACATCAGTAGGATGCCAAAAATTAAAATCTTATTTTTAATCTCACAACAGATGTTTTAAACAAAGGTATGCCATATGTAGCAGACCTCATGCATTTAAACTAGACAGGTAAGGAAGAAGGGATGTCTCATCTGAATTTAACACGTGTGTTTCCTTTTATTCCCAAAGCAAAGATAAAGTAGGTTTAGTTTCATGGATGCTTTGAAATTGCTGATTTAGCCTTCTATGGAGTCGTGATGGGTTAGACACGACTTAGCGACTAAACACAATTCTAAACTAGGTAGGTTTATGTAGCTTTTCATTTAATCTATTGAAAGGATGGAAGCACCATATAGAACAAAAAGCTGCATTATCAGGGAACTAAGGGAAGGAAACTGATTCAGTCTGGATAGATGGACAACATGCAAACACAACCACAGGCAAGAGAAAGCATGTGCACTATAAAAAGCTACAATGGGCCAGTTAACTCCTCACAGTGGCAAATCACAGCTTAATTAACTTATAATTCACTATAATGTGTATTGCATGCAAAACACTACCACTTTCTGTAAACAATCTCTGATTGGCCCAAACAAGCCATGGGTTAATTGCTGGTTTGTTTAACTTCTAACCAATCCAGAAGTCCAGGAACATACATCAAACTCAATGTATACAGAGATGGTAGAAGTGGCTTGCATGCAACATGCATCTCCATCAATCATAGGTTAAATAACCCAAGATTTGCTGCTATAATATGAGAACTGGGAAATAAGCCAATAGATTGTTTAAGGTACACTTTGTGTAATCTTTGGTGTGCACATGAAATAGAAATAGGACATGGGGAGCATATTTGGCCATTCCCTCTCTTTCCTCCCCCACCTTTTATTGCACATAATTTATTTAGGTAAGCACCAAAACAATAATTTCTCTGGGCCATTAATTATTGATAAAAATGAATCTGCCATGTTCTCTGCACAAATATGTGAAACAAGAAATCACAAAAAAATTGGAACTAACCTTCCTCCCCCTCCCAAACCTCTTTTAGAACCTTCAGTCCAGGAACTGATTCAGCCAAGTTATATGTACCTAGCCAAGTTATAACACAATATCACAGCAGAATCTCCAAACTGAGACTACTTTAAATTGAGATCCCTGTGTCCGAATGAGCATGATGGCCACAAAGAAATAGGGACACACTCGGAAATTTAGTCTGACTTGTCCAAATCTGGTCTGAATATTGAAGTTCTAGATGACCTGACTTTGCCAGATGGCAGAGGGTTGTGTGCCTCTAAATGGCAAAATGGATTTAAAATACTGTCCTTCTGACTTAACAGCTGCCCCAGGGGTTGCTGGATTGCAGTTACTGGAAACATCTCCATATGCTTCCATTTTTAAATGACTCTACGAATGGTCTGGCTGAAAGACGTTATACTGGTATAAAATATTCCCCTAGTACAGAAAGAGCATCTGTCATCTCATTCTGTTTTTAGGGCTGCTTAAAGTATATATAGAAGATCAGCAGTTTTAAATGATACTTTTATATTATCTGGCAGAATGCACAGGCTTTAACAGGAATATAATGCATCCAATCCTTTATAATGATGCTAAGTGAAAATCATAGCAATCAACAAACAATATGATAAACCTCCCTCTCTGAAAAAATGTTTTTTTAGTTCAGGTTTTTATTGATTTCAAATGACTTTTTAAATGAAGTTAAAGAGGAAATCATAAAGGGCTGATTCAATTTATATCACATATTCTTTGTTCAGAAATAGCCTTAATGGAAAACAAGCACATGTTCAGCATTTAATATGAATAAAATTTGATACAATACTATATGGGCGGCAAGCTACACTGTAAAAGCATTTACAGACACCTTGGGAATACCATCTATAATAATGCAATCTATTCTGTGCACTGAAAATATCTTTCAGGGAGAATTTTCACCATTCTTCCTAAGGGAAGAATGTGAGGGGAAATTTGGATAGGTTGGGGAGAAAGGGAGAGAGAGATGAAATGTACACATTAGTATATAAAACATTACCTAGAATGGCTTATACTTATTTAAGTAAACTGATCTGATTCTTCAAAAAAAATCTGTTTCTCTGTTCCCAAGGAATTTAGGAAAGAGGGCCATTTTAAAATAGATTTTAGATCAGAAGGAGAACATGGATTTAGTATGGTTTCAATTGTTTGTGTATGAAAGATAAATTTTATTTACTTGTAAGTTTCAGATTTTTTATTTTACTTTCAGCCCAAATATTAGATATGATACAAGTTGCTGTTTTAGAACCATATTTCACAGTCTTCAATACAAAATATTAATAGACTTTTAAAGTTTTTTAATAAACTTGTATCAACACTCTAGCCTTGTTCAAAAAGTCTGAATTCTGAAATTGTAATTTGAGCCTAAACTTGAGATTTCAAATTAAAACAAAAATGAGTTATGCAAACGCAGCTGATATTGCATCATGCTCTCAAATCTTCTTTAAATTAACTCTCTGTCAAGGGGCTGCACTAATACAATGTATGTGCGTGTGCGTGCGCACACGTGTGTGTGTGTGTGTGTGTGTGTGTGAGAGAGAGAGAGAGAGAGAGAGAGAGAGAGAGAGAGAGAGAGATGGGGGGGAGTTCAAACAGTATCAGTTTACTCCAAGATTCAGAAGATCAGTTGGTAATATTCCAAACAGCAACCCCTTTTTTCCTTTTCCTTTAAAACTATATTATAGTTTATGTCTTATTTAGGCAGGGTTTTCTTTTTAAATCAGTTCCTGTTTGCAAACCTTTTGTCATTCTGGTGGAAAGCCAGCCAGAAGAGGGGACAAGCAATAACGGATTGACTATTTGGATGGACAATAATAATGTTTATTTAATGGATAAATTGCATGTAATTTGTTACAAATATATTGTATTTGCCTTACAGAGACAGCGCCAAGTTTTTTGTTGGATTTGGTCAAGAGGCTGTCCCATGTTGCCCTGGACATGTGAAAACTGCAAACCCCAAAACCACACAGTTCTGTGCAGAGGTAAGCCTGGGAGCTAAACTACAGGCTGCACTGACTACATGTAGCTCAAATACTTAGATTTTATTTGCACAAGCATAAATATTCTTGGTACTGATGTGCATCAGGTCCACCATGCTCTGAGTGAGGTTAAACTTCCCCATCATCATCATTTGCTTCCTGAAAGGCCTGCCTTCCTAAATTGGGAGATAGGTAGGTAGGTAGGTAGATACTGTAGGTAGATCTCTGAGCACATGTGTGCTTACTGATGCAGATTAGTTTGGCTCTCAGAAGAAAGTGGCTGTGTTCACAAAATCAACATGGAAAAGAAACCCTGGTGGCTTGACTTCTTTCCTCTGCCCCTGTGAAAACTGGTTGCACACCATATGATTTGCCTATCTGCTTTCACGGTCTGCAGGGTTTCATCTGAACCCAGCATGGTGCACGATCTGGGAGGTTTCTAAGCCACTCCAGAACTCCTGGTCTGTTGGAAGGTTATGGAGTGAATCCCCCATCATGCAGCTCAGTCTATTTGGGCAACACAGGCAACTATACATCATGAGTGTAATTGGGCGACTTCTGCAGTGCATAAATGACTTGTATGTGGCATAACTTCTTTTCCCAAGTGATCATGAGAACCCTGTCAATTGTTTGCGCAACATGATGACTTGTTAAGTACTCCTATGTTTGCTGGCCACAGCCAGCTCATTTCCCTAATTAACCTCTCTGGGTGCAGGTTGCTATGACATCCAAACTCAGCAAGGGTGTCTTGCTGAATGCAGGATTTTTTTGTAGGGTTGTGAGGTGGATTGTCAGCTATCACAGTGAGTGACCCTTACTGGGTTCAGACAAGATGAGAAACTGCTGTGGGCGCATAAATTGGCTATGCAATGTCCACAGGTGCTGCGAGTCACGGTGGGCTGTGTTATTTGTGCAAATCAGGCCAGTGTTTTTGAGAATGTGCTCTGTACTCCCTCTCCAAGTCCAAGGCCAATTTAAAGGTAAAGAACCCTAAGAAGGGTGACCTGGGCCTTGAGACTGTCCAAAACCAATAGTAAGCACCTCAGTAACAGAATCCACAAGCACACAGGTCACTGGGTCACATTTTTCCTTACTATCCTATTTTTCTAAACAATTATGGGTGGGAATGATATTAGAATCTTGTTAGGTCATTGCAAATAGACTGTTTAATCTCTTCAGAAGGAAAAAAAATAACATTTCCTATCCCACTTTTTGCTCTTGCAAGGAAAAATGCTAAATTCCTATTTAGTTTCCATTAATTGCACTGAAAGAACTGTTCATTAAAAGAATGTACATAAGTACAGTGAATGACTTTGAGGAGGTTTGAAATATAGACTAGATTACACCATCCACTGGTGCCTTCCAGTTTGCTGGACTACAACTCCTATCACTGGTACTTGCTGGGACTGACTGAGGATGATAGGTGTTGAGGCCCAACAAACTGTATGTTGAGTTTGCCTCTTTTAAAGGCAACTAAAGATGAACAACCTCAGTGAGGATTCCTTTTCAGGCATGCCTTCTTTAATTTGATGGATATTGCTGTTCCGAGTGGAAAAGACTATTCTGCAGTAAGTCACCATATGTCACAAGCTTCAAATTACTGCAGCATCCATGTATGTGGAGATCTAGATATACCACAAGCATTGTATCACATTTTCTAAGACAGGTAATTTAGAGTGCTCACCTCAATTACCCACTAAAAAACCATTAACACTCCAAGCCAAACTGACCAGAATCCATCCCTCAGTTGTGAGTGCTGAAGGGTCGGTTTCCATTACACATCTCAGGTGTTTCTGGTCTGTCCCACCTTTGTGACAGACTCAGCTTATTTCAAGATTAACCAAATGGCTCATTAGTTAAATGACTCTAGTGCTCTGGCATTGACCACAGCAACTTAAGCTGCAAATAAACGTAATTACACTGAACAGAAATCAAATATCTGGACTGAGTCCAAGCAGCAGTAGTTTACTTTCAGATAAGTAGGACCTGTATCTTTTAAGCTCTTTAGACAGAGAAGTGAGAAGCATAGTTTTGAACAAAGAAAGACATTTGGGTCCTGAGATTATCTGGCCCAGGATTCTGTGTAGAATGGTAAATGAGCTTTCCCATGCTAACCAACAAGCCATTCCTGATTTTCCGCTTGTGGAGCTTTGCCCCGGGCTTTGGGGGACCTTGAGAAGCTGTGATGTGAACATCAAAACACTAAGATATGTCTATGGGAGACCTTAAATCCTTGCAACTCATTAGCCTAGTTCACACAGAATGATAACCCATGGTTTATTTAATCCTTTTTTAAAAAATCTTTGGTCCTACTCAGGATTTCTTTGGCAGATGATCAAACAAACCATGTCTTATTTACTCAATCCCTGGTGTGTTTCCTTCCTTCTTCCTCTTTGTACCCCAAATGCCTTTGTGGTACTGTAATACTGGCATGAAGAGATTTTTTCATTGGGGACATTACTGCTCCTGCCCAGCACCTTTGCAATCTGATTGAAAAAACCCAGTTCATAGTTCTCAGTTCACATATAACAGCATCCCATTGTTTAAACAATCTAAAAATAAAGCTGGGATACTTTTCTGCATTGTTTATGGTTCACAAACCATGACTTCTTAGTATAGCTGCATTCATATATCATAATAACCTAGAATTCAACAACTCACATGATTTTTGTTAATGAAAAACTGAACTTTTATTTTTTAAATCTAGAATTAACATGTTATCCCAAGAAAATAAATTATCTGTAGTGCTAGTGGTATATTAATTCATTTATCTGATTTGTATCCTACCACTAAAATGGCACTCAGTGCAGCTAATAGGGATCAGGAGCATCATCCTTAATGGGTTAATATTTTCTAAAAAATATTAAATTTGATGTTCCCAAGCAGAGCTGTGAGCAAAAGCCCCCTTAACATTTCCAAATTTATTTGTGGGCAGAGAAACTGCGATAACCATCTTACAGAATTTCTCTAACTGTTTCTTGGGATCAGAGCTCACTATTAGGAATAGCAGTAGCACTGCTTCATTAATCTCTTGTCAGGGTTTTATCTGTGCTTTTCCCCGTTGCTGCTGCGAGTGTCATCAGCAAAAAGCATGTTGCCAGTTTGGCCATAATTATGCATCTTGCACACAGCCTCTTGGCCTTTCTGTTTCAGGAGACTATGGGCCTCTCTACATGAAGCTTTTAACCTATCACTTTACAGAGGCTTCTGCTTCTGTACTAAAATTGGCTCCTTTGCACATGCTCTCCCAGCCTCCTCCCAACCCTTCTCTGCCTGTTTCATTATACCACCATGAGGTGGTGCTGTGATATAACAGAACTGCAAAAATACAGATGTTTTCTCCTTGTTCATTTTGCCATATTTAGATAATACCAACCCCCGCCCCAGAGAACAAAATAAGTTTCCCCCAGTAAAGCACAGGAACATGTGTAAAGCATATACAGACTACCTTGAGTAATGAATAAATGCCTTGTGCAGAGAATTCCTGAATATGTATAAGGGGCGGGTGGAATAAGAAGAGCCACCATGAAAAACCGTGCAGAATATTCAGAGAACATTCTGCATAGTGGTTTCTTTTTCAAGGGTCATGAGATACAGGAAAAATCTCAGACCCTTCTTAGAAAAATATCTTCTGAGAAATTTAACTCAACTTGCAAAGTTCTTAGGGTCCATTATGACATTTCTCCACAGTATGTAAACACCTGATCTTTCTGGAAAGTTGAACTTTAATGCAAATAATTAAAGGGTAAAGTAAATGTTTACCCTGTTCAATACCCAGTGGGTCTCTGGATGGCTTACAATTCAAATCCAATAAATACATATATACCCAAATGATACAAATAATCCATGAACTGAGCATAAAACATAGGTAAAATTAAACATTAAAAGTATGGAAGAATAAAAAGGTCTTGACCTGGTGCCCAAAAGCATATAATGTTGGCGCCAGGCGTACCTTTCTGGATAGCGCATTCCATAGCTGGGGTGCCACTGGAAAGAAGATTCCCCTCCTTTTTATATAAATCAATTTATTTATATCTCTTAAAATTACGCTGTACATAAAAGCTCCTGGTAAAGGAAGCAGGCTTGGCTCTTACATTCAGGATTTCAAACTGTGTTTTAAAAAACATTCAGATAAGATTCAGAATTCTGTTTCATCAGTTCTGGTCACAACCCTATGCAGAAAAAAGCTGTATCTCCCAGCATGCCCCAGTACTAAGCTTGCCCGATATCATGCCTGTAGAACCTTAGTCCTGTTAAGAAACCAACAACACTGAATATGTATTTATACAGACAGAAGTTCTGAAGCAAAGGCAAAGGTGTGTCCACATGTGTTGAGGCTGCACTGTTCCCCTGGACATTATCTTCATTATGGTGACAAGTATTCATTCAGTTGAAATATACCACTTCTATAGCAGACCTGTGTCCCAGCTCAGACTGCTGGCCAGGTGCTCACTGTGGATGAGCATCTTCGAGGTCCTACTCTCCTTTTATCTTTAAACTGGACTTAGACTGGACAGCTCTTGAGATGGAAGTTGCCTTCAAATACAATACTATCCTCCTGACATTCCTAAGCAAACTAGGACCAGAAGATACTGCTGATTTATCAAGAGGCCAAAGCACTGTCATTTTTAAGCTACATGAGGGATGAATATCATTTAGATATGAGGAAGACAATTAGTTACTAAACACTGAAAAGAGCAAAAGGAACCTGAGATCTTGGAAGGAAATGCATGTATCTTGTTCAGGAGAATTTTAGTTGTTCAGATTATTTACTGTACTCTTGTGATATTCCCTAGTGCAATGCCATTTGGAATGCGGTAATCTAAGAGCATAGTAACTGAATGAACTTTCAAAGAAGAAAAAGCAGCAAGTTCTTTCGAGATGGATTTCTCAAACTAAGGAAGAATAATTATTTTGTTTCCTTAAACTCAGGCTACATGATGGCATGTGTCGAGTCCTTACATAATGAAGTCCAGGGGTCCCTTTGCAGTGTCCCATTTCACCATCAGGGGGGTCCTTTCAATCTCTCACTCAAGCCTGTTGCCAAGGATGAAGGTCAACTGTTTTCTAAAGTATTTGGCTCAGTCATCACCCACTCACTGCCTTTAACAGGCAAGAGAAAAGAAGAAGAAAAGAGAAAAAGGAAAGATTACCACAGTCTCATGCTCAGAAAGAGAAAGGGGAAAGAAATTAAAGAGAAGTTGGATGCATTATAGAATTTGTGCAGAGAACTGTGTGTGTGTGTGTTTGCATTGTTGTTTATGTCTTAAACATTACACAGACACTTAAATGTCCTAGATATTATTGCAAAAATAAGTTCTTATTTAAATTGTGGAATAAATTTACAAAGTTAAAAAACATAGGTCAGTATCCAGCTCTGCCATTCCATTGGTGTAAATGAAATGGGACTAGGAAAAAAAATTGCACTGTAGGCTATGAACTATAAAGAAAAGCACAATCCAGAAAGAAAGAAAAAAGAAAAGAATATATGTTTGCACAAGCATGGTGGTACAATGTGTTGTGCCTAATTCCTCTTCAACCACCTATGCATTCCACTTGCACAACCACTTCTGAAAGTCAATGCCCTGTGCAACACAAAGAGCTTTACTATTTGAGTTTGCAGAATGATCCTATTATAGTGCCCAGTTTAAGACAGTTTGCAAAGTTGTAGACCTTCGTTTATCTAAATGGGCATGGTATTGTTCCTTAAATAATTAAAAAAACTCTGGAATTTTCAGAAGTACAAAAATCTGCCAGGGGAAAAAAACAAATCTTCTAAAAGGGCAGAACATGAAAACAGATGGATACCAGTCTGTTGCTGGTCCTGTTTCTGATATTGTAAAACAGCTTCTTAAAATCAATGAGAAGTGCATCAGATGATCGTGCCATCTTTGTTCCCTTGCCCCTAAAATGCTCACCAGCCCTTTGAGAAGGAAGTTTCACTCTTTGAAGAGTAAAAATGTAAATTGCATGCCACCCACAGATCAAAGAGTTGAAGCTGAAGCAACATTTGAAATCAGCAGCGCAAAGGGGTTCCAGGTATGAAAAGGAGATTGCAGAACAGCTGGATTAATTCATTGCATCTGTCTTCACTGCAAGATACCAGGAAAAGAATTTGTGGGAGTGAGACAATTAGTAGTAACAAGAGGAGAAGTTCTAGACTTCATGAACAAATTGATTTAAAAAAAATCACCAAGGCTGAATCACTGAGTAGTCATCTGAGAGTTTTTGAAGAACTCAAATGTAACACAAATGTGTAACATGTCCCTAAGATTCTTTGTGCCAGGGAACCAAAAGTGCACATTGTCAATTTCTAAAAAGGGATCCAGAGAAAGCCAGGAAATTACAGGAAACATTTATTCCAAAAACAGTTGTGGAAAGCATTATTGAGAATAAATTATCCTTGTACATAAAACAAACCTTACTAAAAGGGAATCAAATAAATCCCATTTCACTAACATCTTGGCCTTCTCTGGCAGAGTTAACAAGCATGGGGATGGGGTAGGCACTGTTTACTTGAACTTTTGAAAGACTTTTGACAAAATCCATCACCAAAGACTCCTGAGTAAACTTTACAGAAAAGAGTAACTATAATGCTACAGCAACTCCCTTCTGCAGAAAGCTCACAATGTGAGGGGCTTTTCAGTGTACCAAAAAGGCAAATAAGGGGGGGGGGGATGATAGCAGTATATAAAATTATGCAAGTTGTGGAGGAGGCAGCAGTCACCATACTAGAACCATTGTTTTGTGTGGTACTTTATGCATTTACCTGTTATGAACCACCCAGAAAGCTTTGGCTACTGGATGGTATAACAATCTAATGGATACATAAACAAGCCTGGGGTCATCCTGTGAGGGAGAACAGTGGAAGATTCTGCATTTTAAAAGGAAATATTTCTTCACGCGGCATATAAGCAAAAGTTACAAACAAACAAACAAACAAATGTAGTGTATGAGAAAATAAACTTGTCTATTCCAAATAACTTATAAAAATCTATTATTGCAGTTCTCAGATATGCTGGTTTATTAGAAGAATCCAACATACATTCCTTTGAAGATTTTGCAGTATTCTGTTTATATTATGCTTTGCATAGAACAAACCTGAAAACTTCCAAAAAAGTGATTTGGAAGGGAGAAAACACATGATTATACATACAGTGATTTGCTAATGGTGTGGAATTAAACCTTTGGACTGTAAAAGAGAACAAGATGCCAGAGTAGATAATGATGAAGAAGAACTAGAGATTTGTTTGTGTGTTTGTGTACTTTATTTTGATAATCAGCTTGTCATTGCTATTACAGATTTTGATAGGGTTTTTTAATTTACTTGTCAAAATCACATCTGTTCATTCACAGAAATTACCTTTTGTAATATAATTGTGTCTTTTCATTTCTATAATTGTTGATTTTGGTTTCATTTTGCTGCTGCTTATTGTGATGTCAAGAGCAAGCTAATTTTGGCAACTCTTTTCAGCCTCCATTTTCTTTATCCCCAGTGCCCTAAAAGTGCAAAAGTATTGCACTTTTGTATCTTTCTGGGGGAAAGGGTAGCCACTGTATCTAACTTAGGGCACTTGAAATGCCAGTATATTTTGCTGTTGTCACTGGAGCAAGTAAAATGATCCTAAAACACAATAGGTGACAAACAAATGACTATGAAAGAGAGTGCCAAAAATGGACCCATGTGTTTTTCAATGAAATGAAAACCATAGGAATGAACACCAAACTGAGTGGCCTTTATTCTGTCCAATTTCCATGTATTTCAAAACAAATAGAACCACTAGGCACAGATACATGTCATGGGAAACATGGCCATATCATTCATAATTATCCCCTTTCTGAATATTTCTCCTCCATAAAGACTTCCCCTTTTCTTGATGTCACATAATTTTGTCCGTGGGTTTCCATCCTCATTGCATGTGATTGGCTGTCACTACACAATGATAGTTCCATTGTGCTGGTAGGTTAAACATGTGCAGGTTAAACATGTGCAGATGAAATTTGATATAACTCATCTGGTGGCTTAAAGACAGAGGCAGAAACTTTAAAAAATCCCTCCTTCGAGTGTGACTTAGATACCACGGAGGTACAAATCGCTAGTTTAGGTGCTGTTACTTCAGCTGCAACTTGAACACAAGGGTTAAACCACAGATGTGAACCAACTCTCAATTAACATATTTATCTTTTGGGAGGGTGAGGAGGTGCTATTGACTTGTAAAAACCTGTTAGAAAATTCTCCCATTTGATGGAAGGGAGTACGTTTTTACAAGCCCTATAATTATGAACAGTATTAAAAGTAAATCCACTTAGGAAATGTAAATACCAGAGAAGCTAAACATATATGGTACCAATTAGCTAACATTATAAAGCTCAATACAAAGAAGTCATTTTGACACTGTTTTTTGCTCTACCTGAAGGTTTGTTCAGTAAGGGTACAAGAGAGAGCTGGAAGACCTACTTATCCTCAGCACAATGGATTGCCTTTGATTGATGCCCACCTGTGGCTAGGATCTTAAAAATGATGATAAACAGGTAGGGACTTGGGACAGTTATTTGTCAGTAAATGCATCTCTTTGTGGCAGCTGTGCTTATTGGATGGCAGCAGGGGAAGGGAACTACTATCTGCCGTCAGGAATGGTTTGTGTATGGCTGCAATTTTAATAGCTGCATCTCACGGCTGGTTCTGTTCACTGGACAGGCCGCCTGGGGTAGCACGAAGAGAGGCTGGAACCTGAGTCATGCCATGTATCTGTCTCCTTCCCATTTGGGGTTACTAATCCCTGCAGCTCCACCCCCTGGAATTCTTGTAGGAACTCTTTGTATGGGGAGTGAGGTTGCTGCTGCACTTACCCTGTGAAATAGATTTGGTCCAATGCCCATGAGGCCCATGTTATAGTTGGGATATAGAACGCTTCAGCGAGATGACATTGCATGCAACTCTATTGCTATGAGAAAGGTGAAAACACTGTGTGGCTCTCCAGTCAGCTGCTCCTGATGAAATTCCTTTCTAACCTATTCAGCTGGTAGCAAACCATACTTTATTTAGATGAAATTAATGGAGGGCCAGTTGGAGAGGCCTTGGCCATCACTGAGAAGGAGTCATGTAGTAGCACCACTTATATGCCCCAAGTGAAAGCCTTCCCTTCACTGCGCTTAGGAAAACTTGCTTGCAGTAGCACAGGGTTCTTTGCAGCCCAGCCAGAGGTCCTGGAAGCCTTTCTGTAGAACAACTTTCTGAAAAGTGCTGTTTAGAGTTTTCCTAAAGCTTTAAATATTCCATTTGCTCTTGCTTGCAGCAGTCTGGGTCACTGTAACGAAGCTCGTGCAGCCCAGAGTTTCTCCAGAATACCTGTGAGAGAGTGTAAAGTCATGTGATCCCATGGAAGTTCGGCTACAAAGTTACTCTGTAAAAAGTCTTGGCCTGCTTTGAGTGCACTCAGCATTTTTAGAGAAGGAAGAGGAAGAGGAAGGTAGGGAGGAAGGAAAGAAGGAAGGAAGATCCCTCAGTCACCAACAACACTTAAAAATATAAGCAAAAATCCCACCTTCCTCCCCAGGGAGAAAATCATTTGAAATGTTCGTCTCCTCAGCCTCTTTCACCAGGGTTTTTGTTTCACCTTCCCACTCCAAGAACTGTTGAAAAGAGAAGAATCAAAATATTTGGCACAGCACTAATTATAATGATTCTCCTCACTTTAAATAAAGAAGTGGATGATGAATAGCAAAATCAAACCAAAAGTAAACAAAACAGAAATCCGCAAAAGAGCCGTCTAAAAGACAGACTCCTGCCAGCCAAGCAGTAAGAGCATGTTTCCTAACCCGGCCCCCTCATTGTCAGCCTGGGCTGAGTGTTAGTCTGGGATCCATTTCAAAAAGGTTGTTTCTGAATACCATAAACATGAAAGCGACAATTTCCTTCATGCCAGCAATACAGTGCAATGCATAGCCTTCCAAATGTTGACATGGCATATAATCAAGAAAAAAAGTAACACTAGAGAGGCTTTCCACACACTGTTATGAAATGTGAGAATGGCAGTTGTGGAGTGTTACATTTTTGTTGTGTGGCAATTAAGTAACTGCTTATAAAGTAAAAGCCCTTAGCAACTGAGATCACATGTCCAGATGCTGGTGCATTTAGGTCGGGTTTTTCAACAGTTGTCCAATGTGACGTTGCTGCTGAAAGATGACTTGGATGCCTCTGGATATGCAGCTTTATTCATGTAACCTCATTTTCATTCATTTTGGTGCTGTCTGCCTTACTAGTTTACTGCTTCTGACAGCTTTACTAACATGCATTGGACTTTGAAATGCTAACAATTTTAATATTTGGGGAATTGACTTGTGGTATATGCTAACTCATGCTATCTAAATCCAGATATGTGTTTTATAGGCTGTAGTTATTTTTCAAAGACAGTATTTCTTGGATGGAATATGCCACAAGACCTCATAGAAAAGGCGTTGAGCTTGTCTGTTTCTACACTGAGGAAGCCGATGTTCCTTTACCAAGTGTAGAGTGCATGCATGTACTCACTTCTCATTAGACCTAGCTTTTTCGTGGTTTTGTGTGCATGATCAAAAAGAAGGTGCTGCTGTGTAACTCTTTCGGGAACAATATTATGCCTCAGATTTCCTTGCTTTACATCAGTTCCTGCAGTACTTTTGCCCACAAACAGTTACAGTGAGCTTCAGAAAGAAATGCCTATTTCCCAGGTATGATGTTTTAGTACCCAAAGGCTCTGCTAGGCAACCATGCAAGCTCTGGTTCCACTCTACTTTTTTATTAGGTAGAAAGCTCTTATTGGCACGAGCTATTGCATGTGATTGTCTAAATGGGTTCTACTGATCCTCTTTCCCATGCACTTCCTGACCCCTCTGACTTTTGGAATAAATCTTGGATAGTGGGGCTATCCAAAGATATACTTGGAACTAGAATACTAGAAACAAGATAGGTTTCCATACATTCAGAGCCAATTATACCCCAGGATATTTTCTATGAGCAAATGGAAGCTGCTACAGAATTAAATTATGTGCACAAAATGTCAACTGAATGGAAACAGCACTGCCAAAATTAGGTTCCCTGATTAAGATTAGATTATGATTTCCTAAAATGGGGTTCCTAACTAACCCCACTAATGAGTCAGACATACCATAAAACACATACCATAAAATGTGCTGAAAGTGCAAGAACAACTGGCAGTCTTAATATCTGTGTCAGCGCTGACCTGTCCGTTAGGTATAGTGAAGAATCATCTTAGTCAACAGATACCTGGGAACAGCAGTGGCAGTCCTGTCCAGTCCAACCACACCTCCTGAGCCCTCAGTCACACCCCTATCTTGGCCCTGTACTGCAAATCCTAAATGAACAGCTCTCCACATGCTGCTACCAATTTCACCTTTCAGTTCTCAAAGAACATTCAGGTGGATGTTGTCTAGATCTTGTAATTTTTTTGACTTTTAATTTATCAATATGGACTAGAATTCATCTCCAGTCAACACTATTGCCTCAGTTCTTCAAACTCCCTTCCTGAAATATCAGTTCATGCTCTAGTATTCACACTTGTTCTGGAATGAAATTTGAACAAAAATTCATTAATCCTGTCTCCAATTTACTTTTCCACCATTAGTATATGTGTTACTCCCTTGTCATCCAATGATCCAACTGACCCCCAGCCAGTTTTTTTGCTTCTGTATTCCAAGATTATCTTACTGATCTTAATGTTTTTAGCAGTATGAACCTAAATAAGATGCATGTTTTGCTTCCCATATTGATCTGGTTTGCACAGCATGACATACATTGTGGGTTAGTAGCCACGGTTGGTTGTAAAGGAAAGTGGGCAGTACGATTCAAAGCAAGAGTCCCAAAACAGCCTTTGCTGCTGTTAGCAGTCACACTCATGATGACAACAAGGACAGCCCCTCTGAAGTGCTCAAGTGGCCCATTAGAGAACCTGTCACTGGTTTGGCACCCCTTTAAAAACGATATGTGCTTAATTTCTTTTGGAATTTTCACAGGTCCAAAAAATGAAGACTCACCTGGGCAATATCCCGGGGGTTCCCTGCTGCCCAAGTGCCCCAGTAGTGGAAAGTGACCCAGAGAAGATCTAAATAGGTTTGCTTTTTATGTTGCTTTTCACTGACAGGTGCCTAATGGTAACCTCTCAAGGGAAAGTAAAGCCATGAGTAATCTTTGCTTGTGAAATGTGTTTGTGCCTTTCCCATCCTTCCCAGTGAGATGCACAGGGGTTAGTGCCCATTGGTTCCACTGCCATCCACTTTTCTACCAATTCCCTATACGATTTGTCTTCAAGAAGGTGGAGGTGCAGACCACCAACTTTTTGCAGACATTCGCTTCTAGAAGCTGTCAGAATTGGAGAGGAGGTGGCTCTCAGCTTGGTTTTGTTTTGGTTATTCTTGAAAGCATGGATTTAAGCAGGACAACACTAGGTAGTCTGGACTAGAAAGTGAACAGATTTCAAAAGTCTTGCTTAGGTATAAGTGAGGAATCCACTTCAGGGTGGACATCTGTTGAACATTCTTGGCTCAACTCCCCAGACTCTGGTCTGCCTTCCCACAGCTGTGAGTTTGACTTGGTACAGCAGTGTCTCCATCTGGAGAAGAGAAGGGGAAGGACAGGGAACACATGATTAGCCTATTTTTCTCTTGGGCAGACTGTAGGTTGTTCTGTGAAAACCAACCCACCATGGTTTATTGCCAAGATGGGATCACTTAAGGTGTAAACCCACCCATTGTCTGCTTTCATTTGTTTTACCAAATGTCTCTTTCGGTATTTTTATTTAGGAAAGACTGCAGTTTTCTGATGGAAGTCTTCTTTTCTCTAATAGCTTCCTTGAATTTGCTTGTTAGATGCTCTAGGATATCAAGCTTTTGGATTTGGTGCTATCTTTCCTGACTCATGGCTTATATTATAGCCGAGCTCTTATTATAGTGGAACACCAATCATTCTGGACATATATCATTTTCCACTGTCTTTTTACCATTTCCTTTATAGATACTTGTACAGGTCCAGATTTAGGTTAGCTGTTTCCTCTTTTTAAGACAACCATGACTGTGTTGGGCTTCCTAGGCAATTGTGTAATTGTATAAATGTTTCTATAATTCCTGGTAAGCAGTTTATAAGGAAATTTTTACTACTTTTCACCATTGTATTGGGATAATCATTACTTTATTATTCAGCTCTGCATAATTTATTGTAGCTGTTGAAGACCATTTTATGAGATTAAAAGTAGTAAAGAATGAGGTTCTAATCCTATACAATTCTAAGTAGATGTACACAGAAGAGCTCATAATATTTATGACAAAATCCTTAAAAATAGTATAGTAAATGTACACATTTCAAGATTACTAAGAATGCCAGATTCTAATGTAGCCAAACAATGAAGTGCTTAAAAATATTGTTAAACACACCAAAGATACATGAAATTTAGTTTGTTAAAACAGAGTTTGTAATCCAATTGAATATGAACCAAAGTTTAAGTCAATGTTTAAACTGTGAAAACTACCCTATAATTTGATTTGCAGGCAGACATGGTGAAAAAGCAACATTAAATTTCAGTCTCTACGATGCCAACAGGAAGTAGCAAAAATGCTGTGTTGGGTTGTGTACCTTATCAAATAGAGATGGTCTCATAATGATTACTCTTAAAAGTAGGAAGCTACCAATCCTGCTGCAACTAAAATTGTTTGAGTTTTCATGTGAAAACATTACGAATATATTTATTTATTCTTCAGAGAAGGGATCCAAAAAATCTGACTGTGCTCCCATAATGTGCTCATAACGCTTGTGTATTTTTGCTTGTTATGTCTTTACACAGCTGAATACTATCCCATACTTTCACGGCTACTTTTAATTGTCTTAAAATAGAGGACTGTCTTTGTAAAACAAGACACATGACCAGCCTACAATGGAAATGGTTTTATCTTTCTTCAGATTCTGCACAGGACGAATTGCAAAGGGTTCTATACTGTTGCATTTTAATTTGATTTGCTGTTAACTTACTTCATCCTTCCTCAACCTGATGCCCTTCTGCTGGGTTAACTGTAATTCCCAACATTCCCATTGTCTGGTTATGATGGGAGTTACCATTCAGTACATCTAGGAGATACCAAATTCAGTAAGGCTTATTCAGTTGAAAGAATGCCATTGACATATTGTGCCCAAGGAATAGAATATAAAGTATAAGATAATATTAGATCGTTTAGGAGAACCAGACAGAGTAGAAACAAAATGAGCTTCTTAGATTTTATTAAAACAACAAGAGGTGTAGTGTAGCAGTTAGAATGTTGCACTGGGACTTGAGAGATCAGAGTTTTAGTCTGCATTCAGCTATGAAAGCCACTGGATGACTTTGGGCAAAGCATTGACTCTCAGTCTAACCTACCTCACAGGCTTGTTGGGAGGGTAAATTGTGGAACAGAAGGATCATGTAAACCACCTTGGAGAAATAAGGTGGCATTTTTTTTAAGCATCTTTCCTTTGGTCTCCCAACCTTACAGGATTCCACTTTCCTTTTATAGGTCGCCTCTACTAGCACCTTCTGCAGTTAACTCAACTTAATGTCCTCAGTCTTAAAAATGGTATAGTTGTGACTTAGGACAACTTTGTGTACATAGGGCAACATCCATGTTTGCAAGAAGGCATGGAACATTTCTTTCATCAATGGCTTCTTAATTAATTGGTTAAATTTGTGTTGCTTTACACCAGTGCCTCAATGGATTTATCATTTATTACTTTTATATACTGCCTACTAGCCAAAGCTCTTGCAAGTTGCTTTTTACTAATGAAAGAAGATAAACTGTCATTTTAAAAAGGTATCACATATTGTTAGAAGAAAAGTTCTTTTTAATATTTCCAGTTCAATTTCCTATCACAAGATCCTATAAAACACAAATATCCTAAAAAGATAAAGGACTATGCCTGTCTCAGCCCTTCTGAATAAAATGTGACATTCTTACCAATGCAAATTGGTTCCTATGAATTAATAAGTTCTAGCTGATTTAGGGTCCAATTCAACCTGGATGCATGACCTCTGAGGACTATGGGAATTGTATGCAAGGTGGGATGAGTTCAGAGCCAAAGCTTGCCTCCAAGTTCTCTTGCCCTGCAAAACACTTAAATAAATTTTAAAACAAGACTTATTTGGTCTTGTATACTGAAAGATACTCAAAGAAGAAGAGCAGAGAGATGGACCCCTTTCCATACCTTTCCTTTCCAGAACAACAACAACAACAATAGTATTACCCAACAGTTGGTCTCCTCCTCTCCCAGCCTCCTGGAATGCCCACAAAATTGCTTTTCTGAGGTCACTTTTGCAACCTCAGAGGACAAAATGGTTAATGGGAGATGGCAGAGGCACTCTTAGCTCAAAGTTCCAGCTCTGAACAGGGAGTGAGCTTGCAAAACCAAACTGGGACTCTGAAAAATCCTATGGCTATCTAAATCCTATGCAGTGACCATAGGGTTGTGCTGTAAGCCGAATAAAGTTTTTGCAACTATAATTACTATTGTATTATTTGCTAATATGCTTAGCAACCAGTAGTTGGCAGCCATGGTTGGTTAAACCCTGGTGGAGCAGGGATTCTTATAGCATCATGGAAATTGTAATGACCGTTTCCTACTGGTTTTAAAAAGAGAAATTCAAGGGCTCACTGTTATGATAGCAACTTAATATACATAGAGATGACATACCTTAGGTATCAGGTATTGGGGGCAAAAATAATGGTCATTATCTTGTTCATGCTTTTCTGGATGATGTTGTCTTTTGTTGGAGTAAAGCTGCTAGGTTAATAGGATAGCTTCTGGTCTGATCCAACAGGCAGTTCTTAAGAGCCTAGAGTAGAAGAAAGGTTCCCAACATGTTAAGGTTGGTAGGCACAGTTGGAATTTAGAGAGAGTGTCATGAGGACATTTAAAAACACGAGGAACTTCTCTATTCACAAAATGGCTGCCATAGAAGGCATGACAAGTCACACAACACCAAGTTCTCATAGAGCAAAGTGGTGAGGTTAAATGAAAAGTTACATGCTCAAGTGGTCAAGTGCAAGAAATCTGAGCTCCAAACCACATCAGAAGTCAAACTGACACTTTGACCCTCCATGTGGATCTTGCCTTTTTTCGTTTCCCTACCCCCATACATATAAGTTAACAGTTCTCTCATTCAGCCAATTTCAGAACATACTATAAGAGCTCTTTATACATCATGAGCTCTTCTATTCCTTTTTTGTAAGATTTTAAAAAGTAATTTCAATGAATTTTCTTAAAATGCAATTGTGTTGTTGGAATTTAAACTTGAACACATCCAGCAGTGGACCTTTGACCCTCTGCATGAAACTTGCCTTTCCTCACTGAATCTCTCCTCTGCTCCCGCATGAAACTTGAAAAGGCATTCCTGATTTACAGGTTTATTAATCAGGCACTCTATAGAAGGGCGGGAAAGTCTATACTTCCTCTAACAATTAGAAAACTGAAACTACCTTGTGGAAGCCAGTGAGAAACGGAAATTGTTTTAACTCTTTGTTTCATGAGAAAGGAATTCATCACACACAGACTGGTCAGTCACTAATGTCTAGATATTCAATTTTCTTCTTTTCTCATTTTTAAAAAAGAACAACTGGCTTTCATTATATTTAGCTTTCCTTTAAGAAAATTTAATCAGTTTAAACTGTTTAGTCTTTTTTCCCTGATGAAAATCATAAGTCAAATTCAAATTTGAACCAGTTTAAACTGTAGCTCCTGTCAGCACCTTAACATTACAGTCATGAAACTAACGAAAAGAAAAGGTAACAGTACAGAGTCCTGAGTGTAGAATGTCAACACAGGTCTCACTCAGAAAATAAAGGCAGAATACTGCAGATAAATTTGATGTACCCTTATATTTACAGGTGATGTTGTACCTGCATAAACTGATGCCTGTTGTCCATTCAGCTATTTCATTTATGCATGATCAATAGATACTCTTCCCCAGGTTTTTCTGCGCAGTCATTCAGATGATCAAAAGACAATTCCAGTTGTACCACTGCCATCTTTTAGCAATGCAGAAGTGGGCCTTCTCCATGATGATGTCCACTTAAAAGAACACTCTCCCCTTGGTATGAGGAAGTGCCAAATGTAGAGTGCTTTAGGTACCAATTAAAGACCCCTCTGTTCATCCAGGCTTTCCCTGTGTGTGTGTGATGCTCTGTGATGCACAAATCAATAGATAGAACTATTACTGGTTAAATCTTGCAATCATTGACACATAACCAGGCCTGAGAAAATTCCTCCTTTCTAGAAATCAGCCTGTGTGCATCCTTGAAATGTAGCTGACACTGACCAGGCACTAGGCCAGAGAAAACTAGTTGGCACTTGACAGATACAGTAGCTCAAAAGACAATTCACAGCACCCCATCCCAATGTTCTTTTCTTTGGTGTAATACCACCCCATCCTCCCCTCTCCTTCAGAGCATCTTTAGTATGCAAGTGGGAAAGATCACACCATTGTAACCTTTTGCTTCTGTAACCTGTTGGAAAGTGTTAACTGTATTACGTGTAACCCTCTAATGATCAAAGTATAAAAGGGCCAAGTGAGGACTGCTCAGGTGTGCCATCTGGAATGAAGTGTTGGTAGCAGGTTATTCTTGAGAATAAATCCTTTAAAAGAAAACCTTTCTCTGTCTGTACTGGTTTTAATGTTTTTAATGAATCTTTCATAGCAATGTTTTAGCAATAATTAGGCATTTTAGTGTATATTAAACTGTATATCTCCTTGTAAATGGCTTGCTTATTTATTTATTATATTTATTGATTGTGGTATATACATCTATTAAATAAATGCATACATACATTTGTTAAGTTTTGTTTAAATGTCAAGCAGTACACTTAACAGAAAAAACAATGGAGAAAATGAAACAAAAAGAAAATAGAAGTAACTCATAAACATAAGCCTGAGTATAGGTCCATATATGCTAGCAAACAGTGGAAGATGTCAGAGAAGGAATCTCTGCAGTGATCAATATTTAACAGATTGATAAGTTATTCATTTCTCTCTATCAACACCTACTGCTCCTACTACCAGCCTCCTCGACTTATGAATCTAAAGAAACTTAGACTAATATAGGTTAGTCCAGTGATTTTTTTTCTTTCAGAAATATTGCATGGCAGGGGGAGTACCATATCTCACAAAAAGAGTGTCAGTTCTTCTCAATCCTCCATTTTGAATCCAACGCATTAGTTAATGATGAGTCCTCCCACGCTTTTGTCAGTCAGTCCAGAGAAAAAAAGGAGCCTCCACTGTTTTCCCAGGCTCTCTGAGTTGACCAGAACAAATAGCTTAGTAATTTTTATGAAAATACAGCACAGTGCGACATCACAAGTTTGGGGTCATTAGCAACCGTGTCAGGATTCTAAACTGCAACAAGAACCTGCACGAGGACCAATTTTTCCCTGCCAAGGAAATTCATTTTCCCATCATATGGTGGTCAGTGGAGATGAGCCTGGTGATGAGAGACGGAATGCACCTAGCACACTGTTAGGCACAGAGCATCCAAAGATGGCTCAGTCACAGAATTTTGGAGTACTTGGGCACTCCCCCTTATATGCACCTATTTTTTTCAGGCAATTTGGAACCCTGGAAGCCAGGTTACAGAAGCCATGACTAGGACCCTTCGGCAAAGATCTAAAGCAGGCATAGGCCATATAGCACCTTCCAGATGTGTTGTACTACAGATCCCATCCACAGCTGCCTGCATGGCCAATGGATGGGACTTATGGGACTCCAAAAGATCTAAAGGACATCACAGCACTTACCTCTGATCTAAACATCCAAGGGAGCTTGGGACTTTGAAGAGTCACCTTTCACCTCCCTATTCCACCTCCTTCATGGAGGTGTGAAATTCAAAAGAGCTGCAGGATATTTCTGTGTTTCCAATGGATTTCATGCCATTTTAACAGTTATGCATTTCACAAATGTCTTCTGTACATAAAATTTTTAATTTGCCACTTTACCAAAGCTTTGTTTCCATATTCTTTGTGAAATTCAGATTGGTCTCTCCCTCCCTTCCCCTCGCTTTCTTTTTCCTTTCATTGCCTTTCTATATGTACCATTGCACATCCATAAGATGGCACTGTGGTATAGCAGAATTGTGAAAATACAGGAGTTTCTCATAGTGAGATTTCCAGATAATTCCAGGCTTTCTTCAATCTAAAAAAAGAAGCAGCAGCAGCAGCATCAGAAGTTGTTTCACAGCATGGGAGAGGTCCTGGATGCCATCATGTAAAGTACCCACAAAGTCCCATGAGTCAGGAACTGTTTGTGCACAACAAATGCATTGTGTATGTAGAGAAGCCCAAAGGATCTGAGAATCATAGCTTGCTGGCAGTGATGACAATCTTCTATTAGAAAGTCTTAGTGCCTCGTGTCACAGAGTCTTATAGGTCCTGGTATTCTCTAGAGAAGGTTACTGATTAAACAATTTATAGCCTGTATAGTCTATAAAACTTCAGAAGAGTTTGTGAAATGTAATGGTGCATGGAGTGGTGAGGATGCTGTTCATAGAGATACACACACACATATCAGGTTCTTAAGCAAACTTAAAGCAGCTCAGATCATGGCCATTACTTGAGAATTGTTCCTACCAGCAACAAACCAGCTAATCCCATGAAAAGGAAAGGAAAGGAAAGAAAAGAAAAGAAAAGGGAAAAAACAGTAGAATTTAATTAAGCACAATCTGAGTCACTGATGTCCATGGGAATGAATTGCAAACAACTTTTGCTGAGTTATGCCCATCATCCTAAATGGGGTAGAAATACAAGCAATATCACTTGGAAGAATAATTCAGATAAAACAATTAATGACAAAATAATAATAGTTAATGTCAACATAGCAAAAACTACCCATAAAATTTCATCATTATTATGGATAGAGTTCTGAAAATAGGAACAGAAAAATCTGAAAAATAGAAGCTATTTGTTCACCATTTCCTAAGAAATAAACATACCTATTTAATCTAGTCACAGATTGCAAGAAACTTCAATGCTGTGGTTAATAGTCTAGAGTATTTTTTAAAATTTGGAATAGAATACAAAAAGCCAATCAGAAAAGACAGTCCATGACCCCAAGCTTATAATTCAGAAGATGTGACACATAAGGAAAAAAGAATAAGAAAAAAAGAAAATTCGTAGTCAAATTCATAATTCAAATTCATTTGCAGGCTGGTGGAATGACCCTGCCCTTCATTCTCATTTCCCATATGAGAATGTCTAGAATGGCTGCTGGGAGTGGCAGATGGGAATAACTGGTGATGGTTGGGAGCAGGATCCTTCAAGATGGAGGTTTTCAGTGGGCCTTAGCTCAACCTGCCAGAATGGTTGCTGGTGGTGACAGCAGGGAAAAAGAGACTTTGCAGGGGAGATCTTCAGCAGGGCTGCTGGGATGGCAGCTCCCCCTTTCATTCTATCCATACATTTCAAAACATTGTCACAAATTTTCCCACTGAACATACCTCAGTCCATGTTAGTCATGTGAAGTTGCTTAGTTTGTGTGAAGTAAGAAATCAATCTACTATGTACATTATTCATAATTCTGTGCCTAATTCTTTGTACTTTCCAATTCTGTACCATGGATAGGTAAGAACTTTCTTATTTCTTGAAACAAGGGAGGAACTGGTCTCCACCCTGGTTGCACACACCTTTAGAAATTTCATGGGCACTCTTTGGGCTGAACTTCTTATTTTGTATGTGTGACTGTTTTACATACTGAATTTGCTACATTGCTCAGTGCATCGTGATATGTCCTTCCTGACAGAAAACTTGAAGTCCTATGAGCAATTCAAGACTCATTCACATGACTGAACCTCATTTGTATCACCCAGATAATTATACAAAGCAGATAATATATGAGCTGCCACATTCTTGGAAATTCTGAGAGTGCAAACACATCAAATGGCAATGAAATCACAATTCTTAAGAGGAAGACCATGTCCCCTGTGCCTCATGTTATCAGGCATGCATCCAACTGCATTTAGTTCACATGAAATTGTGGTTCAGGTTCTTCGCAGTGAACCTGACCTGACCCAGCTGCAATTCAGTTATCTACTTTTGATTTCTTTCTTTCCCTGCCGCCTCCACCCTGATCTACTACAGTGTTCTTTTAATTGCTTAGAAATACAAAGTTGTTTTGGTGTGGTCAAACCACAGATGCGACATTTATCACTAGCCTATTACACAGTGAGTTGGTTCAGCTCTCACCATCAGGAGCTGTTATTCCCATCAATGACATTTTGTTCTGAAAACAAGGCTACTGATCTGGCAAACAAAAACAGCCTCCTCATTTGCAGATAGCTCCTAGACTCTCATCTCCGTTGCTGAGAAGTAAGGAGGTGCCAGTGGTCCAAGGATACCACAGTCCCTGAACATTACTGATATAGGCACCGGCTCAGTGTAAATAATGCAAAGAAAGTGTCTGTATTCTTGTCTGGCCTTCTTGTGGATAAAAAAAGAACTTTATGATCTTTTCATTTAAAAAACAGCAGTTACTGTGACTTTATTTATGTTAAGGCTAATGTAAAATGTAAATATGGATCAAAAATACCACTCACACCCTAGGTGGGGAAAAGGTACAAATATTGAGACTAGAGCTTGCAGAATAATAAAGGAGGGTTATTATTTCTCAAATTAAACTGTTTTATGATCTTATTGGGATCAACCTATTATTAGAAGCATTCATAAAGCTTAAAATTTCACAGAACTCTTTGTCCAGCTCAGTCTTGATCAACAGTTTCCTGTATAAGATGTTGCTTATTAAAAGCATAGTAGAATTCAGTCTGCAGTGTGTGAAATGTTGATATGAAGGATGATGATGGCTGTGAGGTCTGAGCCTGTCAATAGTGTCCGGGGTTCAGAAGACCGCATCCAATGCTGTAGTTCTGCAAACCAAAACAGTGCTTGTGGAGTTGTGCTAAACCTTTTCATTGTACAAGTAGTTGTGTAGTTGTTAGAGCACTAGACTGGGATTTGGGAGATCCAAGTTCTAGTTCCCACACAGTAATGAACTTTGCTGGGTGCCTTTGGGATGGTCACTGACTCTTAACCTAACTTACCTCCCAGGGTTGTTTTAAAGATAAAATGGAGAAGAGGAGAAGGAGTATGTAAGCCATCCTGACTTCTTTGCAGAAAAAAGGATATTAATGATATAAATAAATCAATAAACTGTTAGCTGAATTCTCCTGTCATGCACAGTTTGTGACCTCATCTCCACATGCAAAGTGCATGTGCAAAGTCATTTCTACTAGTGTAATGACACAGTCAAATTCTGCCTCTAACACATGACCTGGATAAAGCCTTTTGTTGGGTTACTCATGTAATGCCTTGTGAAACCATGAAATCTCATTATTTCTTCAAATATGGAGCAACACACAGTACCATTTTAGATTGGATGACCTTAGTTCTGCCTCAATAAAATCACTGCCTTAAGAAATTACACTTTCATCCATTTTGTGATCCACCATCTAGTATTTAAGAGATAACAAGTTTATTGGAGAGTTGACAATTCAACCCAGAAATCTACCTTTTAAGGAGGAGAAGGAAGTCACAGGAGGGTCAAAAGCTCAACTGAGGAACCTTACCACTGCTTTGGGAAAAACATTGCCTGAGATACAAGATGGGGAATATGTGCCTCAACAGAACTGAACAAGAACTGAACAAGAAAAAGATCTTGGAGTAATTGTGGACAATAGGCTAAACATGAGCCAATAATGTGATGCAGCCTCCAAAAGGGCAAATGCTATTTTGGGATGCATTAACAGAAGTATTACTTCCAAATCACAAGGAGTAGTAGTTCCTCTATTCTCTTCACTAGTCAGACCTCACCTGGTATACTGTGTCCAGTTCTGGGCACCAAGATTTAACAAAGATGTCGGTAAATTAGAAAGGGTCCAGCAGAGGACAACAAAAATGATCCAGGGTTGGAAACACTGTCCTATGAGGAGACACTGAGGGAACTGAGCATGTTCAGCCTTGAAGAGAAGACTGAGTGGGGACATGATATACCTCTATAAGTACCTCAAAAGCTGTCACAGGGAAGAGGAAGGTCAAGACCTCTTCTTGCTAATGCCAGAGTGTAGGACACGGAATAATCAATTCAAGTTGCGACAACTGAGATTCAGGCTGGACATCAGGAAAATCTTCCTCACTGTCAGAGCAATACAACAGTGGAACCAGCTGCCTAGAGAGGTGGTGGGCTCTCATTCACTAGAGACATTCAAAAAGAAACTGGACAGCCATCTGAGTGGGATGGTGTAACATAGTGTCCTGCAACAGCAGGGGTTGGACTCAATGGCCTTCATGGCCCCTTCCAACTCTACTATTCTATGATTTTATGAGATCTTATTTAAGCAATCTCAAAATGCCGTGCCACAGCACCCAGTACAGAGAGTCAGCTCGACCAGTGCAGAAATGAATGAGTTCAGGTCACATTCCAACATGAATTTTTCTTGCCACACACTTTCAAGCTACTGTGCCTCCTCTAAATGGTAAAGGGCCAAGCACCATGACTTCCATAGGCCATTTGAGAATCAGCACATAGACTCTCAA
Source organism: Varanus komodoensis (assembly GCF_004798865.1). NCBI lineage: Eukaryota > Metazoa > Chordata > Lepidosauria > Squamata > Varanidae > Varanus > Varanus komodoensis. Next base: position 2,983,978 of record NW_025335661.1, read on the forward strand.
TAAGCAAGCTTCAGTTTCTGTCTGAACTGGACAATTCTCAAGGATTCTGGAAGCTATGTGGGACACTGGGCACTGCTTGACTGTTGAAGGGATAGGTGGAGTCTATATCACCAGCATTGTTTGATGGTCTGATGATCCCCAGGCATGTGGGAACTCAACAATGAGGGTATGTTGGGAGAATGCAGAGAAACTGGTGATGCAGCATTCCATTCTTTATTCCCATCAAGTGTGGCAGTGTTCCTACCATGGACTCCTTAAATGAAAAATCCTCAAGAGCAAGATCTTCCAAGCTCAAATGACAGAGGGGTAGGCTTGTTTCTTGTTTGGGCTTTCCAAAGTCCAGTGGACCCAGATCCAGGCCTCTCTGGGGTTGGTGTAGCTACTGGGGTAACAGTGCTCTGAACAGGGTTAGCCCCAGACATTTCAGTGCCTGCTAAACATGCCTCCTCCCCAAGTCAAGGTCTGTGGTACTGGCTAAGTTACTTTGACACCTGAGCAGGAAGTCCCACAAGTGTCTTTCCTGAGAAGAAAAATACAATACATTAAATAACTAAGGACTTGCTGTCTTTCGAGGACATCCAAATCAGCCGCCCAAGCTGGCTGCCTCATTCTACCTAATGATAAGGCACGAATGTTTTTAGACATGTTTTGGGTTAAGAAATCTCAGCTGCAGATGCAGGTTTTTTTTCAGAGCATGACCTCCAAATAGGTTTTGCCTATCACTGCTAATTTCTTAGTAAACATTTGGGATACAGGACAGAGTCCCTATGTTTCTCCAGAAAAAATTAGGCATAATCTGAGACAGTCTGACTGGGAAACCTTGCCTTCAACACAAATATACTCCCCAGCATAATCACAGACAACAATAGGGACTTGACTGAAACACCATAACCTTATACCAATTTCCCTGACTAAGCTCCCAGCTTGTTGCTGGGTCTCAACCTGCTACATCCATTGACTAGGTCATTATGTGTCCTGTAACACAGAAAAGCCAGAAGTATGTGCATTTTTGTTAAAGGTATACTAGGAAAACCAAATTTGTCCAGTAGGCAACCAACAGTTCTGAATATACCTCAATGAATGCAGTGCATAACATGGCAGGACAAATACTATATGGTGCATTAATGTTTGTGAAATAAATACATGAATGGTGATGTTCATTTCATTAAGGTGAACATTCTGCTGTGCACATTCCAATTCGCCAAGGGCAATGCAAGGATTTACACCAGATGTCAGTGTTCTTGGAATAAGGTACTGAACACTCATGGTGTTGTTGTAATGTATGTTTATTTACACCTGCATATCTATATTGAGCATAGATGGAGATCAACAGCACTAACACTAATAGAGTAGAAACCTACTTCTCATTAGGTTTCTAGGCAGAAAATGGCAGAGCCCCAACCTAGAAAAGATGTTTCTCTGCCATCTCTGTCTGCAACTATGCGTATTTCCACAGACCTCTGCCTTAGTACATTCTACAGCTGGGAGGTGGAAAGAAGGTAAGTCATTTTCCCGAACATCCTTGCCTTGGCCACTTTCATTTTATTCAAAAGGTAGGGATTATGGGCCACCCGGCTGTTATCTAGAACAGAAAGAAATATGGTCATTTTTGCAGAACTATTAGCAACTCCAAGGTTCTGGCTGTCAGCAAGTCCAAGGCTCCAGCCTCCAACAACCAACACAGATAAACAGATTTTCACGAATAATTAAGCTGGCAGAGTTCCTCACAAGGACATCCATACCACCCCAACTTAAAGCAATACATTCACTTCCCACTCTGAGATTTATCTTAATCTGGGAGCATTGGGAAGGGAGCTCAATGCTGAATGTTTTTGCCAAGGCATCCCCAAAAGACAAATATAAAGGCAAAGTGAAGAAAGTGGTTTACTGGGAAGATAAAATAGCAGCTACAGGGTCTGTCTTGGATTAATAGGAACTGCTGGAACATTTGCATTTGGCATGTTACAACCTGCACTGTAAGACTTTGTCGTAAGAAAATTCTTAAGAAACATTTCTCGTTTACTCTCAGATAGCTCTCTCTGAACTAGAAGCTGAGAACACTTCTTGAATGAAACACTCCTTCCCCTTCATGTCGCAGTACAGAAAACAGAACTGAACCCATGTGAGGAGGCTTACCCTGTGCGCACAATGAAGCCCCTTGGCAGGAAAGGGAGAAGGATCAGCTATTTAGTCTGCAGTATGCATGGGACTGCATGGGGTGTGGGAACTGCTTTGCCTCGCCAATACAGAATAGCCTTTCTAAGAAGGCACCTTCCAGATATGTTGGGTTACAACTCCCATATTCCAGCAGCATAACCTTTCCTCCGGAGGAGATAGGAGCTGAACTCCAACACTTGTGGAAGAAACCATGTTAGGGAAGGCTGATGTGGCATGTCTTCTAGTATGTCACTTCTCCACCCTGCAGTTCAACAGACTCATACAACAGCAAGAGCTAAGTGAAATGTGGATAAGCCAGCGAAAACCATCTTGTGGTGTTTGAGATGCCAGCTCCAAGAGCAATAACCATTCCGTACTAGATCTTTGCAGACTATAAGGGATTATGGCAAGTAAGGATCTAGGCTAGTGTTGCTAAATTTGGAAAACATTTGCCCATTTTTAATCAATAATAAAAGTGAATGAAGGTTCTATACTGTTTTGTTTCCAAATGCCTCTCATTATTTTGTTAATTCTTGTTATTATCTGAATGCTTATTCACAGTCATTGGAATGCATAATATATTGATTGCCAGGATGCATCTCTTTCAAAGATAAGCTAACCTTGAACTTACTTACAAAGCGTCATCATTGTCCACCAGTTTCCCAGTAACAATCTTACAAAGCATGAAATCCAAGGGAAAAGAGACATATTTTGCCATCAATGTAATTTTAAATCTTTTGCAGCTAAATCCAAATGTAAAAGGACAATATAGATCAGATAATTGGAAGACTGGGGTTTGAACTAGCAGCTTTGGCTAAAGATGGCATTTTCCCAATATGTGATCATTTAAAAAACTATTATGGGACTTATAAGTTGCAGTTCTGACTACACTGTAATCCTCATTATCTCCAATACTAAAAATGCTCAAAAAGTGCCTTAATTTCTGGGGCCTTAGGCTGCTGTCAGCACCTAGTTCAACAGGAAGTGCTATGGGGACCAACTCCTCCCAAACCCTGAAAACTGGACTGCTAAAAAGTTCCATGTCACAGTCCGAGTCAGGAACTTTTATATATTTCTCTTCCATTTTAGTTGGCAATACATTTTTTTATCTGATTAATAACTGTTTTATTGTAATTTATGAATATTTTATGCCCTAGCACTGTAAGCCTCCCAGATAACCATCAGGCTATGGGGAGACATAGAAATGGAAATAAATAAATGAGCAACATCATCAGGAGCAGCAGCCATATCAATATTATGGAAAAGTTTGGTACTGCCTTTAAAGATTTCACCAGTCAGTTTACAAAATAAAAACTCAAAACAGTAAAATGTGTATATAAAACAGCAGCATTGCAGTATAATTCTAATATATGTCTCTTTAAAACACATACAGAACAGGTTTAAACCATAAATGTAAAGTTCAGAACATGGGCCAATAGCAATTAAATATGGGCTGGAACCAGACATTCCTGGTTTCTGCTGGGTTGGATGAATGCCAGTGTCCTGGGTTTGTGTTCTGGAGTTACTCCTAGACCTATTGCTCCCACAGAAGTTCCAAATGACCACAGCCAGTCAGAGCGCCTTCTTCCATCTTTGATTCATTTGCCAGCTATGGCTTCTCCTGAACAAAGATCATTTGGTCACAGTGATACAGGGCACTCAAGCCTGGATTCTTCTGTGAGGCTGCCTTTAAGGCTGCTCCAAAACTGGAGCTCATGCAGAATGTTATCAGGAATTCCCTCTTTCAAAATTCAGAATTCCCTCTTTCAAAATTCCCGCTTTGCTGCAGGAAGTGCACTGGCTACCTATTTGCTAATGGGCCAGGTTTATGTTTCTGGTATAAAGCCCTTAACATCTTGGAACTAGGAATCGGAAGAGAGTGTTTTCTCCCTCACCAACCTGGGATCATTGGAGGACATTCACCTGGTGATTCCACATGGCCTGCATGAGGTGACCACCCCCCTCCCTGCCTCTGGAGGGCAGGCAGGCTCTGGTGTTGTGTGGATTGCAGCCCCTGCTTAAGATGCCTTTGTTTGCTCACTGGCCAGCCATGGTTTTAATGTTGTCCTGTTTCTGATGCATTGTTTTTATTCTTTTATAATCTGTTTTATCTTTTTATAGTTCACTACTCCAGAAGCTATCCAGACATAAAGCAGCATACAAATACCATGAGTGTAAACAAACAAACAAATAAATAATTTTAATAAGGTTAACACTATTATCAGCTCTGGTCTTGCACCATCATCCACATGAGCAGTTTTCCTTCCTACAGTTGCTCTATTTAATTTTTAGGAAAAAACATCTGGGGCCATTTTCACCCCCTGGACTTGCTCCCTGAAGCCATACCTGTTTCCTTCTTCCCACTGTAGCTCCAATAATAAATAAATTAAATTTAAAATGAAATCTGGAGCAACTATAGAGCACTTAAAAGTTTCTAAGCTTATAGTAGTTGTGGAGCTCTAAATTATTTTTAAGGTTTCACAATGGCCACTGTAAATGTCATTTTTTAAAGTTTTACTACTGGGGCAGTGGACTCCACTGTAGGAGAAAAACAGAGCTGCTCTTAGTAGCTCCGCCACAGATGTTGCATGTGCCATTTACATTTAGTTCATTTCCTAGGAGGTGTCTGTGCATAAGCACAAGTGCTTGCAAGGAGGCGGCCTTCATAAATATAGCAGTGCACAGAAACTGATATGCTTATTGGAACATCGATAGCACCAGGGTTCTTGCTCAGATGCAGTGGTATGCACAGAGGCCTCTTCCTGCAGATGGCTGGAGAACAAGCAAAATGACACATGCAGCTTCTGTGCAGTCCCACTTCCATGTCCTTTTGTCAACTGCCCCAGAGAGTTTCAACAGCATAGAAATTTACAGCCAAAATAGCTGCATGTTCATGGAAGCATTTTTTCCTAATGTCTGAATAGTGTTAGTACCTCGATCTTTCTTAGATTAACCTTCACCCATCCTGAAACTGCTTCCAGGCACCATTTCAGGATTTCCATAGTTTCCAAGTTGGAGAAAATTAGAGCTAGAGTGGAATATGATGTACACATGACAACTGGGTATGCAGAAGCAACTTGTTCCCATGCTGAGCAACCCTGATGCACCCCAAAGGATATGGGTTAGAACACGAGTCTACCAGGAACACCCTCTGGGGAAAGGACTGGAGCCACCATAACAATAGGCCCTTTGTCCTGCCCTGGCTAAGTGATCCAGAAGAGAGCCGGGGCAATGGTATTAAGTGGTCCACACTAAATGATTCATGAGAATACATAGGGCTGAATTCCCTCTATACATTCTCTGGCACAGGTCATCCCCCTGGACAGGCAAGGCTATGTCCCAAAACCAGGCTCCAAAGCAGGTTGGAATAGGATGAGATTCACTGGTACTGCATAGGCAGTTGGATGTGGTTGTGGTCCCACCCTACTAACCCATCATCCAGAGAGTTATGTGTGATTTTTCATTTAAAAAAAAAAACCCAATTTTTTGTCTAAGCACACTACATACTTGAAAAAACATTTACAATGCATTTGTCAGCCATATCATCCAAAGAAGTAACTCTTTGTATGATTAGGCAGAAGACACAATAGTGTAGCCTTTCCCAATCTGGTACCCCACAGATGCATCGACTGCAAGAGATATAGTCCACCACATCTGGACTGGGCCATTTTCCACACATAAGTTGAGGGCTGTCTTCTCTGAAGGGCAATAGCTATCTTTGTGTTCCCAGGCATAACCTTACCCATCACTTGCTCTCTGAAATCCTGTCAGCCAGAGCTGTCAGGAACTGAACCTTGGACTGTCATGCTGTGCTACTGACCTATGACCCTGCAAGGAAGCAGCAGAAGGCAGAGCTGACCAATGTTTTCAAAGTACACAGTGGAAATGACTTACTGCCAACTTCCGACTTGGCAACCTGATGACTCCAAATTTGGTCTCGTGGATTTGGAATCCTGCACTCTTCTCAATGAACTGGTTATATATACATACACATCAGATCTTTAGTATTTCCTCACACTATGTAAACACCTGCTCAACGTTCCTTCCTACATGAATCACTATTGACAGTGCTTGTTACTCGAGTCTACAAGCCATTTCTTTATAGTAAATACAGAGAAAATTCTTCCTTGCATTTTTAACCAGCATTGAGCAGGAGATTCAAAAGAAATCACTCAGATCCTTTGAATTCAGTGCCACCATGAAATCACTTGGCTCAGTGTAGTATTGCCACAATAGGCAGTGGGATGCAGTCCTCAAAGTGCTTTAGCTGCAACCCTCTGCATGCATAAAATGTGCATCGTGGGACTTAGGAAACATGGGATATCTGACTTGTTTTTTCCACCCTGTATCTATATTGCCATTTCCACAATGTTTCTTCTCATAATGCTAGCTGAACAAGACCTGGGGGAGAGGGAACAGAGTCACACTTCAGCAGTCCGGGTCAGGAAACAAAGAATATCACAACCAGCTGAAACTACAGAGAGAATTAATATTAGCAGAATATAATTAGACACATTGGACTTCTGCCAGGACATCAGGGTTAACACTCTTATGCTTGTAAAAAGTACCATGGGATTCTTAATGTGGTTAGAATGTTAGGCTTCCCCTCCTTGCTGAAAAACACAGACTTGTAAAATAATTGAGACCCTGATTCTAAATGTATGTTGCACTTAAAATTCCACTGAAGTTACTTACCCTTTGTTTTTGTACACACCTAGGATCAGCTGAGATCTTAAGTCATACATTCCAGTTGCCTGGGCACAATTACATTTGCCACAGACTAGAGATGCCATTGAAAATGGGCTTATCCATGGCAAGGATCCCCATCCCTGACTGTAATTTCCAGAACTATTTAACTTGTAGGTGGTCACTAGCCACCACCAAGAGCATGAAGATTCCTATTGTAATGACAGCCATCCACATGGCAAAGAACCCTACAGAGTACTGTTGGGACAATGGTAACTTATTATTGCTGAAAGACTATTTTCACTGGCATAACTATTACAAAGGGACTCAGCCCAGTGGGACTTAATTCCAAATATCTGCATTGAAAAGCCAAGCTTTTGGGTATCCTGAGACAGATACTAGACACACCTACCTACTTCCTAGTTCTGGTGGCTTATGCTCACTTATTACACTTGGCTCTGTGGCTTTGTGTCAGGCTCCAACATATTCCCCAGCTGTTTCATTTCCAAGTCATACTACCTAGGAATATGAGACAAATTGCAGCACATTCCAACCTGGTATTTTAAGTTGGGGGAATGATTTTCCTAACTGGCAATAATGACATCGTGTATTAGCATAATTGTATGTTAACTAACATAAATTAGTATTAACATGAAGTGGCACAAGTGGAACAAAACTGTGGTTCAAAAAAGTCCAATTCCATCAATGAGATGATAAAATGAAAGACATCTACCACTCCGCAAAAATCAGACAGAATGAATTTAATAAAACCTGTCTATCCCGAGCACTGCTTGCATGTCCTATTCTAGGCCTGGGCCTGCCACCCGGCAGAGTGAGGCAACTGCTTCAGATAGACTTTGGGAGGCAGCAGTGACATCCACTTGGCGAGTCCACCTGAGCCCCCTGGGCCTTCCCTTCTCTTGGAAGGCAGAGCTGTGTGTACAACATGACCCCTCCTGTACCGTCTGGGCGAGGCTGCTACCATCAGGCATGCTGCAGGATGCTATCTCATTGCCAGTTTCAAAGCAGGACTCAGTTTCCGGTCTATTTGGTGCATGTGGATGGACTTGAGATGAGCATCATCATGTTCTCTTCTTTCAGGCAGCAACATCTCTTGGACCAGACCTACCGTGTTCTGCTTCAGCTTACCTTTCTTCACTGATAGGCAGCGATTTAATTGTTTATAAGCAGTATGATAAATTAGTAAATAGCAGCATGTCATAAGAACATAAGAGAGCTGTGCTACATTAGTCCATCTAGTCAAACCTTCTGAAGGTTCATATAGTAGTCAACTATCTACTCACAGGAAACCCACAAGCAGGACGTGTGAGGAACAGCAGGCTACCACCCATGTTCCCCAGTAACTGGTGCCCATCGGCATACTACCACTGATAATGCATAGCCATCAGTTTAACACAAAGTAATTTCACTTTGGTTTAATTGCTTTGAACTCTCAGAATCCACAAACATCAGAACTTTGAAGGAATTCTTTAATGGAATGTAACAAGGGAGGAAACACCAGACATAAACATGTTTGTTCCAAGTTATCTATAAGAAGTTCCTTCCCAGTACAATTGGTTCTCCAACTGGCTTCTTTGCCTCTGCAAAGATAGCTTTTAATTGCCTCAACTGATTAGAATTCACACCTGCATCTGTAGTGTAGAAGCTACTTAAAATGAACTGGTTTTGCAATCAGTATATAAATTGCTAGGGAGAAGAGCAGTTGGTTAGACAAATACTTATCAGTCCTGGAACAAAGATTTTTTTCTTTGGATGCACTTAATTGTATGGACTTAGAAGTGTCACCTTGAACTTGAATCCACTTTACCAACTACAATTCAGTGAGAGCTAACAGTGAATTAAGACAGTAATCCTTATCATACTTTCTCAGAAGTAAATTCCATTAAAACCAGTGAAACCATGTACACATGACTTAGTTCTACCAGTATTTTACTTCTTGCTTTCTAGGTAGCATTTTTAACAATATAAATAATCATAAATAGAAGTTTAATAAAATGAATAGTTTTATTCCTGTGTCTTCAATTTCCTTTTGTTGCTGTTCTTGTTGTTGTTCTTGCTCCAGAAAGTGTGATTTATGCCGTATTAACTTAGAAATTGCCCTATTTGCCCTTAGAAAGTGAATGAGATTGTTAATTGTGATAAAAAACAGAACCTATAGAAATGTTATAAGTGAATCACAATTTCAGTACAAAAACAATTAATTTAAAGGGAATGGAAAGTAAGTTAGTGTTAAGCATTATGAATTAGAATACTTGTTTTATGAATTAAATTCTTTTATTATATGGTTTTATTTAGGGGTGAAAGAAAAATAATAATTGTTGGTGGGTTTATGGATGTGTTGTAAGGTGAATTATTGATACCTATGTCAAAATATTTTTCTATGTCATAATTATTAGTATTAATTATTAATTAACTTAAATAAGTATTATTTTTAATTAAGTATTAAGTTAAAACTATGACAAATTTGGCAGAAATAATAAAAGCTATGGACTTTTTTGAAACTTCCTGAATTTGATATAATATGTAATATTTGTGTAAGGTCTGTTGGTATGTTTTCTTCTCTTATTTCTTCTTTTTTATTATGAAAATAATAAAAAAAGAAAATTAATGAGATTGTTGTGATAAGAATGGCATTCTGTAATTGGCTGCATTTGCCCACACACCTTCAGTGCAGTAAACAGTTTTATAAACTCTACTTGGTTAATAAGTTGTAACAAAGAAGACTAATACAATGTAAGAATGAAACTTACATTATTATGTCATAATTAAGAAGATTCTCTCATAGTTGCTCATTCCATAACAGTACTTCAAATCACATGGAAGTGAAAATAATGAAGTACAGCCAGAACCTGTGTGGATTGACAAAGCTTCACAGAATATGCAAATCCCATGAATAGTAATACATTAGGAAGAGCACTTCATGAGTATTCTTAATTTAGAATGTATTGTCATTGGTTTTCCCAGACAAAATGGACTCCACTGAAATAAGAATCTCCATTGGTTTAAGCAGTTTATTGTTTTGAATGCTCATTTAATTCAACTGTGCAAATTTAGACTCAGAAATTAGCTTCCTGGCGAACATCATTGTTTATCTCAAGTTGCATCATTCTGTATGTCCTTATGCTTATTGTCATGAGGGGAAAAATCCCATCTTGGTACTAAATGCAATTAAGATGCTTTCCAGCAGTGTTCATCTATCTTTCAGAAACACACACAGGCATGATGTTTAATTCTAATGCTTTTTGCTGAAGTCTCAGGTGAAGAATTAAACTTGGCGTATGTGTAGCACAACCTGTAATAACTTCAAGGGTAAATTGCAGAGAAATTTAGATGATATTGCAGTTAGATTCCAGTTCTTCTGGTTTGTACCCTGAGCTGTAGAACAATGGAAAAGACAAGTTCTTGTGAAAGTAAGACAAATCCTTACATATCCTCAGCTCATGTTTGCAACTTTTGAAATTTTAAGAGAAGCAAAACCTGCACAAAAATGTGTATGCATTTTCATGCTTTTTTCTTCTAACATAGACACTTAATCTATACATTTTTGCCTGGTAGACTCTTTTCTTGCAAGCAGTTTACCTGTGTGTGTGTGTGTGTGTGTGTGTGTGTGTGTGTACATGCATATGGTTTACAGAACACAATCGTGAAATTCTGAGAAATGTGAATTGTGAAGGATAATGATGTTCTGTTTCACATATCAATTGCGAACTATCTTATCACACAAGCTGAATAAAGTTCCATTACCACTCCATTGTCATCTCTAGTGAACACTATATTCTTCAATTAGAGAGGAAAACATGATGGAAAGATATTTTAAAATCAGAAAACCTAAGAGAGGCAGTCTCTTCCACAGAAGTACTGTGAGCGATAATACTAGACCACAAAATAAATTAATACTAAGAACATGCTGTCATTTCCTACCAGAATGCTCATGGTGATGCAGAGATAGGAAATGAAATCAGAGAGGGTTACAAACAAGTAAATAATGGGTGACATCAATCACCTTCACACTGTCTGGAGAAATGCATTTTCCAGTCACAGCACATAGGTTACATTTCTTGATGCCCTCACCAACTGGGTCCTGAAACAGTTGGTTATGGAAATGAACAGAGGAAAGGACACCTTCAATTTAATCTTAAATGGCTATACCCAGGACTTAATACAAGATATAGATATTACTGAACCAATTGATAACAATGATCACAGTGCTATCAGATTTAACATATACTGAAGTAGAATTTTTTTGAAGAGGCATAATGTAGTCTCACATTTGACTAAGCAGGAAAAAACTTCTCTAAACTGGTAAAAAAGAAGTTGAAAGTGGGAGTCAGAAGGGATCAGTATTAGGACCACTGCTTTTTAACTTATTCATCTGGAATTATGAGTGAGACGTGAAGTGGCAACGTGATCATATTGGGAGCAATGATGACACAACACTGAAAAATACAAAGTGATGGAATATCAGCTAACTGTCCCTGACCAAAAGGAGATCTTGAGATTGTGGTGACTGGCTTGATGGAAAAATTAACCCAGTGTCATCTGCTGTGAAAAAAGGCAGAACTCAATATTAGGTATAATTAAGACCGGAACTGAAAATAAAACCACCCAGATCATACTGTCATATATAAATCTACAGTCCGGCCACATTTAGAATATTGTGTTCAGCTCTGGTCACTGCACCTAAAATAGATATTTCAGAGTTGGAAAAAGTACAGAAAAGAGCAGCTAAAAGGATCAAGGGCCTGGATCAGCTCCTGTGTAAACATCTGGGACTCTTTAACTTAGGAAAAAAGATCAATAAGGGGAAACAAGATAGAGGAGTACAAAATTGTGCATGCTGTGGAGAAAGTGTATAGGGAGATATTTTTCTGTCTCCCATAATGCTAGAAATTGGGGTCATCTCAGGAAGCTGATTGGCAGGCCATTCAAGAGAGATAAGAGGATACTTTTCTTCATACAGTACATGGTTAAACTTAAGAATTCATCTCCACCTGATTTAGTGATGTCCACCAATGTGGACCCCTCTAAAAGAGGACTGGACAAATTCACAGAGGAGAAACCTATCAATGACTGCTGGTGCACAAGACAATGTGCTGCCTTTAGGAACCCAAGCACTATGTCTATGCATCTTGTTTGTGCAGGTACCCGGGTGAGAAAGTGCTGTTGTACCCATGCCTTCCTTGTGAGTTTCCCATGGGCAGCTGGTTGGCTGCTGCATAAGCAGCATGCTGGACCAGATGTACCCTTGGCCTGATGCAACATGGCTCTTTCTATCTTCTAAGAATACTTCCAAAAATGTATACTGGCAGCATCTTTTTCCATCCTAGTACTGCCATTCACTCAAAGTCTTGAAATACTACTGCAAAAATGACAGCTCGGCACACTCAAAAGACCAGGTTAAATCATACATTTGCATTCCTGATCTAATATAAAAATTATAATAAATCTACTGTTTTATATCTATGCTGTTGAGGGTGGAACAGAAGTTGTCTTCCAGCTAAAATTGAGGAAAATTAAAGGTGGATTAGCAATGAGTAAAAATCTTTTTCAGACGTGGAAAATGCTTGCAGTTTGGATGCATTCACCCTTCAGTTTTGCTCACTTTAGGGGCTTCCATATAATTGAAGGAAGTAAGGCCAGTGGTGGCTGGTGCCTGTTGGGAATGGTGGGAAAGGAAAGGACAGGACAGCTAACTGCAGGCAGAGTCCTGTATTCATGGAACCAGGGAACAAAAGGGGTAAACCATTCACAGGCTGAACCATAACATACTCTGATCATAACAGGCAGAGCAACCACGAGAGACAATTAATTTTAAGTTCATGAGCGAAAAAGCAATGGGTAGGTAGTAGCGCCAAACTACTCAACAGCACAAAAGCACTACTTTAAACAACATGTTTCTGTCTCAGAAGTAGCCTATTGCATTAAAGAATAAAAATGCCCGATTATTTTTTTTTTTAAGTCTAAAATGAAATGAGGGAGGAGTGGAATGCTCCTGGAATATTGCAAGCCTCCATCAATTGCTTTTGTGCCTAGAGAAGGGCAGTTGTGCTTGTTTGTTTGTTTGAAGTTATAAATGCATACAAAAGTAGAACCATTTTGGAAAGAGTGGTCAGTTTGGAGTGGAGTCCAGGGTCACAAGGCACTGAAGCAGGCAAGGAAGCCACCTCATGGAGAAGAGAGATCAATGCAGGCTTCAAACAAAGCCAACCGTTCTTGGAGGAAGCTGAGCTGAAACAAGCTGAACAAATTCTGAGCAGCAGCACAACAGAAGTGACTTGTTGAAGATGGAGAGAGACTGGCTGGGTTCAGACAGCATGATAACCCACACTCCAGGACTGAGCATAGTTTGAGTGTGGGTTGTCACTGAACTGTGAGTATTGCTGCAATGTGGCATATCGTGTTGCCTGAACTCAGCCAGGATAACAAACCATGGGGAACAACACACATTTCAACAACAAACAAGAGTTCAAGAACAACCCACACTTAGTCTTGTATATGGATTATCATGTTTTCTGAATGCTGTGAGTTGTAGGACATTTTCTCTCTAAACATGCATAATACTTTGGCTTTAAAGTGGCCTAACAGTTATTCTTTTTCCACAGGAATGACAGGGGCTATAGTTCCATAAAGAAGCTGATGATTTCTAACAAAGTGTCCTTCATCAAGCACAGGCATCCTGACATTCTCTACATGCTTTGGACTACAGTTCCCATAAGCCCCTGCCAAGATAGACAATGATCAGATATTATGGGAATTTCACTTCAAAGCATCATGAGGGTGCCAAGCTGCCTACCTGAGCCCAGAGAGGCTTGCCTGGCACATATATTGTAGTCTTGTCAGTGACTTCGTACTTTTCCAGGCATTCTACTTCTTCAGTTTTTGTTCTAGTTAAATCTGTTACTGTATTTTGAAATATTCACCACACTGTTGATGGTTTTACTTTGGTTTTATACTATGAATTTACATTTTAATAATTTTAAATGATGCTTTATCATGCTATCTTGGATGTTTTTAATTGTTGTAACCTCTCCAGAGACCTTTGGCTATTGGGTGACATAGAAATGTGACAAATACATAAATATTGTTGTAAGCCATCCAGAGACAACAGTGATGGACGGCCTACAAATTTTATAAATAAATAAATAAATAGATAGATAGATAGATAAATAAATAAATAAATATTCTCACTCATAAGACTATGAGTGCTTTTTGCTCCAATCCTTTTGCCAACCAGCATTGCAAAGAATGCTCATTCTCATTATAAAGATTTCCCCAGTGCAAGTACTTCTGCTTTCCTAAACCATCATGCAGTAATCAAGCAAGAAAAGTGTTGTTGGTTCAGAAGAGATCTTATCCTTGTCTTAGTTCTGAGACTTAAAATTGAAGAAGAACAGACCTGTGAAGGAAGAGATGGGCAGAGTGTAGAAAGGTGTGGAAACTCTGACTGTGGAGGTACACGAAGATCATGGGAATGTATGTGAGTACCTCCATTATAAGTGAGTAACCGAATAGACTTTTAGGCTTCTGTGATTCACTTTGTATAATCAGGATTTTAGCCAGTTCATGCTTAACTTACAGAGCACAAGAGAAACCAGAAATTGGATGAGTCTTTTTCTCCCAAGGTCTGTAACATTTTGTAGATGTTTATCAAATTGGAAGTCTTTAACTCTTTTATGGATCAGAGCTGGATTCATTTTATCATCCCATCCACTTAAGGAAGATCTTATTTTAAAAGCTTCTCCATATCTCCTTAATCCAGAGTCTATTTTCTGTGTGCAGAACATTACACTTCCTGTATGGGCACTGACCCATAACTGTGAACAGATGTGGCTCTTCGGAATAGACCAAGATTAGAGACGAGCTCCTGCCAGAAAAACTGCTGTGATTTCAGTGCAGAAAGAGGAACTTAGAGCACCTTGACCCATCCAAAGAACACCTTACCCTTTGCTTTGCTGTGTTGCCAGATTTTTCTTCTTTTCACATCATGTCGTTGATGAAGCTTTAATGTGTGGGAGGCGAGGCTCTTGCTGCTGTTTATCAAGCCCTTTGAAACATGCAAACCCTTTGCCAGAACTGGGAAGCACAAGTTTTATTTAACTGACTCTGTGATGAACTCAAAGCAAGGCAGCCGCTTTCCCTTATTCCAGGTAGGCATTAGAAATAAGGATTCGGGTACTACACACAATGGAGCATTGGTCCTGCTGGGGCAGATGGTTCAGACAGTAGAGGTAATTGGCACAGGTTTTTTTTTTATAGAACTGTAGTTGATTATTTAATCAAATATTCTTTTGATATGATTAAATAACTATCTATATAAAAGAGCCAGTTCTCAAACTTTTTTCACTGTCAGTTTAATGAACAACAGCAGCAGCCATGCTGCTTCAGACCAAAGACCCATATCATCAATATCGTGCTTCCATCAGAACTTTTCTGTATTTAATCCAGTGCTTTACCAAGGCTGCTTCTTCCATTTTATTTGCAGGGAGGAACAACCTTGCTTCTGAAGATTTTTGTTTTGTTTCTGGGTGGGAATTTCTCCTCTGACTCTCTCTATGCAAGATGGTGCTGTGGCAAAGAGCGGAACCTTCTAGTTGGATCTTCTACAAGGCTTCTGCCACAAATCGTGATGTCATCCAGGAAAATATTGCTTTATCCTCAGTGTAATAAAAGGAAGTGTGAAAAGGACTGGACAACATGAGAGAGGCCCTGGGAGCACAACATTATGTAAAGGACCAAAAAACTCATCTGAAAGAGGGATCACAAGTACACAATAAGCCTTGTGTAGAAAAGCCCACAGTGGCCAACCATATACCCATGAAAGGCCCACAAGTAGGATGTACAGGCAAGGGTCTTCTCCTGTGCTTCCCAGTAACTGGCATTCAGAGATATGCTGCCTTTGATCCTAGAGGTAGTACAGAGTCATGCATACAAAGCCCAAGCTTCCATCACATGCTAGTATCACACCAAGAAATAAAACCTAGGCTGTAGCTATGCGTATTATTGGGCATTGCTGTGATGAATGATGCTGGCCCAGGTCTTAATGATTCCTGCAGAATTCTATATGCCTGAGCAACATGCTACAAATCAGGTACACCTCTGAAGAAGTAACACTGGCTCTGAGTTCACCAAGAGCATCTCCAAGTATCTCTGTGCACTTCCTAGGGGTCAC
Organism: Varanus komodoensis; assembly: GCF_004798865.1. Taxonomy (NCBI): domain Eukaryota; kingdom Metazoa; phylum Chordata; class Lepidosauria; order Squamata; family Varanidae; genus Varanus; species Varanus komodoensis. The sequence continues at coordinate 3,000,011 of NW_025335661.1, forward strand.
TGCTATAGTCTCTTCATCAAAAAAATCTACATATCCCTAATATTACATAAAGGCTGTTCCTTGAGTCTTTTATATACTAGCACAGGCCATCCTGACAACCCAGAGCTTGTTTGGGGGTTGTTATACCCATGATCCACCCCATTATGGGTATTGGGAATTGACTAGGGAGTGGCAAGAGTGGCAAAAAATCCTTGCCAGTTTTTCTAAGCTCACCTTAGCCACTGCCAATGCCAGTCATTCAAAAAATGCCCAAGTGACACTTTGGGGCAACTGGTACAGGATGGGTATAGCTCTGCCATGATTGTGAGCCTTTTCAGCTTGCCATAGCATTTTTCTTCTTACCTCTTACATGATGCTTTTAACTCACCACTTTACTTTTCAATCCACTACTTTAAGATCAAATCCTCTACTAAGATCAAATCCTCTCATTTTCAAGACTTCTAGTAGAATTTGCTACCTACTTCATCAGCAATTTGATTGGCTTGAGGGTCAACAGTTCAACAAGGTCCATTGGCAGGTGGGATGGGAGGAAGAATTCAGAATATGTTTAGTTTAAACCCTAAGCCACTGCTTATTTCATTAAGTGATGGTCATTTTGCTGTAGATAGCCACCTTCTCCTGGGAGACTCTGACAATGCAGTTGAGTATGAACAATTTCATAGACAGCACATAGCAACTTATCCGTCAACCTCTTTTTTGCATGTACTGGTTGCAGAAGCATGACCCTGCTTTCTTGATTTCAAATCAGTATAGCTATATAGCTAGCATAAAAAAGAATGTACAAAGTTCACCTCTACTGCATTCATGTACATATGCTTGAAAAAGTCTCCTATCAAGTATAGTTTGGTGAATTAAAAAGGAAAAAATGATTCCCAGCTGTGCCAATTAAAATGCAAAAAGAGAATGTGTGGAAAGGAAAAGGATGTTCCAGGTGTCCCCAGCTGTTAACAAGGACATTTCTTATGGTGTTGTATCAGAACTAAATGATCTCCAACATACCATTGTTCCCCAGTCTCCCTCAACTGCTGTTTACTCTTCATTCACATGCTATAAAATTTCTTTTGATTTATTTAGTACAGGAAATTTGAGGAATATTGAAATCTTACAGGTGTTTCTTTTAGTTACCATTGCACATTTTTATATTCAAATCCCATGCTTCCTCCAAGAATCTCGGGGTGGCTTATGTGTGCTTTTCTTTTATCTACGTAACAACTCTATAAGGTGGGTGATGTGCCCCATGTCACCCAGTGAGCACCATGGCTGAGCAAGCATGTGCAATAAGTTTTGAAATTCAGTTGCAGCATTTCATCCTCCCTGGTACTCACTAAAGAAATCTCATGGACTGATAGTATTCTGAAGGTATAGAATTCAAGGTCAAAACATATCAAATCTTCAAGACCCAAATGAACAGCATTCTAGAGTAATAAATCAACTGGCAGAAGAACTCTCAGAATAATGCTCTGTTATCTTTGTGAAATCATAAAGGACAGGTGAAGTGCTGAATGACTGGATGAAGGCTAATATTATCCCTATCTTCAGAGAGAAAAAGGAGGAATCAGTCTATCTGACATCAATCCAGGGGAAAATTCTGGTACAGGTTGTAAAGCATTCAGTTTGCAAACACCTTGAAAACAATGCAGTCATTACTAGAAGCTAACATGCAGCTGTCAAGAACAAGTCCTGCCAGACTACTCTGATCTTGTTTTTTGATCAAGTAACCTCCCTTGTGGACTATGGGAATGTTGTGACATAATATATCTTAACTTCAGCAAAGCTTTTGACAAAGTGCCCCATGATATCCTGATCAGAAAACTAGCTAAAACTAGCTAATTGGAAGAACAAGCAAATGGATCCATAGCTGCCAAATACCAGACTGAAAAAGTACCTATCAATGGTATACTCTCAAATGTGGGGAAAGTCAATGAGTGGGGTACTGCAGGATTCAATCTTAGCCTCAGTTCTTGTCAACATTTTGATTTATGATTTGGATGAGGAAGTTCAGGAAACACTTATTAAATCTGCAGATGAAACAATATTAGATGGGATACTCTGGAGGATAGTGGGGGAAATCAGAATGATTTTGATAGGATGGAGTGCTGGACTGAAATCAATAGTATGGCATTTAATAGGGGCAAATGCCAAGTTCTGCACCTATGAAAAAGAAACCAAACATACGGCTACAAGGTGGAGTTTACGTAGCTCAGTAATACTACAAGTGGGAAGGAACTTGGAATTGTTATATTTCACAATATGAACTGTATGAATCTGAATCAGTTCAATAAATTAATTGAATGTGGATCAACAATGTGATGTGGTTGCAAAACAAGGCAACTGCTATTTTGGGGTGCATTATAGAAGTATCACTTCTAAATCACATAAAGTACTAATTCTCCTTTACTCAGCACTGGTTAGGCCTCATCCTGAATACTGTTTCCAGTTTCAGACACCATGGTTTAAGAAAGATGCACACAAACAGGGAAGGGTTCAGAGGAGGGCACCAAAGATGCTCAGGAGAAAGAATGATATGTTTAGTCCTGAGAAGAAAAGAATAAGGAAAGTTATGATTGCATTCATCAAGTACTTGAAAGTTTATCACACAGAAGAGGACCAAGATCAACTCCTGATCATCCCAGAGACATGGAATAATTATCTGAAGCTCCAGGAAGTCAGATTCTGGCTAGACATCAAGGAAAAAAGCCCTTCTGACTATTAGAGCAATATGACAATGGAACCAATGACCTAGGAAGGTCATGGAGTCTCCCACACTGGATAAAGCCAAGTTACATCTGGAATGCCATCAAGCTGTTAGGGACACTTAAACTTGGAGCCCTTCATTGAGCAGGAGGGTGGACCTGATTACCTTACCAGCCCTTCCGGTTTGCATAGTCTATAATTTATGATCGATGCAATGCCATTAACTTTTGACATAACTTAAACCAACTCAGAGGTTATTAGGAAAGCCAGGTCAATGCTGCAAATGTTAGTCCAGAACCTTTTAAGAAAAAGAGCAGTAAAAATGGCATCTGTTCTATAGTGCTGATGTACCCTGCTTTGATCATCCCACATAGGCATGGCTATAATAAAACTGAAAAAAATAGGCAACTTGGAGGACTACACACAAGAGTATGTAGAGGGGCTATTCACAACACGTTCATGCATGCACAGCTAGAGCTCTTCCTCACAAGAAAAGAAACCTGGGCAATAGGACCCCCTCCCAATGGAAGAGTTATGCCCGTGTCTGTATGTCCCTAGGACCCCTTCATGAAAACAGCTAGCATAGGACTGCATTGTTTCGGACAAGTGGCTGCTCCAACAAATGGGAACAATCCATCTCTTATTAGGAGGGTGCTAAGGTAAATATGGAAATGGTGGTGCTCCTCCTGACAGTCCCCCAGAGCCGTGCCCCCAAGGAGGTCTCAGGATTAAGGCTGCTGTGCTGACCCACATCAACAAACCACTTCCACGAGTTTTTACTCCTACCACCTGCCTATCTTTTGAAAAAGCTAATTGGCCTTAATTACCCAGAGCAAGCCACTGAAAAGAACTTTGAAACACAGGTCGCAATATGTTGTTGCTGGGAAAATTCATTTTCCAGCTATGCTCAGAGGGAGCAAGGAAATTGGGAGGGGGAAGGTGCAGGCTCTGCACACCTGTGAGTTGTGGCTCCACCGCACAACAACATACTAGCATGTGTGGAAGAACAGCTAGACTGTGCCCAAAATGTCTTTAAGACAAAGCCTTCTGGCCATGCTCTGGCCCCTAGGAGATCTCCAATCAAATGCTGCATGTGGAATGCTCTTGTTCAGGGCTTTATCCAGGCACCTGTGCCTTTGCTCATATACTGCATTCCATTCTCTTCATCCTCCCAAAAGTCAGCATTTTGTGGCTATGGAGCAGGCTTTGTTTCCAATGGGTTTTTTTTTGAGAGCTCCACCACCTTAGAGTTTTGTCCTCTCCCCTCCCCTCCCCTCTTCCTCCTCCTCCTCTTCTTCCTCTTCCGGGTACTTGGGGTTCTTCCCTGATGGCTCTTGCACATGGTGCTATTTTGGACACATAGACTGAACAATAGAAGAGAATGATCTTCTCCCTTTCTGATGATAGACTCAGAACCTTATCAATGGTATAAGAGCCTGTACACATTTTAAAAAAAGAAGCACATACTGTATAGTATACAACATTATTATTATTTCTTTGGCATTATTCCAAATTCCATTACTATCTTTTAAAAGTATTTAAATGATATATAAGAAATGCCCATCTTACATACCATTTTTGATCAATGATTTCAAAGCAGTTTACCAAAATGAACAAGTAAAAACAGCAATAAACACATACTCTTCAACCAGCAGATAAAACCACAAGTAAAAGTCAGAGAGTTTACAAAGCTTAAGACAGTAAAATTGTTTTAAAGCGTAAATGAATGCAAGTGCTTTAAAAATAGCTTTTCAAAGATTAACCACGCAGTGGTCCAACAGAGACTGGTGATGGTGGTGCCCATGTATGCAGGTGTGGGCTAGCAATCTGGTTATCTGAGGGAAGCTGCAGATTTGCAAGCATGGGGAGTTGGCAGCCTTGGAAAGCTGATAGGACTAACAATCCACATCAGAAAAAAGCTTCTCTCCCCAGGTTCAGTGCCCAAAGCACCCACACAAGCAGCTGCAAGCCACAGGGTGTGGGAGCAGTAATGTCACAAGGGCCTCAGATAAACAAAGTGATATCTCTGCCTCCTTTCCTTACTTGCTCCAAAATGGGCAAACAATGCACAATGGGGGTTTTCCAAATTTCACCCAAAGAAGCCCAGAGAACAAAGCTGTCAGAGTAGTGACTGAGCAGGCAAACGGCATCATAGTCATCCTCATCCAGGTCAGATCATAAGCTTTGCAACTCTGAGCACCCTGCATCTTAACTGGTACCATACCTGAAAGTTTCCAAAGATGCCATCTCCTATATGGAAAAAGCAAGAAAACAAGAGGACATAATGGTTAAACAAGTACTAATCATATGGTAACCTTATCATAGCAGCATTCACAATAGCCGCCTTCAGAGGTTACCCTCCATGTGTTCCCAGGATATGTGGAAGGACAGAATGTGTATAGAGTCCCATCCCTGTTCCAAGGACTTTGTGCATTGGGCAGAAAGGCTGAAGGGAAACCTATGCACATATGACTGGACATGCTTAGGAGCCTCCATAGAATCAAGACCGCAGAAGAGTTCATGTACATTCAGGCAAAAGCTCATGCTGTTTGATTTACTGCCCAGTGTGATAAGGTGTGGCACAATGGGCTTATTGGAGGCAGGGTCACTACACACTGCTTCCATCAGCCTCCAGCAGCATAGTAGGGGGTCTGTAGTTCAACATATCTAGAGCGCCAGCCCTGCCAGGGAACCACAGTTTTGCAACTCAAGGAATAAATGGCTGAGAGGAAGTCTGCTGCTGAATTAAACATATAAAAAGTGACAAAGTCTGTCTCACATCCCTTTCCATCCCTCAGTTGATGCCCACATGCCATCATACCATCACCTAGACCTGGCTGAATATAGCTGGTTTTGGAAACAAGGGTTGCCAACATATCCAGCAAAGGTCCTAGCAATGGGGCCGGTAGTTCTGACGTTAATGCGGCAGTGTATCCACTCTGGGTTACATTCTAACCTTTTAAAGAGTTATTCATGGTACTGAATCTGTTTGGAGAATGAAGGATAAAGTTCAGGACCATGGATAGCTCCTTTAAAGTTCAGACACAAACTCAGAGTGGATTTAGCACCCCACTGACAGTGCATCCACCAGCCTCCACTGGGAGCTCTCATTCTTCTCATGGAGAATCCCAGGGAGCAATCTATCTTCCTTGAACATGCTATAATATATGCTTGTGAAAATCGAAAAAAGTTTGCAGCATCTAGTTCAACAGGCTTGGGGCAGGATAATGGTTGCTGAATATTTTTGAGTTTTGTATATATTGAGTGGGAAATGCAATATTCCCACTGTATAAAGTAGGTCACTCAAGCTTCTCAAGCCACTCAGAATAAACTCTGCAATCACAAAAATGAGCCCTCACCATCATTAACAGTTACCAGTGAAGCATTTCTATTCATAAGAAAGCTCTCACCAGCATTACATCTGCACCAAATATATCCAGGTAAGAAAATGCATCTGTGAATTGCACTCTTATTTTATTTATTTATTTTGTGCCTTAGAAAGCATATCCTTTCAGCATCCTGAGTGTAACAACAATTACAAATGTGAGATCCAACAAAAAACATTTCAAAATCTAACCCAACATAACATACAAATACACAAATACCAATGCAGTAAAATAAATACACATTGTAGGAGATAAAAACACCATCAGGGAACTGAACAAAACTTAATTCAAGGAGAAGAATAAATTATTAGCCTTCTCCTAAAAGAAAACCATCTGGCCATCAGGCAATCTGGTCTAGACAGAGAACTTCAAAACTAGGCACAGGAAATTCAGCATGTCCTCAGCTTATCAAAGTTCTCTGATTTACACCTTGAAGCTTGGTCCATCCCATTCCTATTCACAATTGTGAGCAATTATTTTCTTTTTGAATGAGAAAAGTGTGCATTTCAGCATGCATTTCTTAAAATATGTGTAGTCATATATGTCCTTCCCCTGTTGATTAAAGTGTGGAAATGCATTTTTTCCAAATGCACTTTTTTAAAATGAGCATTTTGTTCAAGCATTGTTTGAATCCAAGTGCAGGCTTAAGAATATGCACACTTTTGACAAGACATACATTCTCATTCACATTTGGGGTTGCTAATGGTGCAAGTTCTGACAGGTAATGAGCAAATACAAAATGCTCTTACAGGGGATCACCACCAAAAAGACCCCATTTCTCATAGCCATCCTCCAAACTTCAAATTGAGGGGACAGTTGGTGGAACACTCCCAGAGATGACCTGAAGATACAGATGGAAAGAGGTATTTTTCCTTCAGGTACCAAAATCACAATGTACAACTTTATCAGTCAAAATCAGTGCACTGAATTAGGGCTCAGAAACTAAAACCAGTAAAAGACAAAGAAAGGATTAGTGTAGTATGTTTGCAACATACAAAATGTAACCTTCATTCAGCTAATACCTAGGAGTATAAGAGGGTGGACAGAATTCACTTGGATGCTGCTTTTTCCCTTTTTGTCTGTACTCTGAATGTTTGCATTCAAGTGTAAGACACCAAAGGAAAATACAAAATTGCTATTTTTCCATGCTTGCCTGCCCCTGTTCCTCACCTATCTTCAAAACTGCACACCTGCTCTTCTTTCAGTCTCAACTGGTTCCTCACATGCCTTCATCCCTGGGGAGGACAGAAACAGGCAACACACCATGAAAACTCCAGATGCAGGATGCAAAAAGTAAGCTGAGCTCTGTTACATAAGAAATGCCATAAAGACCTTCTGAGTCTTACCAATTCAGCTTTCGTTGGAATTTGTACAAGTAATGTTATCTAAAGGAGAAACATATGAGGGCAAATTGAGCAGCACAGAATGAAAACGATTAAAGCTGAACCTAGAGGCAAAGTACCTTTAAAGGATCAGCCACGCAGCCCTATCTTTGAAGGGCTGGATCTCTAGATACCTTTGATTATCATAAAACAAATCACAGTATCGGTCAGGTTGCCCCCCACCCCACCCCACCCCAGCCCTCTCAAAGCACTCTTGTGGCATCATCCCGAATCCGTCTCAGCAACACACACATTTTGCATTAACTGTGGCTATTGGTTCAAAGAGGACTGATACTTTAAGCACTGACAAAGGATGAGGGAAAGCATCAATATTTTATGCCACAAAATGCTGCAAATGCAAAAAATACAACATATGCTGCTAAAACCAAAGGGCCACTGTCGGGGCTATGATTTTAGCATAGCCAATTATGAAATGATTCATACCAAATTTCTCCACAGTATGTCATTTGAATTAGGAAAATATAGATGGAAGTGGGGTATTGGCAGAAAAAGCAACAGTCCTCCATGGATTCAATATGCGTGGTTAATTTAAAATATCTGCATTTGCTGGGTATAATATAGTTGAATAGGTTTTGCATGCCTAACCCTGTGTCATATAATTTCACAAGTGGTAGGTTAGAAAAGATGTGGAAAAAGAGTTATGTTCCATGTTGTGTCCTCTTCTATAAGAAAGTGGAAGGTCTTGAATTTGCATGCATTGATGGACCACGCATACTCTGCATATCAGGCAAAGATTTGCCACCAAAGGAATTTTTTAAGGAAAATTAAATTCTGTTTATTTTTGTTTTTAGCTCAACAGGAAGAAGTTTAAAGAGAAGTCTGTGAATCCTATGAAGAATTTCAGAATCTTGCATTTGATGAAAATCTGTGTCTGTCAAGATTTTATGTACAGACACCTCTGGATCTTAGCAGCCATTGTATCTTAGAATGTCTTCTTCTGCTATTCTGCCTGGAGAGATTACAGTCCTTTGGTTGCACTTGAACTTATCCCATGACAAGAGTACCTAGTTGTAGGTTCTTCTTTCACTATTTTTCTCTGTATTGATAATATAGAAAAGCTTTTCCCATCCAGCTGAGGATTATGGGTGTTGTAATCCATAACATCTAGAAGGCATCAAGTTGGAAAAAGTTGATGAAAATGCCATGTATAAAACAAAATTTCAGAAGCAGCAGGTGCACGACCAGAATCATGATCAAACTGGCATGCTGTGAACTAATTAATTAGTCATGTATTTACACAGAGAACTTTTCTACATGAGACTTTTAACCTTCTTTGTGGGATTAAGACTGGCTCCTTTGCTCATGTTTTACTCCACATCTTTTTCTCCCATTTCTGTCCCTTTCCATAGGTTCTGTTATGTAACCACTAGATGGTGCTGTGGATTAATGGAATTGCACAAATACTCCAGGCGTTCATGCCACTGTTTGCAGCTAATACTAGACTTTCCTTGTTAGACAAAACAAAGAAACACTAAAATGGCTGCAAAGGATGGGAGAAGCCCTGAAGGATGAATGTACAGTGCTACCTCAGCTCACAAATGCCTCAGTTCACGACCAAATTGGGTCGCGAACAGAAATTTCATAAAAATTTGGCCACAGGTCACAAACTCTGTATTGGGTGACAATCGCGAGTGCATCCTCCTTTCCTACATGGGGGGGGGGGGGGGGGGGGGGGAGATGGCCGCAATCGTGCTGAGGGGGGAGATGGCCACGATTGTACCCATGTTCCCTGCCCGAGCATGCCTGCGCCCACCTCCTCCCCAGTGTGCCCATGTCCACCTCCCCCCCATCTGCCCGCACCCATGCCCACACCCACGCCCACCTCCCCACCGTGCGCCGGCACCTGTGCCCACCTCTCCCCACCCCACCCCACACAATTGCTGGGCGGAGGGGGAGATGGCTACGATCTTTGTTGTAATTGGTCACTTTGCTTCACTTTGCTTTTCTGATTAAAAAAAATAGTTTCAGAGTGGATTAACCTTATTTACATTGAATCTTATGGGGAAATTTGACTTGGCTCACAACCAATTTGGGTCACGACCAGAGTCCTGGAACAGATTATGTTCGTGAGCCAAGGTACCACTGTATCATGTAAATATCTGCAAGCCATGAGTGAGGAACCATAAGTATACAAGCATCATGTTGAATGGCAAAGCTGGACAAAAGCCTATATAGCCTGTATAAAAACGTTAAGGCTCACATCACACAAGAATGCAAATGTAAAGAATACATTTTCATATTGCAATATTAATTATTGATTACTTATATTTGTAGGTTAAACAGGAATAGGGTTTTTGGTGTTGTTCTTATTAACAGTTTATTGGTTTTTTTCCCATTTCCAAAAAGAAAACAAAGAATTAAACCCTCCTTCCTCCCCACCCATTATCTACCCCGAAGCCTCTTTGACTACCACAGCTCATGGGCAATGTAACAGCTGCATGCAACTATCCATGGACTAGGAATCTTGATTTGGAGCATGACCTTGTAAGGGAGCATGAACTTTTAAGGGGAAGAGACCTACGGTTCCTAGGATCCCCTAGCCATGAGTTGTAGGATTTTTTCCTGTCCAAATATGAACAGGATCACAAAGAAGCAAATATTTTGAAACCACAATTTCTGTGTAGGAGTTCAGACACTGTCAAGAATGTTCTAATATTTCTGTCTTTCAGTCTTCCAAGACTGTGTTCCCTCCCCTCTGCATACTTTTCTAAAATAAATAGGGCATCCCTTCATAGTAATTTGATTTCCCTGTTATACCAGTACAGGTTCTACCTTACGCACTATGAATTCTGAATATTTTAGTCAGCCTTTCTAACTACTACTAAATGAATTGCTGTATATGCAATCTCCAAGTAGCCATGGAGGCAGGTTTCAACTTTAATCAGTGTTAGCAAATCATTTGTTGAATTAGCAGCATGAAAAGAGGTAATGGTGATCCTCAGTTCCAGCAGTCAACCATGTCATTAAATTAAGGTAATCTAAATAACAACAGCCTAGTTCAGCAACTAAAGTTAGCAGAGGAGCGTTCACAGTCTCCATGAACAGACAGCTAATGCTGAACAAATAGAATGAAATGCCATTACGAAAATAAAGATCGGTGTAAGCAAACAGAATTTGGGTAGTGATTATTGATAAAGAAAAGGACTTTTTTTAAATGATGAAAGAATGCTTTTTAATATGTGAATGAATTTTTAAAAATGCTACACTTTCAATCAAATTGGAGGGTCCTTATTTTAAAAACTAAGAGTGATTATATAGTCCCTGGACATTGTGGAAAGGGTATAGGGTACTTCACGTGCCTGGATGTAAGAAACAGACCTCTGGTGCGTCTCCTACCCCTAGTAGCTGGGGTGGAGAATCATGCGGGCTGCCTCTCTGAGGCCAAGAAATTGAGCTCAGAGAGGGGTAAAGGGGACATTTCATTGGGATGGAGAGGAGAAGAATGTAGCTTCAGCCTCCTTCCCACCCACCCTGAAGTGCCTCATCTAGACAGCCAAAAATGGCTGTCTAGCTAGCTTGAAGAGCTGGAAAGTGGGGAGACAACTCAGCCCTGCTGATTCTCCTGCTCTGGAATGGATATGTGCAAACCTCTGAATTAGGGGTTTATGAGCCTCAGAGGTGCAGCCACGAGATTGTGCCCTAAGTCTGAAATCCTATGCTCATTTGCCGAGGACGGATTCAGTCAGGCTTACTTCTGAGTTGACACATGTAGGATTGCTCTGATAGTGTCTACCATTATTATACAGTTATTGGGCTTGATCTAGAACAGAGTGAATGGATCTCCATCCACACAGAGGGAACTGGATCATTCTCTTCTATACAGAATGGTAGATTGCATTCCATGTGCTGCCTGGAGAGCTGTCCTTATCCTCCTCCTCCTCCTCCTCATCATCATCATCATCATCGCCTTGAGCACCACTGACTGGATACCAAGACTGGCCGGAGTGCCTGGCCGATGCATCACTCTAAGGGATCCTTCCCAGGATCAAGGCAGGCAGGCATCTGACTTCATGGTAAATCTCAAGAATGTGATTCTCAGCCTTCCTATTTCTATTAATTTCAGCATCACAAGTTCAGATTTAAATTAGATAAATCTTTGATGGGCAATTTCAGTTTTAGACAAAGGTGGGTTCTGCAACAAGATCTTGCAGTGAAGAGCCCTCCTCCATTTCCCATGCACATACTCACACATTAGAGAGCATGTTCAGTCCACATTGGGCTCTTTTGGGAATTCCACTCCTTAGGAGTTTTACCCCTAAATATTGATTGCATTTCTGCAACACCCAAGGTTTCACAAAGTCTGCTAATACCTCTCTGTTAAGTATTTCCAGAGTGCTGTTGTGGCTATATAAAGATGAGCGCTCACAACCTGAATTTCAGAATTAGAAGAAATGATGCTATGTTAAACAATTGTGAGAAGCTGCCAGGACAAGAACCAAACCCCCACTGGTCTGTGTGATGTCACTCAGAGGAGTAGGCACCAGGGCCACTGGCTAGAGAATTATCTAAGAAGGCACTGAGAAAGGAACCTTCTTCAGTACCCAGCAGGAAAGCTTTTCCAACACTCTCTATGAAAAAGCAATCAGTTGCTGGTCACAGAGAAGAGCTGTTCTCTGCCAAGCCTGGGGCTTGACCCTAACCCTAACCATAACCCTGGTGACTTGAGTTAAATGGGGAACCTTCTGGCCCAATCCTGGGCAGAGGCAATCCATCTCTGTTCCAGAGTCAGATTTTCCTAACAGGTAGTCACTGGCTTTCTCTGACCTGCAAAGACTCCAGAGGCTTCCTGGTAAGGTTTGCCCTTTTCTGGGCAACAGCAATATATACCGCAAATGGCTCCTTGCTATGCTCAACAGCTGTTATGGGCCTGTGCTGATAACAAAGCAGTCAATATCACATTTTATTAAATGACTTAAAGCTTTCATGTGGGCATTTGAAAATACAACTGTTGGAACAAATGCTTTTTATATGCAATATTTATTTATTTAGAATTTTTGTATGCCGTCCCACCGCATGAGCCTCAGGACAGCTTGCATACAATAAATAAACATAATACAAATAGTGCAACTAAAATCCAGATTCACCCTGGCTGCAAATTAAAACCTATAGTTAATATTAAAAATTGTTAAAATATTGTTTAAATAAAAAGGTCTTAGCCTGGCGCCAAAAAACAAATAATGACGGTGCCAGGTGGACCTCTCTGGGGAGCGCATTCCATAAGTGGGGTGCCACCGCAGAGAAAGCCCTCCTCCGGGTACTCACCCTGCTAATGTCTTTCACAGAGGGTTCCCGGAGGAGATCCTCTACTGCCGATCTCAGGGGGCAGGAGGGCAAATATAGAAGAAGGCGTTGCTTAAAGTATCTAGGTCCCAATCTGTTAAGGGCTTTATAGGTGATAACCAGCACCTTGAATTGAGCCCGGACTTCAATGGGGAGCCAGTGAAGCTGGTAGAGGACTGGGGTTATGTGAGAATAACGCCCAGTCCCCATCAGCAACCTGGCTGCTCTATTTTGCACCATCTGAAGTATCCGGACTGTCTTCAAGGCAGCCCACGTAGAGCATGTTACCGAAATCCAATCGGGTAGCTATTACTACATTGCTCTTTTATCCTGCCTTTTTTCCCTCTTTTGTGGAACTCAAGGGAGCTCACATTGCTCCATTTTATCCTCACAACAACAACCCATGAGGTAGGTTTGGCTGGTGGCCCAAAGTCACCCAGTGAGCTTCATGGCCAAGGAGGAATTAGAACCTGGATCTCCTTGGTCCTCTGTCCATCACTCTAACGCCAGATCTCTGTAATTACATGACTCTATATTGTTCTCTTGTAGTTAGTGGATTGCCTTAATGCACACAGAAGGTGGCTTCTGTCAGTGCTGCAGGAAGAGCATTCTGTGTGAGGTAAGTGGAGGCTCTCTATTGCATATATTGAGTCTCACACCTGCCTAGCCCATATCGACCATGGCAATTCTCTGCCAGACCCTTTTGCTAAGCTACAATGAGGCTGGTGTACTTCTATTTCCCCTCTCAACTGCTAGCCTGGTTTGGCTTGACAGATAACATGGCAGTTCAGGTCATAACTAAGAGGCTTCTCAAAAATGGCAGCGCATCTCCTGGTCTGAACTTGCACTACTTTATTGTTATTAGTCACATGGCATGCACAGTCAGCCAGAACTATTTTTCAGTCTGGTGTATGCTCTGATTGATGCAGCTGCTTCCTTCTGTTCACAAACCAGGGCACAACCCAGCCAAAAGTAAGCACATCTTGGTCCCTGGATTTACTGGGAAAACATTAGTAGAAGCTAAATTCTCTAACTGAAAATCACTTAATCCTCCCAGTGAAATCAATCATGTTCTGAGGAAGATTTTTCTCTCCCTTTTTTCTTAGCATAATTTATGTAAATGCCTAAACAAGAAGTAATTTTTACTGTACTAATGCAAACTCCACCACAGGCATTCATGGTGGACATTAAAAAAATCAAATTCCATATTAGTGCAATTCCTATATTTGGCCAAACAAAAGGTCATTAAATTGTGCATGCCGTCTTCACCACACAAAATATTAAAAAGAGGAGATTTGGTGGCTGGGGATAAAAAAGCCTCATATGTTAGTGAAGCCACTGACTGCATTCAAGTTACACAATAACCCACACTCAGGGTTTGAATATGGCTTGAGTGTGGGCTTCTGTTGACCTATGGGTTATTATGTTGTCTGAACCTAGCTGAGATAACAAGCCATGGTGAACAAACCATAGTTTACAACCTAACAACAGACCATGGGCTCTTCTCCTGTGCTGTCTATGGGTTGCAAGTCATGGTTTGTTAGTGCAAGTGGGTTTCATAAACATGATAACCTACATTTCATTGATAAGCCTCATTCAGTTCACTCTCTGAACCCACTGTCTGTGTGTTCACAGTCTTAAGATGAATTAAGGGAGGAGGGATGTGCAAAAATCCAAATTAGGCTCTGCCAGTCATGTGATGGTTACACATTGGAGATGATGGTAAGGTTGCTGGGAAGAAGAAAATGTTGGATCCCCAGTATTGGAAATATAAAATCCATCTGTTACTCAGATGTGATTCCATCCTGGGTGAAAGCCCCTTGACCACACAAGCACGCACACACCCTTTAGCTTTAGATTAACCAAGCTGGATATAATTTTATATGCTGTACTAAGTTAAAAAGGAGAGGAGAGGGAAGGGGAGGAGCAGGAGGGAGGGAGCGAGGAAGGAAAAGTCAATTGAAGTCAAATTGTTACCTTGCATGATGTAAAGATCTGGAGATCACAGAAGTTTGCACAATTTTTGTGATCTTTCAGTTGGCCCAATAGAGTATTACACTGGTACAAATGTTGCACTAGTGTTGTGGGTAAAGTGAATCCAAGCAAAGTGAATCACACCTCCAGAACCGCATTAATCTGATGAGCTGCAAGCAAAGATGTTCGACATGGAAAAGCTGGAAAAATGCTAACCTTAAATAATATGCTGCCATAGGTGCCTTTTTAACGGCAACAAATCTCACTGTGTAGCAGAACTATCCTGGCAGGTGAGCCAGTGTCCAAGTTGCTTTTTGCTATGAACTGACAACTATAAAAAAAGATACTCTGTATTAATCTCCACCAGATCCCTGGGATGGTTTTCAAACTTAGATGAAACTCTCTCTAATCAAAGTTGACTTTGGGAGAAAATGAAATGCACACGGAAATGACAAGCCGGCAGAAGGCTAACCGTTCATGTGCCCCAGAGGCTGCTTCAAAAGTTCACAGCCAAATCAAGACCTGGGTGTCGACCCCAAATGTCTCTCCTGAAGAGATGTGACCTGCAGTGTGACATCTGGATGACATGGTCAAACTACCTGGAACAGAGCGAACACTTGCATAGATCAAATCTTTGGAATGCTTTTCAGTCCCTATGGCAATTAACAAAGGCTTTGTAGCCTTCTTTTGCCAAGCGCCTGTCTTGTGCTCAACTTGAAAGATAACTCCCCATTTCCAAATCCCTTTAGGATGTCTTACTCTTAGTTTTTTGTTGTTTTTTCAAGTTCCAATGATAAGGTATAATTTAATAAAAGAAGAAATGACATCTAATGAAAAAGGCCTTTGCTTGCTTCAAAAGAAATTGAAAAAGATCAGTCACATCAAGATGTAAAAACGATATACAGGTGCAGTGTATGTACTCCCTGGGATGTTGAAAGCAGTAGTTAAAGGCATAGTGGTGAGCTAGAAAGTTAGTGTGGTCCTTGAAATCCGGTGGAGGGCCAGGTTCTCACTTCACATTTTGCACCCCAGTACAAAACATAGAATCAGAGGTGAAGGATGTGGTGCCTGTCTCTTTAAGGCAATCAGCTTTGTGTATGTGTGTGACACACAGAGAGAGAGAGAGAGCGAGAGGGAGGGAGGGATAGGGAGAGCAAGAGGGAGATGGAGATGGTTGTGGTGCTGGTGGTTGCAATCTGGTATGGATACCCAAGTACAAAATACGCAAGCCACTCATCAAGTGCAAAGGGCACACATGTGGCAAATTTAATGCATGTCCCTTCCAAATGTTCAGGACTGGAGAGCTGAATCATTTGCGGACCACCTCTTACGAATATTTAAAGAGACATGTACCAAATTTTATGCACATGGACCCTTTACCATTGATGCAATTGTATGTATTTTATATCTGGGCATTATTCCTATATGAATGCAACATGGAAAAGACAAATCAGTTTAAAGTACTTACAGCTTATAGCTAGTTCATCTTCTCCCACATCTCCTTATGCCTTTTGCCGTAAGGCAGTTAAGGCCTCTTCAATTTTGACAAAATCCCTCCATGGGAAGTGCTTTTCTGTAGAAAGTTGCACATAACCCACATGTAGATGCCCAGCTATTTCAATGCATGTATAAAGAAGTAAATACACAGAAGGTCCTCATGAGGGTGTAATGGTGGGCTCCGCCCTCCATAATTGTACCCTCCTCCTGCAGTGGATTTAGAAACAGAGGTATTACTCTATTCACTGGTGAAAAGAGGGTCCACTCTTCTCATTACCCCAAACTGTCCCTGAAGTAGCATTGATTCAGGGCATTGTGGGAAATTTCAATGGCAACCATCTGGTCTTCCAGCACTTAGTACAGGGGTCAGAAGTGGGGAGAGGGAGAGGGGGAGGGGGGACAGTGAAGGAGAGGGAGAGGATAATAAAATCAGGGTAATGGGAACAATAGATGGCAAAAGAAGGGGACGGCAGAGAATGAGGTGGCTAGATGGATTCACTGAAGCAGTTAGCGTGAGCTTAGGTGGACTCTGGGGGATGGTGGAGGACAGAAGGCCTGGAGGAATGTTGTCCATGGGGTCGCAGTGGGTCGGACACAACTTCGCAACTAACAACAATGGCAAGAACGATTGGTAGGCAGCTCCTTGAGGATGCCATGTGCTTATTTGGGTCAAACCATCTCCATTCATTCCACATGGTGAACTAATGTTAAAAACAGGCATGCATTCAAAAAAAAAATGCCACTGAACTGGCTGGAGGATACATGTATTCTTCACTCTCCAATTTTGTTTGTCATCTTTGGTCTCTTTATATTTTAAATGCTGCAGTGAAATATTATCATGGCTTCCAGCCAAGTCTTAAACTAGAGGTGGACATATGCAGGCCCCCAGCCCTTTTTGCAATCACCAGAGAGATTCTGGGTCCCTGTGAGATTCAGCAAGACAATGCAGCCTCCTGCAGTTTGCCCACTCTTGTCTTAAATGATGAACTCAGCAGATGCATATGGGCTGCATTCCATTGCATGTCTTTGCAGGGCATAAATGTGTGTTCTGATCACTTCCATCAGACTCAGAATGTCAACATTTTCACCCTGCCTCTCCCTGCCAGGTGTCCATGCTACAGATGAGTTCTTTGCATGTAGCAATTTTGTCACTTTGAAGCAGCCTCAAGGGAATGAAGAGAGAAAGTTTCAGGATGCTGAAAACACACACACACACACACACACACACACACACTTCTTTGAAGTAGCCTAACATTTTTCAGTACTGTATCTTGTAATTAGATACACTTTAGGGGCTAACTGTACTTTTTAAAGAAGTCTGCAACGATCTCTGAAAAGTTTGTTTCTAAAAATGAATCTGGCAACTGTCCTTTCAAACTATCTCCAAGGTAGACTCTTTTCTGTATTGTGAGAGCAAACAAAATAAATACTCAAAACCAACTGTTTTTCAAGGCTTCCTTCACCTACAACATTCCTTCCAATGGAAGACATCATTCACACATTCCTTTGGGCATGCAGATATACCCCACATTGTAAAGTGGATGATGTCACCAAAGCATCCAAGTACTTCTTATGCATATTGGAACAGATAGTAGGGAGCGCAGGGTACAGAAATGGATTGAAGTGGGGAGATCATGAAAATGCTAGCACATAATAGCTACAGCCCAATATCCATCCCATGGTCATTTTGATATGGCGAAGGCTCCACAGTACAATTGGTAGGTAAATGTTGCTTCTGAATTTGCAGGCACACAAGGAAACTTAAGATTTAGCACAGAAGTTTTTATTCTTGAAATAGGACCTGGATTTCTGTTTTGTTTTTAGCATGTTCACAAATTAAGAACAGCCCAGACCATGATGATGTCCTCATCTTTGTTTACCTTATTTCTCTTATAATAAAACAAATAATTAAAGTCCTGATAGATCAGTATAAGAAAACAATATTATGTTTAATATGTGTGCACAGATCATTATCTGTACATAATTTAGCAAAACATATGAACAAGATCTTCAGCTGGGATGTTTGTTCCAGGTTCCCATAGTTGCCTCTTCATGAGTGGGACACTGTATATTATATATCTTAGACTAGCCTGCTTCAAGGGATTGACTGTTTAAGGGCACAATCCTATTACCAATAGACACTGTCAGGAGAGCCACAGGAAAAGGTGGCGTCCCGGCTGCAGCCTTGGAAAAGCTTTCTGAGGTTGCAGAGACTGACTTCAGAGGGCCCTTCCTTTGCCCCCTGAGCTTGTGCAGTCCTTTCTATGGCAGCTGAAGCCCAAAGATGGAGGAATATTTCTGGCACAGGCAGTAGAGGGAGGGGGGCAGGTGTGAAACCCTGCCGGTCTCTGCCAAATCCAGGCAGTGCCTCAGCCTGCACCTCCTGGAGAGGGAGAAAGCTATTAGACAGTCAACAATGGCCATCTCAGTGTTTTTGAAGGCCACCAGGGCAATCCTTGCCATCATGCTTCTCCTGTGCTTGATGAAATGCCTGTAACCTTCTGAGTTTCATAGATTAGATGCACCTACACAGGATTGTACTAAACATGGAGTAGCCCTAACTTGACCACCCTGGAGAGTGGAGGAAATCTTGCAGAAAGGCTATGTGTGTTAAAGAGAAAGAACATGAAAGAGAAAGTGCATGTGGCTGCAATGTTGCTGGCTCCGAAGCAAGATTTAACTGAGATTTACTTCCAAATAAACACAAAGGATCAGCTGCATGACTAAGAGAGAAATTCCTTTTTCCATTTGTTCAGTAGACTGCACTTTGACTTCATTATGATATTCATTCATTATCTTACTGGAATGATTCATTTGTCAGCAGAGACCCTTTCTAGAGCATCCACTGACGTCTACACCAGTTTGGTTTAACAGTCATTCCAATTTCATCTTCCATTCCAAGGATATTTTACTGAGTGCTCACTGTTAAGACCTTCAGCTACGACCACACACATCCTGACCGTATTTCCTGCATCATCTGGGTGTTCCAACATCTTTTACAGAGATTTAGTGTTCAATATCTCTTGCACAAAACTAGCCATATGGACTTTTGGTCCAGCCAGGAACTCAAGTAAGAAATAGGCAAATGCAACTCATGCATTCCTATGCTTGCTTACATAGATTTATTTTGTTTATTTATTAGATTTCTATCTAGTCTTTCTATCTAGTAAGAACTCAAAGAAACTTACATTGTTCTCTTCCTCCTGCTGCCAAGCTTATCCTCACAACAACAACCTTGTGTGATAGGTTGAGCTGAGAGTCTGTGACTGGCCCAAAGTCACCCAGTTTGCGCTATAGCTGAGCAGGGACTAGAACCCAGATTGCCTGAGTCCCAGTCCTGTATTTATTTATTTATTCATTTATTAAAACATTTTTATGCCGCCCCATTCGCCGAAGCCTCGGGGCGGCTCACATCAATAAATTAAAATAATTATAATATAAATTAAAATATAAATATAAAATTAAAATACAACAGTACAGTATAAAATAAGCCGCCCTGGCCAGATAAAACCAATAATGTTAACAGTTAAAATGCCGCTTGAATAAAAAGGTCTTCGCCTGGCACCAAAAAACAAATAACGACGGCGCCAGGCAGACCTCTCTGGGGAGCACGTTCCATAACTTAGGCGCCACCGCAGAGAAAGCCCTCCTCCGAGTACCCACCCTCCTAATTTCTTTCACGAGGGTTCCCGGAGAAGGGCCTCCCCCGCCGATCTCAAGGGGCGGCTGGGCTTATATGGATGCAAGCGCTCCTGTACTCTTATTAACTACACCACACATCCTCTCATAGGATTATGCCTTAGTAGAAACAGTGAGACTTAAATAGATGGGCTACACACCTCTGAATGTCCATGTACTAGTATGTTCACTATACACACATGCAGCAAATTGGGCTGACCTCGGGGTCCATTGATTTGCTTTTATTTTATTCAAAAGATTTCTGTACTGCCATTCATCCCACATGAGATTTCAAGATGGTGGACAATATAAATAACAAATTATTTTAAAACCCAACAACACAGAACATCCTTCCTCAACCCAGCACCCTCTAAGTGTTTCTTACTTTGACTTCCATCCAGTCCAGCCAATATGACCGATGGTAAGGAAGGTTGGAAGCCGAAGTCCAAAAGATCTGGGATGTGGGAAGTATGTTGGGAAAGAGTGCAATAGAATTTCCAAAAATCAGACAACAGAAGAGGTGCTTGGAAAAAAAACCCCTGAAATAGGAACGTCAGTGTGGTGGCTCTACCATATGAAATGTCCTTCCAGTTGGATCAGGCATTCATTGAAACTACTTTATTTTAGGTATTTACTGTAGGCTTTTCTATTCATGGCTCCTCTTACATTCAAATAAACCTATGCCTGACTGAGAGTAAATTCCAGCCACAGTTTTGTTGATCCATGTGTTTTTACCATAACTTTTTGATTTTGGGACTTCAATTTATTGTACAGCATTCAAATATGTCTTGATGTGAAACAGATGATGATGGTGATGATGATGGAAAGCAAGATCTTTGGGCACTTAGTGTTTCAGCATGGATGCAGCACTGTGAATTTAGAAAACGAACTAAACAGAGATTAACATTAAAGAGGTGCATGGATGTAAGATCACCAAGAAAATCTCAGAAAACCTTTGTTAATCCACAAAGAAAATGCTTATTTCAAAAACAGGATTCACATAGGACTTTGGATCCTGGGAAGTGAAATGCTACGAGGTGGGTGGTCACTGGAAGTATGGTTGGGTTTGTTTACACTTTCATTTTTTTAAATTATTCTTATAGACATGGGATGGAAAGAATGTAAAATTCTAACAAGCCAAATGTGAGAGAAAGTGAAACAGACAGATTAATAAGGAAGAAGGCTTTGATTGCTTAGGTTTTGATAGTTCGGCCTTGAATCCTTCTGAATACAAAGATTGGGGCACTGAATTGGGCTTGTTTGCCCCTGTGTAATCATGAACTGCCTTAAAAATCTGGAATTGAGCCATGATTCCAGCAGGCAGTTTGACTCTAGGAATACCAGTTGCTAGAGAACATGGATGGAGGGTGTTATTGGGCTTATGTCCTGTTTGTGGACTTCCCACAGGTATCTGGTTGGTCACTGATGAAAACTGCATGATGGTGATAATGATTTTTAATGATTTTAATGAAAGTCTGGGTAACTGACAGCAATTCACAGCAAAAGACTACATAGACCTTTGGTCTTATCTAGCATGGTTTCTCTTACATTCATTTAAACCTAGGCCTTATTTTTGAAAAATTAAATGTGGTTGAAGGAAAATAGCTTATGTTGGTCCCCACTGCACTGTAGCTGGAGTGTTGGCATGTTGAGACAAGTCTGGTCTTAACTGGAGATGTTTGGGTGCAATCCTATGTTCTCCTGAGAGCCCATAGGATTCTATTCTATTCTATTCTATTCTATTCTATTCTATTCTATTCTATTCTATTTTTGGAGTCCAGGCACCAAGATCCTCCAGTGCTGGTGCTTGGACTTCTCACAGGCAATAAATAAAGTACCATGCTGGCTTCCCACAACTGGGCCAACTGGGGAAAAGGAAGCCAAGGTTGCAGAGTTGCGCTGATTCCAGTGAATGCCCCAGGCGCCTTCCCTCCTGCTCTCTGACATTAAATCTAGGTGCCCCACAACAGTCATCTAGAAAAAATGCCGGGTGCAAGGGGCAGCAGTAGTGGAGATTACCACTGTTTGCCACACCTTAAACTTTGCACGGTTGCTCAAAAGCCTCATGAGGGCAATCAGATTGCACCCTCAGAAACGCTCTTAGGGCAACTGCAAGAGTTTCTCCTCCTTTGTTCATTGACCAAGTTATTCCTATTTGTTAAGACAAAGCAGGGCCAGAGGGAGCATGAGAAGAGCTCTGGCTGCATTTCTTGCTTCCTAGCATATCTTGTCCAGCTATTCTCCAGTGCTCTGCACCAGTGGGAAAGAACCCAAGGGCTGAATTCCACCCATGGTTTGGATGAAACCTTTTGAAATCTATCCTTTTCACGTCTGTGGACTTCCTTTCAAGCTCTGCCCAGTCCTGCAAGGCAAGGAAAGCCAAGAGGAAAGCCAAGAGGACACACAGACCCCACGTGCACAACCAGCAGGAGGGGAGCTGCAAGCAGTCGTGCCAGGCCCCATTCCTGGCTACGTCACTTACCAGCCTTCCTCCCCACCTGGTGTCGCTGGTGGCAGCAGCACTGGGTGCAGAATACAGGTGCTACGAGCAGCCATGCCAAGTGCTGTTCCTGGTGACAAACCTCCTTCTCCAACAGAGCAGACAGCAGCAGGACTGGATGCAGACAAGGGGGACTGTTTGCACAGCCTATGGTGGGCGCCCCATGAATGCTGGCAGCGCTCACCAGGAAAGCAGACTGGAGCCCCTAGAGCCAATCTCACGGAATCCAATGGAACTCCACCCCCAGATGGATTCCTCACATATCCTTAACTCCATCTTGCTGAAACTTTCCAAGACCACATTCCAAAGGTAGATGGGGCCAAGAGCAAAATGTGAGGGGGTCAAAATACCAGCATATGTCATTTCAAAGCCTTTCCTTCCAGTTGCTCAGGCTTAGGAGAAGCATTCTGACTTTTTAAAATGGGAGAAAGAGGGGAAAATGCCTGTTAAAATGAAAAACAGACAAGTCAGGTGGTTGGGGGAAAGGTGGTGGATCCAGGGTCTGGGGCGTGGCCTTTTGGGAAACCCCAGAGGGCCAGAGTTAGTTCTCAGGCCTGAGGCTCTACACCCAAGCTCTATCCCACTAGGGTCAACATACTTCGAACTGTGGCCTATTTCAGACCTTATATGGTAGCAAATCCAGGTCTGTCCTTCATAGTCCTTGACAAGTATATCTGAATGATACATGTATTCATTGTATGCACATTGTTCAAGTACAGCTATATAGGCAAGGTAGGTAGCTGAGTGCCTACTGTCAATAATAAAAATAATTAGCTGCCATGACTAACTCCTGGACATTTCAAGGAAGTTAATAAATGTGTCTGGAGGCAGTTGACAACTATGATTCTACTTCAGCCACTGCACCTGATATGGAGCCAGTGTGGTGTGGTGGCTAGAGTGCAGAACTCATAAGACCTCTGTTTAAATTCTTGTTCAGCCATGAAGTTAAGTGGATGGCATTAGGCCAGTCTTAGCCTAGCTTATCTCACAGGACTGTTGAGAAGATAAAATGGAGAGGAAGCTCAAGTATGATGACTCAGAAGAAACAGTGGGATATAAATGTAACAAATAAATACATAGAAATAAGAAGCAATGTTTTCTTGCCCCACCCAGGATTTGTTTGTATTGGCATGCAGAAGAGCTTGGATTTGTCTGTTTGTCTGTCTGTTTTTAATTGTTCTTGCCCACTGCCTCTGTAGCCTGGAGAAACAACCCACAATTCTAGGTTAGCATAACCCGCAGTTCACAAGCCAACAACAAACCATGAGTTCTCTTTGGCAGATTCATAGAACATGATTTAACGAACAACTCATAACACTTATGTAATTAGACCATGGTTTGCCATTGTGAGTGTATGTTGCAAACTGAGGTTGGTGCTGTCACGTGACAGCATATATCACAACATGCTTATAAATCTTCACAGTGCCACCAAACACTGCATTAATACTGCTGTGTACTGCTTCCCTGGTGAATTAAAAGCGCTGCTAGTACTTCAGCACTCTAAGCGTCAGGTGGTCTCTTCTTTACAGCTTCAATGTAGGATCCTAACCCTTGCAGCAAGATGCATGCCAAGTGTGTCCTTAACTCTAAATCATTGCCTGAAAAAGTTTCCAGAATTTTACCTCTGCATTCAGCACACATGATTGGTTAGGCCACTGTGTGCTCCCCTTGCTTCTGTGCTTCTTTCTGAAAGGAAAACCACTTCAGTCAAGGGTTACTAAAAACAGGATCATGCATTTGCAATTGAAAGTTAGGGGACAGAACTAATAGTCTCCCAAACTCAGCTATGTGTATGCATGTGCATGTGCGTAAAAATGAGCATAACAATACAATGAAGGGAAGAGCGCCCTCTAGCTGATAAACTGCACATCATTTTCAGACCCATGCGATCAGCAGCATATATTGTACACCAAATTACTTACTTAGAACACATTCTATCCAGCATTAAGACTCTGGAAAATAACACCATGTGCTTTTACACATAGGCATATTTATGCAGAAGCAACCCAGAATGCTTTTGGTGGGATTTGCTTCTAGACAGCCTTCTTATGATTGCCGCATTGGTAGTACTAAAAGCTGTAGCCAATTCTCTAAAATTTTTATTTTCTCTGATAATAATAAACCACATTCACACCAACTCTCCCCATTTTTACTGCGAATTTTACTTCACTCCATGTGTTTTCCCAGAAAAATCCTAGAACTGTGCAAAAGGGTTGTTAGTAGGTACATGGGAGAACAAATCTTTCTTGTTGTCTAAGAAATGTTCTGATGATATCAGGGGCCAAAAATTCCCCTCTTGTATCCTCCAGCTTTTTGTATCTAGAAACTGTCTAGGCTTTCCTTTGACAAAAGGAAGGCACATGCCTATCTCTTCTCTAATCTTTTAAATAAAATGTTACTTGCAATAAAATTGGAGTAAAGAAAAAGTATCTGCAGGACATTTGAAGGGAAAGAAGCTGAGCAGACCCATGACTTGCCTTCAGAATCAAAGCACAAAATGCTGCAAAATATTTGAAAATAAATAAGTATTTCTGAAAATGTTTTGGTACATGGAATGAAGGCTACTGTAGTAGCTTGTGTCCATCACATGAAGTAAGATAGTGCCCCCTAGTGTTCAATGACTGAAAAGGTATTGATCGATACCTAAATAGTCTGTACATTTTCTTTTCCTTTCTTATTTCTCCAACCAACCAAACCTAAGACTGATCAGTCTGGGCTATTCTCAAAATGTAGAGCAGAGCAATCACCTGGACACAGATAACACAACACATCCACTGTGTTGCTTCATGTTTGAGAAATACATGTGGCACCAAAGTACTCTCAGGACTAAGCGGCACTGTGTTTGAATAAACTCAGTGGTGGGTAGCAAAGAATGTGCGCCTCGCCTATACAGCCATTGGAGAGATTGGCTCACCTAAAAAGAGAAACAGGGAGAAAAATCTCCCAAAAATATTAATGAGAAAGCAGCAGGCAATTTTCACAGGCTGGTGGATTGCTCCTTAGGCAACCGTGCAAAAGTGGTCAGCAACACAAACTTGGCTTTTGTAAATCATAGAATACGAGAGTTGGAATGGGCCAGAGGGCCGTTGGGTTCAGCCCCCTGCTCAGTGCAGGACTCCAAGTTAAACCATCTCTCTCAGATGGCTCTCCACTTGCATTTGAATGCCTCTAGTGTGGGAGTCCACAACCCCCTCGGTAATTGGCTCTATTGTCCTACCTCTCCAACAGTCAGGAAGTTCTTCCTGATGTTCATCCAGAGTCTGGCTTCCTGTAACTTGAGCATCTTATTCCATGCCCTGCACTCTGGGATGATTGAGAAGAGATCCTGGGTGTGCTATCATACCGCCTCCCAGTCTTTTCTTCTCAAGGCTAAACAGGTCTTTCTTTTAAGATGTTTGAGCTCTGGATTTCCTGCAAAAGGCATCACCTATGAAAATCTCTGATTTTATGACTTGCGGAACCGAGTTCATGGCTGTATGCCTTTGTTCAGGGTTGTGACCAAGCAAAATAAGGTAGGCAAAGCAGCAGGAGGGTAAAATGGCTTTAAAAAACAAGGCAAGGCAAGGCAGAGGAGGAAAGGCAGGGAGAATGAGCTGCCTTCAGTTTAATCACCCCACCCCAGCTGCCTTACTGTCAATTCATGGTTATTACTCAAGAGCACTGATGTTATATAATGTTCTGTTATAATTTATTACTATCCTGCTTTTCAGACAAAAAGCCTCCAAGGCAGCATACAAAGGCAACACATGCACACACACTTTAAAATAGAACTTGCACAGGTTTAAGGCAACAGTAGCAGTAGTAGTTTACACCTTTAAAACAAACAATCTCTCTCTTGAAGCCCAAACATACCCTTTCACCCACTTAGAGAGAGAGAAACAACCTCCTAAAAATCCAAGGGAAAGCAGTAAGTCCCCACAGGGCTATTGTTTCTTAGTCTACCTCCCAAAGGTGGTTGGCAGCAGCTCCTTCCAAAGGTTCCAGTTAGTGAAGGAAGGGAGGAAAGCAAATGCCAAAACTCCCTGTTGCTTCTAAGTCCATTCCTCCCTTGTATCAGTGCCACCCAAACAGAGGTCCTTATAGGCAGCAATGTGTGGAAATCTTGCCCCTTGTAGTAGGTTGGTAGTCTCTGCTCAGCACTGGCCCTGGCGCTGGTTCTGTGCTTGGCATTCTGTATCCATACGCAGTGATATGGGCCTGTGTGACTTGATAAAACATCCCGCTGGCCCCTTGTGTTCCCAGTATTGCTGTTGCCTGAATGCATTGCCTATGAATGCAACTCTCTGTTCGAAGGAAGGCTGCCAACAGGATAGGAGACAGGTGGCAGGAAACACCGTCCAAGGATCAACACAGCAGGGTGCTGCATCAACCCCTAGGGGTGCCTGTCAAAGGCACAGGTAAATAAAGAACGGCTCTCCTGTCTCAGTGGCACTGTCAGCCTTCCCCAACCTGATGCCCTCCAGGTGTCTGGGATTACAACTCCCAGTATTCCTGACCATTTCCTATGATAGCTGGGCTAGAGGATCTAAAGTGATAGCCATTGTAGTATATACCAAAAAATGTAGTTACAGCAGATGCTTTTTGAGTACAAAGAGCTTTTTTGTGTTGTCACATTATTAAGAAATCTCATTGCTAGTGCTTCTTGAACTTTGAAATACCACCATTGCCCAAGGGTTAAAAGGGATTAAGGATTAAGTGCACAAATAAACAGTCCACAAGGTATAAGTAAAATAATATTTGACAGAGGAAGGAAACAATTTGCTCATTCTCTCTACTGAGAAGAAAACAAGGAGTAATGTAAAGATCAGTGAGCCTTCTTCAACCTACTGTTCTCCAGATGTACAACTACCATGGTTCCTGGGTGTTGACCATGATGCCTGGGGCTGGCGGGAGTTGAAATACAAAGCATTTAGTGATCGCCTGGCTGGGGAAGGCTGTCAAACAAGTCATGAGTAATGGGACTGAAAAGAGTCAGAACAGTGTAACTGCTGGATCTGTATACCAGTAGAACAGGTTGGCAAGTTATGGGACATCTTCCTTGAAACTCTTCAGGTCAACACTGGACAAGCATCTGTCTGGTTGCTTTGGAACTGAGTGCTCTTCTCCAAAGTAGGATGTTGGATTCACTGACTTGGGTCACACAATCACCCTGGCTCACCATGCTTCATGCAAATCTGGTAAGAGTGGGTTGTTGGGGTGCTTGACCAACCACCCAGAACCCATAAGCTGTAACACAAATTGGGAAGAATATGGCTCAACAGCAGCTCTGCCTTGAGAAGCTGTCCATTAAAACTCAGTGACTAAGTAAGGATTGCTTGATTCTCTAAGCAATCAAGCTGCCAGCTCTGAGGGAGCTGGAGCAATTGGCAGTGGAAATAGGAGACCATAATAGCCCATGGGACTACTATCACGTGGATGCAACACAAGCTGGACTTTATGGAAGAGTGGTGAGAAAAAAGCCATTGCCAACACAATTACTTACCCAAGAAAACTCACAGCTGTAATTGCTGCCAAAGGTACTTTGACCAAGTACCTTTGGGCAATACTTACGCAACCAGCAAGTACCAGTTTTTTTTATTATTTTTGTGCCATAGTAAAAATCATTTGCATCTTCACAGTATCTTTTGTGCACAGTATCTTGTGTACATTAAATGGTGACAGTGCCAACTAAATCCATTTGATTCCAGGTTGTAACACAACAAAATATGGAAAAGTTAAAAGAGGATGAAAACATCTGCAAGGCAGAGCATGTAAGGAATATACTCTGTATGTAGAGCATGTAAGGAATATGAAAGCAGACAATTAAACACTGTGTTTTTACATCCTAAATAAATAAAATTCAGGGTGCAATAATACACACTTTTTGACAGGGGAAAAGGTCCTACAACATTCAGCATTCCCCAGCTGGCAAGAGACTGCTGGGAATTGTAGGAATTTTTCTGCCTATTTTTTCTGTCATAGGAACGTGTCCCAGGTGAGCCTGATGATGCTTTAGCTTTTCCTAAGCTCTGCTTTTTTTACTCAAGCATGCACTGCTGGTCTCACATGACATGGGAAGCCACTGTGAAATCTTATCATTGTGAGCCCACTCTGTCGTCCAGATCCAGAGTTACAAGATCTGTTTTCTGAAAAGGTCTGTTCTAAGGTTATCATGTATCACTGTTGCTTCTGTGGTCATCTAGCCCAGGATCACCATTTTTTCATTGTAAAAAAAACAAAACAGAACCAAAAACCATAGATTCCTTGCTCTCTATAGCCTTCAGCATTCTAGAACAGATGTGTCATTGCTTCTTTTACTCCTACAGCACAAAAATACATGTATGGAGAAGGGGAATCATAGCAAGACTGTTGATTTACATTTAAGAAAAATCTCTCTTGAGGCTGGAGTGCCTGGGAAGCTCTGTAGACATGCAGGTATACTGTGGAAGAGGAAGAGAGAACCCATTTCAGGATGCAGTGGTTCAATCAGGAGTCCAATAGGGAAAAGATGAGGATTTCACTCATGGAGGCTGCTGGGATGCATGGCGAGACTAAGAAGATGGAATGGGGAGCATGGAAGCCATGCTACCTGTGTAACCATGAAATCATCTGACCAGTAAGTCAGGCAAAAATCTATGCACCATGGAAACAGCCCAGCCACTGTTTTCTTAGATAAAGTGGGTCACATCAGAACAAGGACAGCATATGGGTTGAATCAGTTTTCAGTGTAGGTGAGAGTATCCCTCAGGAAAAAGGGAAAATATATATAATTGTGAGTCTTTTCTGAAACTACAGAGCAAAGCACTGCCCCCCCCCACACACACACACCATACAAGCACTGTACACATAGACACACCTATACATTCATATAATTGCCAATCTTTCCTGAAACAAGAGAGCAAAACATGATAAACAGGCCATGCCATTAATGTAATGTTCACTTATAGCCAATTTACACTGGCCAGTCAAATTCTTCATAACCACCAGCTGGAAATTCTGGTCACATTCCAGCCAAAGTTTAGTACTCCTATAATTTCAACGGTACAATCAGATGCATGTGCCTTCAAATAAATAGCCTGAGATTAATGGGGCTCTCTCAAAAGTAACTCTACCTGGAATTTCAGCCTTGGTCTCTCCTCTTTCATGCATGTTAATGGGATTGTGCCAATTTCATGTGACATCGGAGTCATCCTGGTGTGGGGGATGAAGGTCAGCCCGAACGGTCCTGCATTGAGTCATAGGGAGCTCTGGGGTGATGAACTGATTGCGCACACATGACAGGGCAACTTTTACTACAGTTCCCTTGCCCGGTTCAAATATACTCCTGCTAGAGCATACAGTCTGCTGTCCAGATGCTAAAATAAAGTTGCAACAGAGGCAACCGTTCTTCATCTTTAAGTTGGAACTGAACAGGACTGTCCTTCAGACTGAGAATGCTTTCAGACTAAGGATGGTTCTCTAAAAGCCATGCAAATGGAAGGCATCCAGCCACCCTAGGCAAAATGTCCTCTGGTAGGCCCCCTCTTCTGTTAGTAACCTAGGAGAATATACCATGCTGTAATAGTGGTGCCGCAACCTTGGCTGTATTCCTCAGAGTGACACTAGGTCAAGGGCATTCTGGGAAATTAAAACGATGACTAGGTCCATCTGTTTAATGTTGTTCCAAGCACTAGATAGGCTGGCGGGCTGTGGGGGTGGGGAGACACTAAGAACCAAGGTAGACATCTGGAGAGGGCCCTGCCAGGCAACCCTAGCAACTGCCCAAAGTTAGCAGGTATAGATGTCATTTATGACTCACCCAATGTGTATGCTTACGCCATGTTTGCGATAAACTAATTTAATGCCTCTGAAAGTGCCTGCAGAGTGCTGAACCTACTTACACATCTGAAATGCTTGTTCTTTCGTAAGTGCTACGAACAAAATATACCTTGATCTATGCTCTAAGTATAGAGAGAATTAACATTATCTCAAGTGCCAGCAAAGCTAATCCTCACAACAGCTGTTACCACTCAAGCTGAAAATGAATATGATTTTAACTTTGCCTGGATCTAACCTAATAAATTCTATTGTTTTCCTAAGCACTTCTGTGAATTAAAGTGAACTCTGGGTTGCCATCCAAATGCATGTATAAGGCTGGAGTGGCTTTTAGGCATGTAGCCAAATAGCCTCCCAATTCCCTAATAGGGTATATAGCCCTCCCTCTAGGAAATCTTTGCCTCAAAAGTTGGAAAACAAGCTATTCTCCATTTCCCTTCAGCTTTGCGAAAGAGTTTCTCAGCACTGTCAAAGGGACTCAGCAGGCTCCAGCACTGTGACCCTGCAGCCAGAGAATGGGGCAGCCTCTGTGTCTCCAACCAGGCCTGGCCCTACAATAAGGCAGAGGGAGGGGATGCTGCAGGCAGCAGATTTGGGGTATCAAGAAAAGGCAGCAAGTTGTTACTGATTGATATAATATTGATTTAATTATTTTATTTTTAGTGCTAGGGATAGGGAGATGCAGTTGTGGGCTTTTTGGTCACATGTGCCAAGACAGAAAAACGGTGTGCTCACCAGGGCATGCTGGACATTATAGGCCTTTTTCTATTTAAACCTGCATGGGATTGTGCCCTTGGCTATTTCGAGATAGTAGCACCTTGAACTAGGAGAAGGGGCAACCTCCCTCTTAGGTACCAAAACGCCTTGAATTAGCCGTTTTCCACCATGTACAGACCTATCCAATGCTCAGTCAGCTGAATAACTTGCTGCTGTCTTCTCTTGCCTGGCTGACCAAATTTAAGAATTTTGGAAGGGAACTTCAGAAAAGCTAAAGCAATATTATGCAAACTTCTGAGAGCCTGCCCTGCATTTTCATTAGTTGTACCCTGGCTACTGATTCAGCCTCCAAATAGGTGCCAGGAATGTCAGAGTTCTGGACTCACCATTCCCTAGAAGGATTTTAATGCAGGCATGCAGCAGGGTTCCCCCTAATCTGGGGTGGAGAACTTGCAGCATTCTTGATATTTCCAACACTGCCAACAATATGGGATGTTGGGCTACAGGTTTTCCATCCCTGTCACAATTCAAAGGAAGGAAGGGATGTAGAGGATGTACCGTATTTAATGGAGTGGTGCATAGGTGATTCAGACTGTCTGAAGCTCTCTTCATAAATGCCCTTGAACTACCCTCTGAACCTGAACCTACTAGAAATTTTATCTATCAGTTCCAATAATTACATCTATATTGATATATCACACAGTAATAAATAGGGAAGGCCAAATTCTTACTTAAGATTACATGGCAATATCGTAGAAACATAGAAGTAGAGCGAGTCAGAAAGGGTCTCCCGGGCCATCTAGTCTGACCTCCAGTACCAGCCGGCTCCGCTCACGACACGGCCACCATGTGCATGTCCAGCCTATCTTTGAACACCACAGGGCCAAGATGGATGGCTCCAAAAATGACAGTGTCAAAAGCAGTTTACTACAATGAACTCTGCTGTGGCGTGCAATGGAGCCCTGGCAAGATGCTTACAAACAATGTGTTTGTCTCAATGTTTTTTAAAGCATGCAGCTGTAAATATGGCCATCATCTTAGCAAGGGTGGAATTGGACTCAGTTCTGATTAGTTTGGAGGACTGAGATGCTTACACAATGCTGCTAACCTCCAGTGCCGCAATGTGAAATGGAAGGCAGTTCTGTGAGGTGGCATGGCTTCTTAACTCCCCTATCAGTTTTTTCTTGAAAATCCCTATCCAACTGCTTCCATCTTCCACTTCCTACCCAGAGGAAAGATGTAGCATAATTAGCAGTGATCCGGTGGAAAACTGGCATAAGGGGAAAGAGTTTAGCTGCTCTGCCACAGTATGATAGCCAAAATACCTGCTAAGTTTCTGATGTTGTAGGAAATGAAAGACAGGAATGTAGGGAAAGGTGTTTTAATGTCAGATTGTGATGAGAAAAACAGTCATCATCAATATTTATTTCTATCCCAGTATTGGAACTCAAGGAGACTCACAACATTAAAAACTTACACATTTAAAACATTCATAGAAATATACAAAAGTTAAAAGACAATCACTATGTCTCAGCCTAGTGCACTGCGCAGAGTTGTTGTGAGGGATACAACACGTGCGTGGACAGCAGGTATGCTACGCCTGGGCTTCAAAGGTACCATAAAAATGTAATAGGACCATTATCTTCCGCGTGACGATTTATTCTTGAGTAGCTTTTCCCTACAGCTGCCATCTCTCCGTGTTGTTGATTTTTGCAAGCACACTAACTTTACGGTGCAGGACAAAGTATAAATTTGTAAATATATGTATATATGTAAAGTATAAAGTATAAAGACCTAGAAATTTGCAGCAGAGCCCCAATCAGGACTCCGGAAAATGATCTGGAGAATGCTCCTTTCGCGCAGCAGCTGGAAAGTGGACACAAAGTCGACAGGCCAAACCGGCCACTCCAGACTACGTTTCCCAGGACGCCGTGCGTGGGAACCCGGAAGTCCGTGCCGTAGCCCGTACAGCTCTGAGTGAGATGGCGGCGTTAGGAGCGTCGAAGTGCTTATGGCGCGGCGGGGCGGCTGTGGCTTTGCTGCTTTCGAGGAGCTCTCGCGTGCGCCAGACCGCCTGGGGGTGGCGGGGACTCTGCCAGAACCTGGAAGGAGGTGAGTAGCTATGCATTAGTCCTGGAAGCGCCTTCTGGGGAAGAGGAGCTTCCAGCTGGAGCGTGCATAAACTCCCATTGCATCCTTCCTTGACCTAGTACCACGCAGAGGTATTGGACTACAACTCCCAGCATGCTCTCACAAGTCATACCGAGCGAGGGAGACTGAGAGTTGTAGTCCAATGTATATACAAACGTATCGTCGGGGAAGCATGTTCCACTGGGTTAGGCTGCGGGACATGAACAGTTATGTCATGGCTAACATGGCAACGGGAGCAATTCTATGTTTTTCCAGAGAAGAAAGCTCTGCAACTCCCAGTTGTGAAATGCTGAAAGTTGTTGGACTCTTTCCTGCCTAAACATGTGCCCTAAATTCACTTAAAATGATGCACAAGAAGCTGCTGTCTAGTCGAATAGTTTCACTCCAGGAGTAAGCACCCTAATTCTCTCCATATATTTTGGATGAGAATTTATGTAATCCCTGACTATTTATCCATACTGACTGGCATCTTTGAAGACTGTTGTCCTAAACTTATCAAGGATTCTTATCAAGAATTGTGCTGCAGTGACTTCCAAGTTCTCAAGGAAACAGACAAATCTTAAATCTGAAAAGGATGCTAAGATATGAACCTAGGACCTTTTGCATGCATAGTATTTTTAAAATGACTGTACTGGGGTTATTTTCAGTATTTAAATTAATAAGAAAGAAAGAAAGAAGATCATACAGATATAAATCAGAAAAACAACAGTGTTAAGGTTCTCTCCCACCCCAAGAAAAAGCTACCTAGATTTAGAATTTATCAAAGGCTTTGATTGGGAAAAAAAGTTGGGTTTATGTTTGTGTTTAAGCTGCAGCTTAAAATATTCCAGAAGGGTCCCAAACCAACACAAACATGAGACACTATGTGGACATTCACTGATGTTAGCTTTATGATGGTGGAGTTACACATGCAAGCCATCTCTTGATATTGTGGCCATGAGCAACTCAATCTGAGTGTGTGAACTAAATAAATAAATTCAGTGAGGTGAAAAGTTTGCAGCATGTAGTTATAGAAGATTGAGCTAGGGCTCAGCCCCCCAAAACATTAGAGTATGATGAAAAATGCCTCTGCAGGCTTGCTGTATAGTCATTGCTAGCTTACACATAAATGCTTTATTTATGTTTCAATTTTTTATAGTTTTTAATCATGTAAGCTACATCTTATTTGTCTCTTGAGAAACCTATATGCGGGTCAAGAAGCAACAGTGAGAACTGGACATAGAACCACTGATTGGTTCAAAAATTGAGAAAGGAGTTCGGCAAGGCTGTATACTGTCGCCCTGCCTATTTAACTTATATGCAGAGCACATCATGAGAAAGGCGGGCCTAGATGAATCACAAGTTGGAATTAAGATTGCCAGGAGAAACAGCAACAACCTCAGATACGCAGATGATACCACTATAATGGCAGAAAGTGGAGAGGAACTAAAGAGCCTCTTGATGTGAGTGAAGGAGAGCACAAAAGTTGGCTTGAAATTCAACATTAAGAAAACTAAGATCATGGCATCCAGTCCTCTCACTTCCTGGCAAATAGATGGGGAAGAAATGGAGGTAGTGACAGATTTTATTTTCCTGGGCTCCAAGATCACCGCAGACGGGGACTGTAGCCAAGAAATTAAAAGAAGCTTGCTCCTTGGGAGGAAAGCTATGGCACATCTAGACAGCATACTAAAAAGCAGAGACATCACCCTGCCAACAAAAGTGCGTATAGTCAAGGCTATAATTTTCCCAGTTGCAATGTATGGCTGTGAAAGTTGGACCGTAAGGAAGGCTGAGCGCTGAAGAACTGAGGCTCCTGAATTGTCAGTCCTAGAGGAGATCAACCCTGACTGCTCCTTAGAAGGCCAGATACTGAAGATGAAACTAAAATACTTTGGCCACTTAATGAGAAGGAAGGACTCACTAGAGAAGAGCCTAATGCTGGGAGCAATAGATGGCAAAAGAAGAAGGGGACGGTAGAGGATAAGGTGGCTAGATGGAGTCACTGAAGCAGTCGGTGTGAACTTAAGTGGACTCTGGGGGATAGTGGAGGACAGGAGGGCCTGGAGGAATGTTGTCCGTGGGGTCGCGATGGGTCAGACACGACTTCGCGACTAACAACAACAACAAGCTACTTTGTCAGCTCCCTGGTAGAAATAATCAAGTAAAGAGGAGTGGCATCTGGGCAAAAAGCATTTCCTTGCTGAACATCTCCCCTTTTGTAAACACTACCAAAAGATCCATGGCTTGGAAACTTCATTCCCCAATTCTAATTTGAAGTTTCAATCACGACAAATGGCTGCAGTATTTTTATAACTGTGGTTTACCTAGCCCTTGAAAGAGGAAGCCCCATCGCAACCCATTCATTATCTTGTGAACCTAAAGTTCTAATGTAATTTAAATTGAGTGTTCTTCAGACAATTAAAGTTACCTGTAATGATTGGAAAATCATTAAAGGTGCAGTCTTATGCATGTTTAGACAGTATAAAAGCCTACAATGCACAACATGGCCAGCTATCATGTAGGCCTTTTCTCTGTCTAAGAAGGCATTGGATTGAGTTCTAAATCTATGTAAGAAAATAAGATAAATACACACACACTTGCTGTCATAAGCACAACCATGGCAGGGCTTTGGATTGGTGGCCTTTCTGCTGTGGCTTCTTCTTGATTCCACATAATTGTTCTACCTGTCTTTTGAGAGTATCTCAGGAGAGTAATCTAAGTATTGCAATATTCTTTATTTAGAAGTATATGCCACTGTATATAACGATGCTGTCTTCCAGGTAAGTATGTATAGTGCTGTCTGTCTTGTCTGTCTGTCATTTAATTTATAATCTGTATTAACCAATAGTTCAGCACTTTCTGGATGGATTACTGCTGGCACTTAACAGAACTTAAATAGTAGCACTTCTCTTTAAATATTCCACCAGATATTAAGATGGAATTTTCTTAATCCACCACACTTTAAAAGAAACATTTGAGTTACTGCATTTTACCTTTTCTTATATTTGGACTCTCCTTTTTTCCAGAGGACAAGAAATCTGATGTTGCAAAGCCTTGCTTTACAGATGAAAAAATTCAGAACTTGCTGTGCAAGATGACAGGGATGGACTTAAAAAAGATTTTTAAGCCAGTAAAACAGGAACCTAAACCCCCAACATACTCACTGATGACAGAATTACAGCTGGAAGAGGTACAAGTTTTCCAGATATGTCTTTAATTTTAAGAGGTAGATCTGACACTTTGGGTTGTTTGTGGTTTTATTTGTTCTGACTGTGTGGCATACAAAAACCCCCACCCAAAGCAACTTGCAAAAGATTTTAAAGACTTGAAATTATCTGACACTAATTCGAAGCAATATTCTTGCCTCATCAAACACTAAACATTTCTCATTTTATGAATGGTAAGAAAAAGTGGGAACATTTAAATATAACAGATTTAGAGCAACTTTCATCATCAGAGGTATGCAGATTGATCCTGGTGGCAATCAAATATGGAAGAATTGACAAAATTCATTCATATCTTAAGCAGTGCTAATACAAACATACCCTCTTCCTTTGGAGAAAAATGTCTGTCTCTCTCTTTGGTATGACAACAGTCATGACACTTTAACATGAGGTGAGAAATCTGGCCTTCCAAGTATTGTTGGATTCCAGGTCCCATAAGCTCCACTGGTGAGTGGTTGGGGATAATAGAAGTGCTAGTCCCATAACATTTGGAGGACCATAGATTCCCCATCCCTGTGTTAACAGAAAAGAACATATCCTAGGTATGCAGGTACCTATATAATTAATTCTATGAATGCATATCAGTAATAGAACATGTATTTTATCTAAAATGCATGTGCTCTCCATTTGTCATCTTGGTATTTTTTTTCTGCTAGTATTCTCAGCAACTGCCAAATACTATATATTTTTCCCTGCAATAACAAATTATATATTTTTTTAAATGGTGGAAAATGTAACTTTTAAAAATATCTTAAATGTTTGGACTGTTTTATCTAAATGACTCCATGTTGGTTTCTCGAAATAATTTTACAGCAATTGGTCTGTTGCCTTTCTCATGGGTTTGCTGAGTGTTGTGGTCTAACACACCTGGAGGGCACCAGGTTGAGCGACCCTGCCTTAGACCATTTCCCTCTTTAAAACAGTGGTATGAACAAAAAGCATTGTTGATACTGGACCTGCAATATGACATTTTCCGGTATGATTCTCTTTCCTATCCTTAGGCTACAAGGAAGGCCATTGAGAAGGCTAAAGAGAAGCTCAGCATGCCTCCTGTTTTGCCTGAGCGGGAACCAATTAATGATATATTAGCAGAAGACAAAGTTCTAGATGGAATTGAACCCTACAAATATGTGTTTACTGATATCACATACAGCACTCCACACCGTGTAAGCTATCAGTATCCTATCAAAATAGCAGTGGATTTTGTTGTGATTTGAACTTAGTTGCAGTTTTAGGTACTATAATCTACAAGAAGATGCACAATTTTCAGCATACTATTGTTCACACAGAACCACAGTAATGGTTTATCGTGCAGTAGCTGCTTCTTAGAATCAAGATGCAGAATTTCTAGGACTGACAGGTTGTTGGGATCTGCTTGATTTGTGCTGTTTTCATTCCATTGATAGATTTGGAAAAAGCTTCATCAAAGGCCTTCTCATGGTACAGTATTGTTGCACTGTACTTGCATGAAGCATGAGGCTTACATGGGCTTCGCTGTACTGTCTGATCCTCCTTCTTTCTCAATAATACTGGGCAGTTAGCCTGAGTTAACAGAACTCGTCATCCTCCTGTTTTGCTAACAGTTTTCTTCCTGCAGGAGCTAAGTTTATGCATAATAAACTTTAGGAAAAGATGCTGTTTCCTTTAATGAAAAAAGCAGATTGGAAACATTCATGCAGTAGAAACCTATAAATGTGTATTGTGTGTAGCAGCTAAATGAAAATTCAGTAACTGACATCTCTGTGCCATGCCTTGTTTGTGAACTTCCTAGAAATATCTGATCGTTGTTGGGAGAACTAGAATTAAGCCACAAGGCAATTCCTGAGGATGTTTGCATCTCCTTTAAGCAGTACGTAGCAGCAACAACATCAGAATTCCTAGTGTGCTCTCAGACTCCCATGCATTATAATCTGTTGTACTGAAGATCGTAATACTTGCTTTCTTTTCAGATGGCCTGCTGCGACTATTCCAAGAAACAGTTGGTCTTTTAAATTTGTACTGAAATGCAGGGAAATAATGGAATTAATGACTAAATCCGCACTTACTTACATCTTTTCAATTTTAGGAGCGTTTCATTGTAGTTCGAGAAACCAATGGAAACTTACGCAAGGCCACTTGGGAGGAACGGGACAGGATGATACAGATTTACTTCCCAAGAGAAGGACGTAAACTTAGCCCTCCAGCTGTCTTCCAAGATGAAAACCTTGTGGTAATACCTGGTGTAATTTAGGTCTTGTGAAAAGTTATTAGTCTACCTTTGGTGAATAAAATCAGGTTCAAGCATTTAGCCTAGCAGGTGTCTACTGCTCTCATTGCTATTAGCTCGCTTGATAACTACCAGCATGCAAACATTGGCCTTTAGCTTATCCTTAGGACACCATGGCCTGGCTTAGGCATTTAATTTCTTGTTTGCTAAACCATAGTTCAGCATATATGAACAAACAATGGGACCAGAATCACCCTTCTCACTGATTCCCTTACCTTTTTCCTTGTAAACATCTGGCTTTTTAAAAGTTTAATCTTGGTTAAAGATCTTGATGAACTAAAATGAGCATTTCAGAGACACTGATGGCTGATGAGGCTATTATATCAGGACAGTAGGAAGAGCTTATGGTTCCACTGCTTTTTTCTAGTGGCTAAACTATGGTATGGCAAGTCAGGCACTGATAGTCTGGACTAGTCCTCTGTGTGTACCTGACATTCATCATAAGGGA
This sequence comes from Varanus komodoensis, assembly GCF_004798865.1. Taxonomy (NCBI): domain Eukaryota; kingdom Metazoa; phylum Chordata; class Lepidosauria; order Squamata; family Varanidae; genus Varanus; species Varanus komodoensis. The sequence continues at coordinate 3,039,005 of NW_025335661.1, forward strand.
ATCTGGTAGACTGCTTTGAAATGTCTTCACAGAGATTGTGATAGCCCCGTTATTGAAGTTGACACCCCTAACTTGAATAGCAGTAGTACATGCTCACTTGAACCACTTTGCTTAAAATTCTGTTGCAGAACTAGCCCCAAAAGTTTTCCCAATAGTTACCTGGTTGGGAATCCTCAATAACAGTTAATTAGAACTATTGCTTTTATTGACTAGCTTTTTGATGTGGGACACTACATTTAATCACTGTGTAACAACTTGTTACTTTAGAACGTATTTCTTCAAGACCGTCATGAAGACCTCCTTGATCACTGCCTTGTACAGTTTGAGCCAGATTCATCTGACTATATCAGAGTGAGTAGACAGTCTTAAAGGATGGGTTTCAGGTGCTACTTGCATCTATTTCTGGAAGTAGACTCAAAGCTGTTAAGAGTTTTAAGTAGTTATGTTTCTACTTCTGGGCAGTTGCATCATCGGACATACGAAGATATTGATAAATCTGGAAAATATAATCTTCTGCGTTCAACAAGGCATTTTGGAGGCATGGTGTGGTATCTTGTAAATCGAAAGAGGACAGATGGATTGCTGCTAGACATGCTCCAAAGAGATTTGTAAGTACTGTTTGAGTTCAACGTAATTTATGTAAAAAGGAATTGCATGGGTTGTTTACCATAATATTGTAGCCATTCGTAAAAACATGTTCCATTGTTGTCTCCTAGTAACTATAGGATGCACTGTTAAGATGGCTTTTTAAACTCAAGACATCTGTCATGAGCTACTTGTTAATTTGCTGTTAGCAATAAACAGTGGTTGAGGGGTTACTTAATGTGGACTTATTTTCCAGGTTCAAATCTCATTCTTTCCATCTGCATAGGAATAATGTAGGCTTTCATATGTTACCTAGATTTGTACCTAACAGTGCAACCCTGATGCCACTAGACAGTATCTTGACTGTTGTAACTGGGAAGCTGGAAAATCCTCCAAGTTGGTAAATTGTGCTAACCTCATAGCTCAGGATTCTGTGTTTGGAGTTTTACCAAACCTGGGGAATGTTTGGTAAAACCTTTTGGTAAATGGGGAATGTTTAGATCTGTAAGAATGAATAATGCATTGAAATCCAAACCAGTATGACTGGTTTTCAACCTTCCCCTGCAAGATATAATTATTTGGAGAAAATAATAAAATCTGGTACTCTGTAGATAGATACTTATTTTGAATGAAGAAAACTGAACATGGACAAGGCAATTGGATAGAAATCCAAGCACTTGCAGCATAGGAGTGATTTTTATCCTTTTATGAGTATGCCTACAAATCTGATTTGAGGCATACACTCTAGGTAGTCCCCCCCCCCCCCCCCGGCCACTAATGAACAGAAGTGAACCAGCTAGTTGTAGATTAACATGCTTTTAAAGAGAAATTTCAACATACAAACTTCTAAAAATAAAAACCCTCACCAAGTAACTTTATTTTTCAGGTTTGACGATGCTGTAAGCTTAGTTACCCTTTATCATATGGTCCATCCAGATTGCCAGTCAGCAACAGAAGCAAAAGAACAAGATCTTCAAGGACTGGATTTAATTAAGGTATAGCATAGTTTGCTACATCTGAATGTAAAATGACTGGAAAATACCTAGAGGAGAGTTGTATTAATATTTCAGGTTCTACAGATCTTAAAAAACAATTTTGAGATAGGGAAGAGATGACCAGGCAGTCTACATAAATGCTGCACCTGCATCAAAACATTTAAGTAGAATCAGCTTGCTTTTAGGCACACCTGTTAAAGCTATATAGAGCTTTGTTGGATAGCAAAGAACTCCCTTAACTGGCTGGTAACTACTCAGTTTTCTTGCATCTGTCTAATTTCACAGAATGATAAAGTCAGGGTTAGAATAGTGGGTTGATTTCACTGTTTTTATACAGCATGCTGGAACATCATGCTAAGATGTTCAAAAGTTTGCAAGTTACCTAATTACTTCAATTGTTACAGGTTTTTGCGAAGACAGAAACACAGAGATCTGGATACATTGAACTTGCACTACAGTCTTATCAAACAGATTTGTCTGAATCTGCAGCTTCATAAAATGTTCTGTTTTATCCATTCATTCAACATGGTGGGTGTCAGGGATTATCAGGGGGGTGGGGTGTAAAATGTACATTAAAAATTTAAATTAAAAGTTTTACTATGAAATGTGTAAGTATTTCCATGCTCTTTCTAAAGTGCATCTTCCCTGTTTGATTGGCCAGCTGCTCACCATTCTATTAATGCTGTATAGGTAAAACACTGAAAAGGAATTTTAAAGACATTTATTAGAAGACTTTGTCTTCTTGTGACTGAGGATCCCACAACAAAAGGAAGTTTCCAATGCACACTATGATGGGTCTACCTACTTCGGGCTAGTATTAAAAAAAGTTGTTTTCCAACACGAAGATTGCACTAATAATCAAATGTAGGGAAAAGCAGTTTATAAGAAGTTTGGTCTTCCAAAAAAAAAAAAAATCAGTCAAATATCTCTTCATCCAAATTAATGTCGGTAGTATCAATATCCTCCAGTTCCAAGATATCCAAGACTTCATCCAGATCCAATACCTAAAGGCAGGAAGTACCTAGTTAGCATTTTTTCTGTCATAATTATAGTTCTGTTAACTTACCTATAGGTATGTTGAAATTCTTCCAAGTGTAGTTTTGTTATGTTAGTGTCACTAACCTTTCTACTTTTATCAACCTAAAAAACCATCAGCATAGTAGGGACATATTCTGGCATCATCAACCATGATTCCAATTATGGAATATTTATCTGACATAGAAAGAGTGGTCCTCTGGCTCCTAGGCAACATCTGTGGGGATGGTTATAGAATAGTTTGATTCTCAGCTTTGACCCTGGTACGGCCAGTGTAGGAAGAACTCTGCTAGCTGTTCTCCAAGGTCAGAAAAACAGCTTGAGGGAGGGAGAAAAGGAAGCACAGAGAATATTCAAGTAGCCAGGATGCAAGATAGCCTGAAGTTGCTCCAGTCTCCTTTCTTCCTGCAAAAACTCTTCGCTAGATGGTCAAAAATGACTGTCCAACGAAAAAGTGGGGCAAGGAGGTGAAGACTCGCTGAGTGTTGGAAGAACATGAGCCTCCGAACTTGGAGGGTCACACTCATCTGCATAGGACTGTGTCCTAAACCACAGATCTCTCTACAAGGCTCACTGATTTCCAAAATAACCACACTAATGTTCCTCATCCAGCAGACAGAATTATTTTTACATCTGTACGAATCAGAGGGCACACTGAACTAGTGGCAAAATGAAAACCAAAGCATTCCCATACTAAGTTGTTACAACATTTTCAGCAGATACTGAAATGATGAATAGTAGCTTACAAACATGGTAGTATGAAATTGGACTTGGTGGATCGATTTTAGCTAAAATTTGCTGGAGTGTTACGCACTGAACTGTCCTGTTTACTGCCTCAATTATATGAATAACTATTCCATCTTGACAAAAGGAAGTATCATTCACATCAGTGCTTATAGCTATGAAAATTAGAAATTTCTGCAGAAGTGCATATTGATAAAACTACTTTAGTCAAAACAATCAAAACCTGAAAATGTAAATGGCAGCCATGTATATTTCTCACCTGCCTGGTTTAATTTTAAAATTTATTTGCCCATGAGTTTAGGTAACAATACAACTATATATCCAAGACTGGGAATAAGTCACAATTGCTAATATTATGGAATGTACAGTTTTGTAACTTCACATTACACGTAGAAGTAGACAAGTTGAACAGCTTTAGCACCCACAGTTTAGCACAGCAGGATTTATATACTGAAGTGTGTAATAAAGAGAAAGGTGTACTGTTCAAAAATTTAAACAAATTTTATATTGGAAGCAGTATTCTTACATAACAGGATCTGGAATTATAGGCGGTCTGTAGGCACATTTTATTCCTGCCTTTGCCTGGATGTTCCCTTTTTTGCCTCCCTTACCCCATTTTGAAGATTCCCCTTTCTTTCCACTCTCTACACTTTTGCAATCACTTCAGCCATGGAGCCCTAGCCAGGAAGTTGGCAAATGGTAAGAATTTATGGCTGCTTTGGCAAGGTTGCCAGGGGACAAGAGCTCGTGAAGGCTAGTGTTAGGCAGAAGAGCATGAGGATGTGGTTGTGGTAGGTAAAATGAGGCTGACACTTGGTTTATGCTAAGTTAGGACAAGAAAATTAGTCCAGTGGTAGGTGATCCTGATTGCTGAATGCCGGTAGGTCAAATTCACATCTCACCAGAAAGTTAATCATTTTGTAGGACTTGATTACATATAAGCTTAACTATGTTGAGCTAGTAACTGAGTTCAGATGGCACAACAACAATCACGGGTGACAGGATGTCAAGGGAAAACGTGAGCTATCTTTGTTTACAAAAAGGAGGTGGTAAGATTTACACTCTTCATGGCAAGATCCTCTTTATTTTTTTGCACTAGAATGAGCTCACTTTTCCAATTGTTCCCAGGATTATAGGTGCTTGGAAAAGTGTGAGCCATCCACTTTTAAAGGAAACTGGCTATGCTTTTGATAGGTACAAAGGCATTCATGCCTACCTGTATCCCTGCCAAGCAACCAACTTTAAAAAGAGCCTGCTTTCACAATCTCCAGAAAAAAAGTTAAAGTGGCAAAGCCACATTGAACCAAAAACAGGTTACAATCAAGATAAGAATGGGCTCAAGTTGGTTCTGCCATGGTGCCCCTCAGAGATACCCAGAACAGAACTAAAGGGGAAGAACAGCACATGATGATCCCAATCTGTTGGGCACACTCCGGGTTGCTTATAAACTACCAATCCAGACTAGCAGGATTATAGCCTCCCCACTGAATAACGTTTTCAGCTTGATGCACCTGAGCTTTACCTTTTCATCTTTTACTGTTTCAACTTGGTCCTTTCCTGCAACTGGAAGCACTACCACAGGCTTAGGAGATGGGGCTAGTTCTTCCTCTTCTGGCTCCTTCTAATGAAAAAGGAAAGACTTTAAATTGTCTAAGAAAAAAAGCAGAATCCTGTTATTCTGTTGGCTAATCTTTCCAAATACAGATTCAGAAATTAATCAGAAAATACTAATCCTACACAAAATCCAAGTTAAAGAGAAAGCAGCATATGGAAACTGGACCAGTCTATATTTCTGCCCTTATTTCACTATTACATCCCTGCATGTGAACTTTGCTGTGAGAAAATTTCTCCATGAATTCCCTGCTCACCTACCTTCACATGGGGGAAAGGAAGCATCAAGAGTATGATCACACCCAGATATCAGGATCTGAAACCAGTAACTCTAGGAACAAGCTATAGTTGCACTTGGACAGAACAAAAAACTGTTTCATTCAAAATTATGAATGATAGGTTTTACACTTCCCTAAGGTGTCAAAGGTAGAAGCATTCTCATAGATGAAAAATGGCTCATTGTAACACTTGAACCAGATTTCTCTCATACAGAATGCCCTCACAGAAAAATGCAAGTCACCAACTGCAGCAAATCTTAAAGGCGTGTAACGGCACTTATGCATGTTCATTTTTTACTTTTGCTTTCCCTCCTGTGCTGTAAAAATGAAGACGTGTAGTTAATTTGTGTATACTTTGCCAATGTATGTGAAAGTTACTGTACAAATTATAAAATAGTAAAGATGATGCAGTAGACACCAAACCATCCCAGATTATTTCCTACGGCAGGAAAATGCATCTATCTTTATTGGTAACTGTACAAGCCAAGAACATATTTCAGCTATCAAAACTTTACATAATATCCTTCCCTCTCAGCTTATGCCAACCTCCCTTGATACGGCTGTTATATTGGAAAGTACAGTCAGTGGCTTATCAACACAAAGTTTATGTGCAAGCATTTAGAAAGCTGTGTCCAAGTGCACTAAATCATACTTTTTTTGCCCCCTACAAGTGCACACATGGAGTTACACTTTAAACCCACTGGAGTCAATATATTTAGGGATGCAAGGCTCCCATTCTCATTAAAGCCAGTATAGAACAACAGCTTGACATTTACAGGATTCCTTAATTAGATGCCTCAAGAATAATTTAAAAAATTAAGGGATTAGTGTTATTTCACAGTTCCTAAAGCATCTTTGAAGAGGAGAAATGTAGCAATTTTCAGGTAGACATTCAATTTATTCACATACAGAAATAAGGCAAGCTTACAGCAATAGTTATTTACATAATCCAGAGTGTTTTTTAAATCCTATAAATATACACGATGCCTTACGTTGCCATTCAAAACAGTTCCCATGTTAAGAAAATGTAGTCTGAAAACAATGCAGTTACAAAGCAATCTTTTATCGCCAAAATATCTCAAATGTAAGAACAAGCAATCAATTTGGCTCAGGATATGTGTGTTTTCCATAAGAAGTCATTGCATATATTATCAAAGTAAGGATTCTATATGTTTATTATTCCAGAATGTCATTAACACTGACCTTTGTCACCTCCCCTCTTTCCGGTGTGAAACCTTTGGCTTCTTCAAGTATGTTTCTCTCTTCATTTGGCTATTAAAGAAAAATAAAATAGATAAGCAGAACATCTTAAAGAGATACAGAATTTCCTTCCTGTCTGCCAGATTCCATGTAGAGTTGTTTACAACTTGCATCTACTTACAGTGACTAGGGGATATTCACTGGCTAGCCACCGATCACTATGTGTCTTCTTGAGGTATTCTTCAGCAATAAAAGCCTCTTTTAATCCAGGAAACAAGTTTTCATATTCTGTGGGGTCAGCCAGGGATTCGGCAGCTTTCTGGTTGACTTTAGACAGATTTTCTCTCCACAGTTTTACAACCCTGTCAATGAAACAGATGGCCCCCATAAGCAGCTTGGTTATAAGCAAAATAATTTTACTAGTTAGAAAGGCACACACAGTTACCTTGAAACTTGGCTTGGCAAATATGTTCGTGCCAGAAAAGCAGCCTCTGGTAGGCGTCCTGTTTTAATCAAGAGCTCAAGACAGTTTTCAAGCCTACAATGATACAATGGAAAAGGTAAGCCATGTTTGGATGGGGTTAACACATCTGAAGCAAAAAAAGGGCTATTTTAAAGATGCTTCTAAAACTAGCACAAATGTGTCATCTAGGATAATGTGATACCATCATTTGTAATCTCACCTGCAGTACTGTTTTAAATGCAAACTACTGTTGAATACCAAGATCCAATGAGGCAAAATTTGGCTTCTGATATGTACACCTATGGATTATGCATAGGGGTGCTAAATTTGTATGAAAGAGAAGCCTAGCACATCAAGCAACTTTGTGTGATACTATGTCAGAATTTTGCCACAGGTTCTTACACAGCATACAACTATGCAACGAAGTGCATCTGAAAAATCATTACATCTTTGGGGCGCATGTTGCATCCCATGGACCATTTATTAAAGCCAGTTTAAGACTCAAAAGACTTTGGGACAGCTCAAGCAGATAGCCCTTGGAAATACAGAGCAAGTGCCTACAGTAGTAAATTCTGTAATAAAACTCAATAATTTGATTCCACCCATGGGTTTATAATATGGTAGGGTAAGCAAGAAAGACAAGGAGAATAGAAATAGTTAAAAGAAAAATAATTTAAATAAAATTAACATAAATTGTAAGGAAATCAGTGGAGAATGAAAACTGGTCAAAAGGATAAGAACTAGAAAATTGCACATATGGAGAAGAAAAAACATTAAGAACATTGCAGCAGTCAGTCCATGAGATTTAGTGCAATTGATGCTGCCAAAGTTGAAGTCATGAACTAACCAGTTGATACTGTAGAAATGTTAGATGGTTCACTACTTACTTTCCTTGCAGAAAATAACTCAGGAATGCGACATTGTTCTTGCCATCTTTTTCTGCTCCCTCAGCTAGCTTGTTCACCATGCTTGCATTTCCTGAGGCTGTGGCCAAAAGCAGTAAGCCACCATAGTCTTGTGCATGGTGCAGGCACTCCTGGGCAAGGCCAAACTGGCATTTACTGGTTGCAAGTTCAGCAAGCTGCTTCCACTTCTGTTCAGACTGTGTAAATAGAGTAATTGCACCTTTTATACTTTTATCATGTTTTAAGTAGTTTGAGACTTTTCAGACTAAATTTAACTCACTAACAGACTATTCCAGACTTCACTTCTATAGTTTCCCTCTTGCCCTGAACCCTTAATTTGTAGTGCAAATTCATAATTAAAGAGAAAATCCTTAATATATTATTTGATCTAGGATCAATAGGTATGCCGCCTATATAAAGTAATGTTTAGTTAGCCTACAGAAAGCTAATCACAGACCAAACCAGCTTAAAAGAGGTTTCCTACTATGATAAATAAACTAAAAATAATAATTATGAACCTGGATAGATATGGAGGCCATCTTAACCATAACCATATTCTATCATAAAAACACCGACAGATTAATCTGGACTAAAAATAAATCAGCCAAGAATACAGAAAACCCATCTTGAATAAAACTGCTGTCAAAAATGGGAAATTATCTCTCAAGATGGCGCTTAAAAACTTGAAATCCAAGAAACAACAAAGCAGCGTAAATTGGCCAATAATCCAAAATGCAAACCTGTTAAGACTCTCGGGAGGTATTCAATCACTTGCAGAGCACGTACTCTTAAATTCAGCTCAAACTTGACAAACTCTGTTTCTGTGCATTCAGAATTCCACATCTTTCCTATCCTTTCATATCTTAACATGAACAGTTTGTTTTCAGAATGGTGTTAACTTACTTCAGCTTCCACTGCAAGTTGATATGCAATCTTCAATTCGCCAAGCTGAAGAGCAAGTTCAAAGCGATGTTCAGGATCTGTAGATACTGCAAGTGCTTGTTGTTTGAAGCCCTGAAATGCAGTTTTCAAATAGCACATCATTAGTGAAAGAATTTTCTTAGCACTCCATAGAAAACACAACTGAATCACAAGCACACATACCTCCCTTTATCTGGGTCAAATCCCATTGTGTCTGTCCTATTCTGAAAACCTTATTATAGATACTCAAGGACATTTAGGACATAATTGCATGGCTGGCCAAGAAATGTTGGGACTTTGTCACAACATCCATAGGATTCCACCCTTAATACCCAATTTATAGAACTATCTAGCTAATTTAAATTTGGAAGTTTTACCAATGCCAGTATACTACATGGGCAACTTTTAATATTCAATGATTATTCCAGAAGAATATGGCAATTGTTTTTACCTGCTTCTCAAGGAAATGCGCAACTCTGGTCCTCTGCTCCTTTGGAATTGTGGGAAGAACTTTGTCAGCCATACTGAAGTCTCTCCTCATCACTGCAGTCTGATACTCTAGCACTGAGACCAGCAAGGAGTAACTCACTATATTTAATTCTTTATCACCAAGATAAAGCCTGTTGTCTTTGGGTATATAGCCCAACAAATACATTGTCCTTAAAAAAAGAAAGAAAAGAAAATAGGTGTGAAAAGGAAGAGAGAGGGCTTGCTTTTAAGATCCAGAACAGAAGCTTTTAGAATAACTTTAGTTTGAGAAATCATCCGTATGATCATGAATGTCAATTTTACCTATCAAAGATGCTGAGTGGAAGAAAAACTCCAAGAAATCATACTATAAAAATCACAGGGGAGAGAAACTGGAAGGAACAAAGTATCCAACTCTGAGTTCTTTCATTTCTCCAAGTAGTAGTACACTAGACACAAATGCTTGGGAAGTGGGATGAATATAAGAACTGAAGCCTAATGTGAGAAACAAGTTGCTTTGCAACTTAAAGCTGTGTTGCTGATGTTTAGTTGCAAGACCGGACTGTAAGGCACAACACTCATTTAAGGACCATATACCTGACCATCACCAGCACAGCAATGACTCATTGCCACATTAACAACTCTGTTCAAGATGCACTGACAGAATTATTTCATATCAGAACAGTATTTGATGAACTACTGGATGCTCACCGGTCCAAATGTGCAATGGTGACAATTTCTCCTCCAACATAGTAATTCAGTCTATTCACTGAACTGGTAAAAATAAAGCAGTCGCCTACCCACAATCCTGTTTTCACAATCTTTTGAATCTCACCAAGGACCTGGAGGAGTAATAAAAATAAACATTAACTGTATTTGAATTTATATCACATAAAGAATGACCCTTTTGGGAGAAAAAAAAGACAAGACTCGAGAATCTTTTCATCTTCCCCAGAAGTATCAGACAAGAAAAAAAAGCTGGTACTGGGTGGAAAGGATTGAAGAACGGAAGCCTTATGTGAAAGGCAAGAAGTTGCATGGGCATCTCAAAGTTGTGCAGGTGGAGGGCCCCGTAGTCAAGCTTTGCACTCTAATCTACACTCATCGAAGGACCATATTCTTTACCCCTTAGCTGAGTAAGGCACAAGGAAGTTCTTACAGTTCATGAAATCGTTTTCACAATATTGTAAAATGCACTAAATCATGCTTTTGTTCTCTAACTCTGTCAGCAAAATACTTAGATCACTACAAGATTAGTACTTATCTGAAGACTTCCAACTATGGTCAGCTTTCACAATCTGTCTCCAAGGATACAGCCCTTTGCAGGTATGAACAGAAAACAGTTGGCTTGGGAATACTGGGAGCTGGAGGACTTTTTTTGTTTAAACCTGCATAGGATTGTGCCCTAGAATACTATTTACACATAATTTCATCAAATATAATACTATGAAATGTATAAAATATGATGTATCCATCTATGGTGTTAAATCTTTGTCACTAAAATTTTCTACGACTATTCATCATTAAGTTCAGTTACCTCAAAGGCATCTTCAATGCCATCTTCAGTGACTCCCTCGTGTGAATCCTGTGCTGCTGCAACTTTCTCAGAAAGGTATTTCAGAATGAAGAAGGATTCTTCTGTGGCTATGCAAACAAGTTCACCAGAGTCAGACCAGAAAATCTACATGAAAAGATGATAATGAATTTTAAGGTTACAACAAGGCAATAATAAGCCTAACATGGCTATTGGTATCACTAGCAAGCTTATCATAGCACTAAAAAAAAATCACACTATTATAACTAGTTACAGTATTAAAGAAAAGAATAAAAGCTAACAACAGCAGGCCTTGCAAGGGATAAGTTAGCCAGAGTGACCCTGTGGTCCCTGGAAGTATCCCACAAACCATAGGAATGGTGGATCTCTACCCCAAAAGTCCTATGACCTCATAAGGAAAGACCTTTCTGCTCTCAGTCCTTCCCATCCATCATGGAAACACAGCAGGGTGTGCTTCCTGCTACTACTATGAAACCTAGAATAGCTCAGAGAGGGAAGAAAAGGTAATATGAGAAGGTGGGTATGAGAAGCCAGATCCAAAAGCTTCTCTATTGCCTGTCCTATTCAGAGAAATGTAGGTCAGGTAAACAAATCATGAGGCTTATAGCTGTAAATGGAAGGAACTACTGGTGTTTTATTTATTTGTATTAATTAAGCAATTACACCTCTATACCAGCTATAGGCTTAACCTTTGTTCTTTTCCTGAGCTGCCTGGATTCTACTTAAATACAAAGGACTCTGAGTGGAGAATTCTCTGTCTATCAAAAGGTAACTGCTTAGGTTTCTACTCTTAGCTATTCAGCAAAATGTAGTTCAAGTATGTTTGGGTTGTATTTGGGCTCACATGTTTTGGCTGTATTTCAATTCTGCGTATAAGTTCTGTATTTTCCCAGTCGTAAAATGCCAAGCCATTGACAGATCGGACACCCAGCAAAAAGCCACCATAGATACCTGCAATGAACAGAAACAGAAGAAATTAGGACTTGACTTGAAAATGCCCAAGCTAGCTAAGATTAATTTTGAATGTGAAGTGTACAACATGCCTTCTGCTCCAAAGTCAGGTTTAAAGGACTTTTTCTCTTTGAAGTTTTTAAATATCTTGACACTGCTGTTGCTTTCCCTGATCGCATACCTGCACATAAGCAAAATGATTCCGTATAGCTCATATTCAGAAAGATTAATACACAAGGCTAGCAGTAGGCATGCTGATAACATACAGACTGCCAAAGATCTCCCAGCATGGAAAATGGATGTACCTATGGGCCAAATCAAACTGTCCTAAATTAAACCATACAGCCATTGCAAAAACTATTGAATATTACATTTCAAAAGTATAATTTGACTAAGACAACTGTGTCTTTCAGGAATGAGTCACATTTCAGTTTTACCTCTGCACTAATATAGTCCCCAACAAGACAATATACAAAGAAGTCACCAGCAGCACAGTTTGCTACTAAGAAACAGCCACAGTTGTACATTAGTCTCTCACTTGAGATGGGGCTGGAGTTCTGCACATGTACAAACTACAAAAATGCAATGTTTTTGACTGAGCCTCAGTTTCAAATTATACAAGTAAGGTTAAATATACTCTTTCTGAAACACTTTCAAAGAGTTACTTGCAGATTGCAGTTGACTTGGTGCCAAAATATGTAACAAGCACAAGACTATGCTACTTACTCTGAAGAATCATGTGCCCAAGCAAACTCCTGAGCGGAACCAAAACTCTTGTTTCTCAATGCCATAGCTGTGTAAATGATGTATTCCCCATCCCCACACACAACCACAAATCTGGAATGTAGTAAAAACAAAAACAATGGTAAATTAGATACACAAGAAAAGTTTGTACACAGGATTGGAAAGCACAATCAAAATACCGTACAGCACATTGTCTCTAACCCAACAGTTGGTTTAAAACAAGCTCTTCTATTAAAATATATATCTCCTGAAAAAGAAAAAGCTTACCGCCCATTGGGGTTATGTTGAATGGTCTGAGGATATATTTCACAACTGCCCATATCTTTCACAGCAAGTGGTAGCCTCTCTCCATCTTTAATTTCAGTATCTCCCATTGCTTTCAGGTTAGCTTGTTGAATTTCTGAGTGCTTAGCCCAAATAATCTTTCCATTAGCATCCATTGACATGGCTGGCTCTTCACGGCCAAGCTAATTAAAAAATAAAAGATCATGAAGAAATGAGTTCATATATCTATCAGATCTCTCTCTACATGTGTGCAACCAGTAAAGTGCAACTAATGCACTGAAAACATCATAAGCAATAGTAAATCACCAATATTGCATTGTTTTTCTATTTGTTTAATAAATGGAATAATTTATTGTTTGTTTCATAAAGTGATACCAGATAATTAGCAATCTGTTGGTAGATATTCAGTACAGATACATATTTTCTAAGACATACCTTAACAATGATGCTACCTTCATCATATCCCAGAGCCACGTTATTTGATCCTCTTAGGCTTGCCACACACCATACCCGCTCCATGCCATAGTTGAGAGTACTTTCCAGACGATAAGTGCTTGAATGCCAGATTCGAACAGTTCCTACATAAAGAAAAGTGGAAGGGAACAAAAAGATTTTATTTGAATTTGTGCTAAACAAAGTCATCACATGCAGTATTACTCTACATCCAAGAAAAAGAACTGAAATAAAACAGGTGTTCAATAAAACAGTTTCTTCTTATGTGCAAGCTCAAGATGGTGAATACTTTAGCCAATTGACTTGGTTCCTTTTTTCTTGACTTGTTTGTACTGACCACAGTCAAAACAATTTCCTGAATTCAAATATAACAAGATAAATTTCTATTCAAAACTGAAATTGGAAGATTTCAATCTCCTCATGAATGGCAAAGGATGGGAAAGAAGAATATGAAACCTGGGACTTACTCTGGAAGAGTATTATAGATAATAACTCATGATTTAATATTGCTTCTGAATAGGGCCCAGGCTCCTGGAAATGCACTTATCTTTTGGGAAACGGGTGTCACGGGAACTTTTTTTTTAATCCTCAGACACTCAAACATAAAATGTCATACATCAAATTTACATTTGCAAGGTGGAATACTGAGCAAAGAACAACATAAAAGTGATCTGGCAGAATGTTAAAGTGAGGTAAAAGCATGATAGGTATTAATAGAAAAAGAACAGTATGGTGAATGAATGGGATGAATAGAACAAAGATTTTACGGCACAATCTTATGCATGTTTAGACAAAAAGGTCATATAATCCCCAGCATTTCTCAGCAGAGGAATGCTGGAATATCTAGGATTATTTTCTGTCTAAAGATGCATGAAACTGTACCTCTAATTTATGTCAATGGAAAATCAAATTCTAGAAACACTTAACAAGTTTCTCTAGAAAGACACCTTGGCAAAAATGATCCTATGACTCCTCAACAGTACTGGAAAGGCCTTTTCAGAGTCACAGCTGTTATGCTGGAAAATGGCTCTGATGTCAGAGATGGGACTCTTCCCTCAGATTGCCCTCCCCACATCACAGCTTGCATTGAAGACGTGTGCTCACTGTTTCTTCTAGATCGCAAAAGTGAGATCAACATATTAGGAGAAGAAACAACATACTGTTTGCATTCTAATTAATGTAGGGCTGAATCCATACCAAGTTCAACATGTTTTCCCTTGGATACACTATTTACTTTTGTTTGCAATCCTTATTTAAAAAGCCTAGAAAGGGAAACTTTCACAATCCCATTCAGGTTTAGACAGAAAAAACGTCCTACAACTCCCCGTATGTCCTAGTTGGTTTTGCATGCTGGGAGTTGCAGGCTTTATTTCTGTTTAGAACTTCACAGGATTGCACCTAAAGGAAACTATCAAAAGGTCCACTTGATGGATTATTGTCCCAGTGCCCAATACAAACTGCAATAAGAATATGTTTCATTAAATTGTTTGAATAATTCATAAGCCTATAAAAGCACAAAATTTACTGCATTCTCTAAATACATATTAAATTGTCCCTGTCACAAAAAAATCACAAAAAAATAAACTAGCAATCTTTAAAGAATGGAAAGTTTTTTGGTCTTATGGATTAATGAAAAAATAAATTACCATCTTCAGAGCCAGTTATGATAATTGGCAGCTCAGGGTGGAAACTAACACAGGACACATTCTGTGCGTGTCCTTCCAGAGTTTGCACACAGGTTTTATTCTGAAAGGAAGAAAAAAAAGATGTAGCTAAAAACAGAATACCATTCTAAACTACTGATAAACCATAAAATAAAAATTACATATCTAGAGCTTTCAGTTACCAATTTCCCATGTCAAAAATAAACGTATCTGATTTTCAGTTCAAAAGCACAGCAAAATTATTCACCTATTTCATATTATTCCAAAAATTTTTAGGAATAGCAGGACACAACATACCTGGTAATCCCAAATTTTAACAAGACGGTCATCTGCTCCTGAAATTAGATATGGCTTATCACCTCCACTGTAGTAATCAATACAGTTTACACCCTTCTCATGGCCTTCCAAAGTGAAGTTGGGAGAAGAAGAACCAAGCTGCCACACCTTGCAAGAATATGAGAATTATCAATGGATGCTGAGTTTTTAAAATGACCATGAAAAGATTTCTTTCAAACTTTCTAAAGATAGCGGTATTTGAATATTTTGTCTTCCTATCTGCTAGCTACATATATTTAGTACAGAAAATAAAAAGCAGCAGGTGAACTTTCAGCTATATTGAGATTAGATTATATGTAAGATTATATTTACACCTCATAAGTACAATCAAGAACATGCACATTTTAGAGGTTGTAGAAAATGAAGTTTCTTCAGACTTCTCAAGATCCAGAAGCATGCTGAAACAAGATCAACCTAATCTATGCATGTTACTATCCAAACACCACACTGCACAGTGAATTTCCTCTTAAGTCCATTCTGCATTCTCCATTCAATGTGGGCACACCAAAGGCATTGTGCAGCAAGAGAGCTGTGTTGTGTCCATCTATGACATGATTTGGAGTCTCTGTACTCCCACTTACTGTTCCTTGCTGACAAGTTTTGCCATCAAGATGACATCACATGTCAAGCATATCCAAATGTTACACCTAGGAATCACACTAGCTTTTAGCAAAATCCACATTACAACTAATTGTTCCCTAATTTTGCTACTAGATATATACTGATATAGACAGAAGTTTTTGGTCAGAGTATTAGATACGACAAACAGTACTGAGTCCATGTCCTCTAAATCTGAAAACTACCAGTTCAATTATAATGAACAGCAGATAAGCATTTATGATGTCAAAATAGTGCATTGCATTTCATTGCAAATTAATCATTCCAAATGACTGATTTTCAAGTAATAGATCACTGTACCTTGATTGTCCTGTCCAAAGAGGCACTTGCAAACTGGTTATTGTCCTTAGGATTTATGACAATCTGCATTACATAATGTGTGTGTCCTTCAAAGACTTGAGAACAGGACCATTTTTTATCCCAGTCCCATAACTTAATAAGCATGTCATCTATGAGGGGGAAAAGCATAGGTCAGTGCAAGATTTTCAATAATTCTCAGTATCTCCTCCATAAATAATGTTTTCTTACCTCACTGAAGCAAGAACTAAATCTAGCAGCAAGGTAACACTTGTTTTATTTTTGTTTATGTTTTATTTTTGAACAAATTTCAACATACTATTGTGTGCCTGTCATCTTTTTATTTGTTTTTATTCTTTTGTTACCTGCTTCAGGATTTGTTTCAAATGAGAAGTGAAATATAAATATTAGTACTTTAAGTAACTTTTTAGAAAATCCTGCTAATTGTAAACAAGCTCAGCCTAGAGCCCTATACCATGGGGATCATTGCAACAATCAGTAATGCTAACAATTGTACCTCAAATCATCTAGTGGGTATCAGGCTGGAAAAAGCTGGTTTAATGGCTTGAGATGCAAGGCATGAGAAGGCTGCAAGCATCAATATGAAGTTCCTTCATGCTAAATCAAGATACTCCACAAACCTGATATGTGGCAGTGTGAAAATGCAGCTACTAATGCTAATTCTGAAATGAACCCAACACCTCCATTTTCCAAGAGATTAGTCATTCTAGTGAAGAATTTGTGTTAACCTGGCAAGGGACAGAAATTCCCCCGCCCTTAGCAATGCATATGAATGCCAGAAAGCACTGTAACTGAGTAGTAAGTAGTCTGGTTTTCACAGCATTTATCTCTGACCCAGTTCTGCCCTCAAGAAGCTAAAAATCTTCACCCCATCTGCCCGCTTCCAAAAAGTACTAAATTATCTGTAGTTGTGCCCCAGGCAAGCACACACTGTTTGTCAGGTAGATTTCCAGCTACTACTGTCTGGTCAGTTTTGGAAAGACTGCTTTACTTTTAATCATGTATTTCTATGGCGTATGTTTAACAAATTTCTAAGTTGAAGAAAGAGAGGCATACAATGCAACTATGTCCCTTAGGCACTGCAGGTAATCAATGATAGAAACGGGATGTTCATGTCCAAGCAACAAAAAACTGAAAGCTCTGCACATTTATTCTTATATCTACATCCCACCTTTTTCCTGTAAGGAAATCAAAGCAGATTTGACTTTTCTATTTTATCCTCACAACAACCTTGTGAGGTAGGTTATGCTGCAAGAAGTAGGATTCTGCTGTAAATCTTCTATCAAGTTAACCAATCACCAAAATGTGTTACTACTTCAAGATAGTCCAAGTTTCTTACAAAATTATGAGCGGTTGTTGATAAATAACCTCTAAAGAGAAAATTAACCAATCTCTCTAAATTCTTACCACTGCTTGTTAGAATGAAAGGCTGTGTAGGATGTACAACAATGCAGCGGATATAATCTGAGTGTGCTTCAAACATATGAACTCTTTCCAAAGTGTTGTAGTTGAAAACTCTAATTTGCATATCATCCTATAAAAGAAAGAAAAACTAGTGAAAAGCAGAATCTGTATAAAGGCTGATCATGCAGCTCTATATATTAACTGTGATTCATGTAAAAACTGTTTACTTTTATATATTTCAGTAAAAACAAAGACTTCAAGTATGTGTCTCAGTGCTCAGAGTATACTACTCTATGGACTTTTAAAAACTGTTTCATATGGTTATGCTGGTTGTTTAATCACTTCCAGACTTACTTAAAAGGTGCTAGTTCTTATTTATAAATGGCTTGGGACCCAAATACCTGAAGGACCACCTTCCCCATATATTTCCTCCATACATTCTGCTCAGCATCTGAGGTCAAACTCCGAGTGCTTTCACTGATTACAGTCTGGCAGGTGTATACTGGGACCTGACTTTTTAGTGGGGTGTCAACTCTGATGCCATCTCTCTATCAGGGCTAATTGAGGACCACTTATCCCTGCTACAGCAGCCTTCAAGTATCAGAAGGCTTATGGAACTAGCTAAGACTATTTCTTGATGTTGATTATTTCTTACTGCATTGCTGTCATCTTCTATAACTATTACGCTGTTTATATCTATTATGTCTATATCTATTATGCTGCTTTTCATCTTTACACTCTTTGCTTTTTATAAGTGATATAAGTTTGTGCACATACTATTACAAGCAGCCTTCAGTTTATACAGAAAGATAAGCTACACATCTTAAAAATAACAAATGTAAGTAATCTTTAGGATCATATTGTATTTCTTTCAGTGAATTATGCATTTTAACAGCTTCTGATACTATACCATCCAGCACCCCGCAATAAGTCACCTTTTAGAATCCTCAGTCACCACACCACAAATATAAAAAACAGTTTGACAGATCAATGCAAGAGAAATCCAGTAGTAGGAATAAAATATACAAGTACACAGGTGGTTCTAGGAGACCCAATTTGTGCATATAAGATGACAAACATACCGCATAACTTGCATCTGCAATTAAACTTGCACTTCAAAGTTTCCTGCCTCTAAAATTACAGAAGTAATTACAATTCAGTAAACAATTCTTATGTGATCGCTGGCTCCCAGATTCAAATTCATCAACAACAAAATTTAGATAGTAAAAAACTGTCAACTTACAGCTCCTGTAACAACCCAATTCTTCCTTGCCACAAATTTAGCAGCTCTGACTGGCAGGTCACATACTTCAAAGGTTTTCACCAGCATCTAAAAATGAAAGTTGAGGTTTTATGTTTACTGTATTTATGCAGTGTGCTTTTCAAATTTGCCTCAGCTATTTCAGATGGTTATTTTTCAAGTGCCAGAACTTCAGAAATAATAAACTAGGAATGTTAATAAGTTGAGAACAGTATCCTATGCAGGGATATGCAACAGGGAATTAACAGTTCTTAACAGAAATCTGAATGTCTGGAACTGGACAGAAGGGAGCTCTGCTGTTTTCTCCTATTCTGGAAATGAATTTTTCCAGATGGTACTAACTCTTCCTTAGTGGGTTCCCCAGCCCAACAGAATAAGCAGAAGTCATCCACAGTATTGGCTATTGCCCTACATGATTTTTCTAATGTTAGATAACTGTTAATACTGAGTATTCTTGAAAAAGGAACAACCACATAGTTAAAAATCCTTGGATACCTATAAACTTTAGGAGGAAACCTACAAGTGCCATGCAATTACCTAGGAAGCAAACTGAGAAAACATTATGAGAAAACAAAGAGTCCAGGACAATTCAGGGGCATCCAGCTGCTCACTGCTTTAAATAAAACACATGTTTTGTTCACAGCTTTTTTGCTTCACTTCAACTAACTTATTAATTCCAACTAATCTTTTATAATTAACATACCGTGTATCAAATCTTACCTGTGTTTCATGGTTCCAAACACAGACACTACCATTGTATAGACTAGCCAACATCCATGGCTCCGTGGGATGCAAGTCCACACTCTTTACTCGGTCTGATCGAGCTGTTAATTTACGCTTGATATCAAGTCGGAGAGGCTAAACAGCAAAATAATAGGCAATAATTGTTCATATTTACACTTTAAGGAAAATGAAGATTAGGCCTGAACAGCTAATCATATTTAAGTATGGGGTCTGCACTGCCTGTATCCCAATATGTTTACCTGTTGACTCTCACAGAGGTTGACTGAAATGACCCACAGACTTAATCTAATCCAGGCCATACTTAAAACAGCAACATACCACTGCCTGTCTTCAGTCCACTGAACCATTATCGTTCTGCAAAACAGAATATGTTGACCATCTCCTGACTAATTAGATGATGAACAATTTTTCAATGCAAAAAGGACTGCAGATGTGAAATTACTGTTTGGAGATTCTAGGGGCGTGAAGAGGCAGTGGTGCCATTTGTGTACATGCACAATCCAGACTGAAGGACAAGGGTAGGAAAGCATCAACAGAACAGCTAGGAGTTTCTGTTTAAAAAGACCAATGTCTGAAATAAAAGTACAGGGCCCCTAATGATCTCTTGTTATATCTGATTAGTTGACTTTTTGCCCACATGAGCTTCACCTCCTCCTAAGCCCCCCACCCCCGCTCCGTTTTTCCCTCTGAAACCAAATGTCTTCCTTTCACCTGTCATACATTCTTTTAACAAACAGGAAAGTCTTTAAGGTCCTGAAATGGCAAATAGACAGAGGCATTTAAAGCACATCATATGCCAATTTGGCCTTTTTCTTTTTGCACTCTGAGCCTGAACTCCCAGATCTTTTCAGCATCTAGCACTGCCCCATACATCTGCAGAAGAAGCCAAAAATCTTTTCCAGTTCTCGAAAGTTGCTGTTTACTAAAGTTGGACTACAGTATCTTGTTTTACTATAATTACTGATTATTAAGATCATTTAATAGGTTTGAATTTCATTCTGAAAAGTGGAAAGTGAGGGTGTAAGCTTTAATAAACTATAAGGCAGCACTACAAATCCATACATTCAAGTAAATCTTGCTGCTTCTTGGACACACATTTCTATATACATTTATACAGAGCACTTCAGGTATAGGGTGGTATAAAAGGTAAAGGTTTCCCCTTGACATTAAGTCCAGTCATGTCTGACTCCAGGGGGTGGTGCTCATCTCCGCTTCCTAGCCGAGAGACCCAGCATTTGTCCACAGACAGTCTTCGTGGTCATGTGGCCAGCATGTCTGAACACCGAGGTGCATGGAATGCTGTCACCTTCCCACCGAAGTGGTACTTTTTATCTACTTGCATTTGCATGCTTTCGAACTGCAAGGTTGGCAGGAGCTGGGACGGAGCAACGGGAACTCACCCCATTGTGCAGATTCGAACTGGCGACCTTTTGATCAACCAGGCCAGCAGCACAGCAATTTAAATCACTAATAAATGCATACATCCATAAAATCTGAAGGTGTGCAACACTACTTTGATAACAATTTTAGCAAATATTGTCTTGAAAGGTGGGGTATTCTCCACTAGAACATGTCTCATGGCTCCCTCTCGGGAATGTTGTAGTAGTGGCTCTCCTACATCTGCAAGGCCAAGATGACCTTTGAACTCACTTCCAACCCTATGTATCTATGACCATGCACATCCAGGCCTCCTTCCAATTTAATCACTACCAAACCAGTCTGCAGAAATGAACATTAAAACAAACATTCAAGCCACGAGGCACTGAATATACCGTCCACACATTCACAGGCTCCAAAGGGAGTCTTCAGTCTGTGGTGGCATCCTGACACATTTATCCTCCACAAAATCTAGTGTACAGTTAAGCTTTTAGAGGTAAATCCGCAGCAACTTCATATGCAGGTCTTGCAAAGCAGAGGCTATTCGTTTTGTAACCGACCAGGAATCAGGGTCGTCCCCAAAGGATCTCTCCATTTCTTGCAAAGCAGGCAGAAGTCAACTGGTGAAGCGTTTCTTGTCCCTTTGCTTCCATTCTAAGAAACGCTTTACCAGCTAGATTTTGCCTGCTGTGCAGCTCGTGACCACGCACGATCTTTGCCGACAAAACGGTGGCAACAAACGACTGGAAGAGCAACCGCCCTGCCTCCCTGAGCCCCTCCACCTCCCCGACAGGCCTCCCCGCCGCCTTCCGGAAACCCCGCTCCTCCTCAACCCACAGGCTATAACAGAGCATCCCCCCACAAACGACATCCGCCCTCCAGTCGTTAGAGGGACCGAGCGACTCACCATGGCTTCGGCTCCCGCTCAGAGCCGCGACTGCGGCCACCCAACTGGCTTAGAAGCTTTCGTAGCCCAATTCACCGACGTGGAGCTTCCGGCTTCAGCCGTTCCCGCGACAGCAACGCGAGAACCTCGGCGCGAACTCTTCCGCCAAGCTTGCTGCGCCTCGGGCAGCTGGATGGAGCGAAGGAATTTTTTCATAGAGATAGGAAAGGGTAGACTTTCTGTAAAGGTACGACCTAAGCTTGTGTTTTTCAGATCTATTCAGGAGTAAGTCTCACTGAGTTTAGTGAGCTTGCACCGAGAGAAGTGATTATAGCTTTAAAAGTGCAAAACTAATTCTATAGAGGTCAAATCTAGATTTAGTCCTACGAAACTGTGCGCAGGATTGAAACCTTGCAATGTAAGCCTATGTCTGTCTATCAAAGAAGTTAGCTCTGCTAAGTTCAGTGTACAAAAACTTTGCAACGTCAATTTAGCCAATGTGAATTTAGCCTAGCTGTAACCTGAGATGCGCGTTTTCTCCTGGTAGGAATCAGGTTTAATCATACTTAGAGTGGACTTTTTAGGAAGGCTCAGTGTCAGATTTTGACAGCATCAATCTTCAAATTAGTTCCCCTAAAAATTATGCTGCTAGTTTCTCTCTTTTAAAAAATGATTTGGTAAATTATATTTTCACAATTTATTTAGAGATCGTGTAACTAGAGCAAAACCTCTAAAGTCCTGTTAGTTTTTGAGTTGGTCCATATGGGAAGGTTTGAATTGGCTTGTGGTAAAGTTGTGTCCTGGCCCTAAAATATCCAGAATCAATATCATATAAGCTTTATGGGATATTCTTCCTGAACGGTCTGAAGTCTTCTATTATGAACTTCTATTATCAACAATTGTTTGCCTTTCCTGCCACCAGTGCATGAATAAATCACCTTTGGGTGTAGCATGTGTATTGCCATGCCAATTTCATTTGCAGCAGTTGGAACTGTCTGAACCAGATTTTCATTTAATGGAATTCTTTGGTTATTGGCCTCCTTGTCACAATGTTCAACTAGCCAGCTAATTGGGATGCTGGGTTCATTGGCAATAAGTCTTTGAACGGGCCTGGGTTGAGAGGCTATTAATCTACTCCATTAACCCATATTGAACAGATGGCAACTGGTTTTAGATCTGGACTGGTGATCTAGAAGTGGCAGGGATATGTCTCCAATTATCCATCTGGTAGCTGCTGCCTGGCTGCTGAATACATGAGCCAGGCACCCAGTAAACAATAAAGTCTAGGAATTATGAGGACTGTCAGATGTATTGTGCTACTGCAACACCACGGAATAGTTAGGCTGCAATTCTTTACATGCCTATCTGTGATTAAGCCCCTTCAACTCAATGGAACTTACTTCTGATGGCACTGTTAGTCGTAATCTAACTGCTGATATATTGGTAGTTTCTGCTGTCTGTCATCAGTGCCATCTGACAATTAGCATTTATCTTTATAGAAGTGAATTAATGGATCATAGTATGGACAATGTGCTATGTTTACACAGACATAATATATAAAAGGCCATAATAGCATTCTGTGAAATAGCAGGCAATTAAAGAAAGCAAGCAGTAAAATTGTTAGTGTTTATAACATGTCTGTATGTGATTAAACACACAAACACACTCATATACAACACATACAGTCACTATCCTATTTGGTCATGTGTGTAAGAACTAATACAAAAACCACTGTAAAATGTATTTGTTTGACATAGCTGCAGTCTAAAAGTATCCCCATGATATCCCTGAAGCCTATGTGACTATTGCAGAATAAAATTTTATATTATATTATATATTATATTATTTGGAAGGGAGGGAAGTAAAGAGATTCTACTGAACAAGGTGGTCCCATTCTAGAAATATCTGAATGAGTTGCTTGGAGATTGTAACATAAGCTTCTATCAAAATCACTTCTATACCAACTGAGCTGCTTCATCAGTATGGCATTTGGTTATTAAAAATAAGAGAGCAGTTTATTTTATCTGTAATCAAGCAGTATATGCTTCAACTTGCGGTAATTAGATTTTGACACTTGAATTGCATTTTAGAACTCATAAAAATGAAGAATGCTTATAAGCATCTCTCAAATGCTAGGACTTTGCATATTATATTGTCAACCAACTTGCTGTGATTTAGTAGATGCAACGATGTGACAAGCAAATTGGAAACAGCTCAGAAGAGTTGGCTTCAAAAAAGCTGGAAGACAATTTCAGCCATGTTATCCTGTGAATCCTGTACACCAGTTCGACAAGGCCTGCCCAGTTTTCTTTGTTTGGGTATAAAGACTAACCCCCAGTCACAAGGTATTTAGAAAGATAATTTGGGATACTCCATATGGCCATGTGAATAATGTGTTAACATACTGACCATAAATGCATCTACAGAGTCACAACATCAGCATACATCTGGGATGCCCACACAAGGACTTGTTGCAAGCCTCATCTCTTGGGCTACAAGCATCCCATCTTGAGTTCTACAGCATGAAGGAAGGGAGGATAGTCCTCACACAGTTGGGTTGCCAATTGCCTAGCCATACTGTAACCACCCCCCCGCCCCCGCCACCGGCATGGGACCAAGCAGCTTTCAGGGCCCTGGACCTGATCCCTCTGGTTCACTTTTAAGTTATAAACAGGAGCATAGCAAACTGAGCAGATCAAGATTGCCCCTTCTGTAATCATGAGTGTACAGCCTTTCACAATAATACATCTTTTCACAATAATACATCTGGTCTAAATTAGCTAGTTCTTTTAATGTAAGTTCAGCATCATCAAGGAGTTGGAAACAAACAATTTAAACAGATGGACCATTTTTTAAAAGGCACTTCTGTTACATTTAGTCAAAAAAAAAAATCAGTCTCTGTAAAACGGCCAGCTTTGATGGGTGTTAAATTCCCATGAACAGGTAAAATACTACTGAAGCACTTTCTCCCCCTGGAAACATCAAATCAGTAGTCCAATCAGCTTTGTCTCTTGGCCGTTTGCTCTGCAAGGAAGGCTGCCTGTGCTCAGAAACCCAATGAACGAGCTCAACTGGGTGGCCTTTATTGATTTTTACTTGGGATTCTCTGTGATTTTTGTTCTCCTTTCACTTTCCCTCACCTGTTCCCAAATATGCTTCTTTTTATACCTCAATCATTTAGTTCAAGAATGTTGCCAGACATGTTCAAATCTGTATCACACATACTGTGTCCCAAAAAATATGACAGCAGGTGGTAGTTTATGAAAACTAATCAATTTTTTGCTATAAAAAAGTGAAAAATCTTGCATTGCCATAGCTTCTCTTGAATACTGGTAATTTTTTCCCCAAGCTCTATCAACCAGCAGCTAACATTTGATCACAGAAAGGGAATGGGGTTTTCTATATGAGGCTTTTAAACCACCACTTTACAGAGGCTCATGATGTTTGATTCATTACAGGATTGAGATCAACACCCTTACAAGGTTTTTCCAAGCATTTTCTTTTCTCTGCCTTTCTGTATGAATCCTCAAAAACCATTTGACAGCCAGTGTACTATAGCAGTTAAGAATGCAGCACTGGGACTCAGGCAATTTGAGTTCTAGTCCCCGCTCAGCCATGAAGCCAGTTTGGGTGACTCTGGAGCAGTCAAAGACTCTCAGCCCAACCTACCTTATAGGGTTGTTGTTGTGGGGATAAGACTGAGAGCAGCAGGAGGATAATTATGTAAGCTGCTTTGAGTTCTTTAAAATAAAAAGGTGGGATATAAGTCTAAAAGAAAAGTAAATACACATCATTATCATGATTAAAAATGATATGCTGTCTTCCCAATGAAGATATAACCATACATATCAGTAAGTTCCATTGAGCATTTACATTTACCTGTGAGTAAACATGCATATGATTCTCTGTTAAGGTGTGTGCATTTTTGACCTGGTCAACGTATAAGACATTGTGAAGGGCGGGATACAAGAACTTTGAATAAATTAATAAAGGCACAATTCTATGCAAGTTTAGACAGCAAAAAGAGATCTACAAATGTTCTTTGGGGCATGCTCGCATAGCATTGCAGCTTAAGTGTGCCAGTTTTCATACTTTTAAACAAAAGCGCACAATTGGTTAAGCTTAGTTGTTCCACCGTTTACAGTTGCGGGTGCTCTGAATTTGGCATGCATCAACCAGAAGATCCGATCAAGGGAGACGCCAAGGAGACAGGGAAAAGCCCCCTCGTGGAGATAGGTCAACTTGCCACGTTGAGCGGCTTGAAGAAATTGCTCAAAGAGGCCCTTCTAGGACCCAGCACGCTATGATAAAACCACGTGCTCCGTGTTCTCTCCCTCGCCTGGCTCCGCCTCCTGCAACCAAACCTCGGAGCCCGCCATGAGTCTGGAAGCGATTCGCTACCGCAGAGGATCCCTGCAAATCCTCAACCAGCTCCTGCTGCCTCATCAGAGCCTCTACGAGGAGATCAGCAGCGTGCGTCAGGGCTGGGAGGCCATCCGGGCCATGAAGGTGCCGCTGCTGCAGCGCACGATCTGCTGCCTAGTTTGCTCTGGTGCTGAAGGATATAGGATTGTCTCAGCTAGGACGTTGCACTTCGGACAGCCGTCCTACGCGGTTAAGAGCTTCGGGACAGGCTGAAGTTCAACTGACATAGCTTTGACGGGGTAGAGAAGCAAAAGATGCAGAGAAGAAAGCTGCAGTTTTGAGTGACAGCCCCGAGTTTGGTAGAAGAGGTCATTCGGCTGGAAGGGGGAGAAATGGGTGCATAGAATTCAGGGCAAGAGATAATGTGTTCAAGAGACCAGATAATTCCTTTTCTCTTCAGTGGCCAAGACTTGGTTTTGTACAACCTGTTTGCAGAGAGAGTTCCATCTGTTTAGCAGGGTACTTGTAGTGCAGGATCAGTAAAATCGCTGAAAGGCCACCTGTTCAACGACTTCCTTCCTGTGTTTAGAGAAGAAGCATACCAGATTTTTAAGAAGGAAAGGTAGAATGCCTACACCAGTGTACTGAAGTGGCAAAGTGCAGCAAAAACAACCTGGTGAGATTCTGCTAGAGACCTTCTAGAGAAACTTAGGAAAAAAATCAATCATACTGCTGACCTTGGAAAAGTACTTGAGGCTGGAACTGGCACTCCCAGTTTGGACCACCCTCCCCACAGCTGGAAGACCAGCATACAGGTGCTGGGGGGCCTGGAAGATGTGCAGGAAAGGGAGGAGAAAGACACCATAGTCCTACAAGGAAACTTGGTGGTACCTCTGGCTCTTCTTCTCCTGAGCCATGTAAAACAGCAAGCATTGTTTTGAGAAAGCCTGACTCTATACTCCTCTTGCTGTCCATTGGTTACCTGTAATCCTTTGAGTTTGGAGATTTACAGGCAGACACATTGGATTGAGCTGCACTTCTGGACAACAGTCTTCATCATCCTGGCTAGTAGAGCTAGCTAGGAGGTTATGGGAGTAATTAGTGCAACACATCTGGAGGATGGTGAAAGCTCATGAGTGGAACTGGCTGGAGTCAGGGGTCAGACTAGATGGCTCAGGAGGCCCCTTCTGTTTCTATGCTTATCTGGGAATAAGTCTCATAGAGTTTCATAAGAGTTATTTCTGTATAGAAATGTATAGGTTTCTGTGTCATCCTAAACACTCACTGCCATGGAGCAATTAAACATCCCTATGACATGTTCTGCTTTGGGAGTATAGCATAAACAGTTCTTGAAGACAGGTCACAGCACTGCTTTTCTTCAATACACCTAATTTACACATAACAAGTTTTCTAACAATCACGTCCCAGTGTCAAATTTATGATTTATGGGCAAGCTCTTGAAGCATGAGGTAGCTCTCCAGGTTGTAGTGAGTGATGTTTAGTACTCCAACCTAGTTTCAGGTGTGGTATTGGGACAATAACTGCATTGATCGTCCTTAGTAGAGGATCTATGCATGGCAATGGATAGTTGGTTCTTCTGGACTTCTCAGTAACTATTGATACCTCTGGACCATTTGACTAAAATTGGCTTTGGAAGCACAGTGTAATGGTGGTTCCAGTCCTTTTCTGAAAGTGTGTTGGTCTATGTGGTTCCCAAGGTTCCCTCTTATCCCCCATGCCTTTCAACATCTATATGAAACTGCTGGAGAGAACATTCAGAGCTTTGGAGGAAAGTGTCCTCAGTATCTGGATGGTACTCAGCTCCATTTCTCAATTTCCTCTACAGATCTTAGAGAAGCTATAGAATTCTTGAACCAATATCTGGAGGTGTTTTGGGATGCACAAAAGAAGAAAAGCTGAGACTTGGTCTTGATTTAAATAGAGATACTATAAGTAGAGAAAATGATGAATATTTATAGGGAATGGGACCAGGTCTTAGAGGGTTGTATTCTGCTTGTAGGACCAAGTGCACAGTAGTTCTCCTGGGACTTTTAACTTTTGAAGTGGCAGTGGTGGCCAGGAGTGTGTGTGTGTGTGTATGCGCATGCGTGCGCACATGTGTGCACACACATTTTATTAGCTTAAGCTGTATACCAGCTGAGACCTTGTCTGAAGAGCTCTGACTTTACCTGGGTTATCCATGCAGTAGTGGCATCCAAAGTAGACTACAATATATTTTACATGGGGCTGCTTTTAAAGACAGTTTGGAATCTACAGCTGGTACTCAATGCAATCCCCTGTTCTTAAGGGCCAGGTGCATGGTTGCTAGTACATTTTGAACCCAATATTAAATGCTGCTTTTGACATTTAAACTTTGTAACAGTTTGGATCCAGCTTATTTGAAGGGGCCACTTCACCTGTACCAGCCAGCCTGAATGTAAGGTCAGCAGTGGAGAATCTTTTCACTTTTCTTCCATTGAGAACAATTAAGCTGGCAAGTGCAAGCAAAAGAACCTTTTCCATCGTGCCTTCATGCCATCATTCAGTTGTGCTGTACGTTAATGGGTCTTTAGCAACAGTTTTTGTTTTTAGTATTTTCTGGTCTTGATGTTTGTTGATAATTAATGTTACTGATTTTCTTGGGATTTTGTTACATAAGTTGCCTTGAAAAGGCTTCCTTCTTAAAGACAGCCTAAAATATTTCTGAATAAATACAAATCAGAGAATTTATAGGTACATTTTCAATACGACGGCCTAACTACATACTGCACTCTCACCCCTAGTAGACTTAGATCCAAGCCTGGATCTTCAAAGGTTAGCCGGGAAACCCAGTGAGCCCCAACAGAAGTTTGTATGCCTGAGTCTTGAACACAGAATAATATTTCTTTTAGGTGATTGCATTCCTTTAGCTTCTGATGGTACCAGCCTGCTTTGGATGCTACAACAGGCCCTATTTTGTCAGCCACAGTGACTGCTGGTCTTACCTGCAGTGTAGCAGATGTAGTTCCTGGCTGCTTGCTGTAAGCACTAGCCCGTTATGTAACCTTCATTTCCTGAGTGACTTCCAGATGTCTGCACCTGTGTTGAATATGCCTTAATGCGCCCTTCCTGGTGGCCCCTAGGTGCTCTGGGCTACAGCTTCCCAGCTTTCCTGACCAGTGATCCTGCTGGCTGAAGCTAAGAGAAACTGAGGTCTAAAGCTGCTCTAATGGCAGCCAAGAAATTAAAAGACACTTGCTCCTGGGGAGGAAAGCTATGGCAAATCTAGACAGCATACTAAAAAGCAGAGACATCACCCTGCCAACAAAAGTGCGTATAGTCAAGGCTATGGTTTTCCTAGTTGCAATGTATGGCTGTGAAAGCTGGACCATAAGGAAGGCTGAGCACAAAAGGATTGAGGCCTTTGAATTGTGGTGCTGGAGGAGACTCCTGTGAGTCCCTTGGAGTACAAGGCGATCAAACTGGTCAGTCCTAGAGGAGATCAACCCTGACTTCTCTTTAGAAGGCCAGATCCTGAAGATGAAACTCAAATACTTTGGCCACCTAATGAGAAGGAAGGACTCACTGGAGAAGAGCCTAATGCTGGGAACAATAGATGGCAAAAGAAGGGGATGACAGAGAATGAGGTGGTTAGATGGAGTCACTGAAGCAGTCGGTGTGAGCTTGGGTGGACTCCGGGGGATGGTGGAGGACAGGAAGGAGGAATGTTGTCCATGGGATCGCAATGGGTCGGACATGACTTCACAACTAACAACAACAATGACTGTCAGTTTCTTATTTGGTCTCTGTGGTGCTTACCCTCTTAAAGGGTTTTCTTTATCTTAGGTGCGTGGTGCTCCAGCCATTGCCATTGTAGGCTGCCTGAGCATAGCAGTGGAGTTGCACAATAAAGGAAATGCAGAATGGAGTGTGGGCAGCCTGGAAATGTTTGTGGCAGACTCATTGAGCTTCCTTGTGAGTGCCCGACCCACTGCTGTCAACATGGCCCGGGCAGCTCAGGAGCTGGGCCACTTTGTCCACCAGGAGGCCAAGCGTGAAGGGACTACTGCTGCGAGTTTGCGAGAAAGGTGAGGACCAATGACTTCCCCTTTCCTTCCTACCCCAAGTTTTATTTGCAAGGACACCTGATTCAGTGTAACCTCTCACCACAGTGTGATTGGCTGGGCAGAAGCCATGCTGGATAAAGACCTGAAAGACAATAAAAGCATCGGGGAACATGGGGCATGTCACCTCCTGCAACGAGTAGGGCAGGACAAAGTTATAGTCCTGACCCACTGCAACACAGGCTCACTGGCGACTGCTGGCTATGGCACCGCACTTGGTAAGTGACATTTCCATGAATTCAAGAAGCATAATCAAGCATAAAAAGCTTCCAACTGCCCTTTTCAGCTAGTCCAGCTTCTTATCCCTGAAAGATTTCTCTAATTCCTCACCATTCCATTCTTTGAAGCAAACAACAGAGCTCAGAATTTGAGCTGTACTTCTGTAGATATGGAATCATCATCCCTTATAGGGATGCTACCCACTTAAGCCTGACATGGTGTCGTGTCTTGTCAATATTGATGATGTTGCCTTGTAGGTGTGATTCGCTCCCTGCATGCCATGGGTCATCTGGAGCATGTCTACTGCACAGAGACACGACCATACAACCAAGGAGCACGGCTGACTGCCTACGAGCTGGTTTACGAGAAGATTCCTGCCACACTCATCGCTGACAGCATGGTCTCTATGGCCATGAAGGAGAAAAAGATATCAGGTGAACATTTTGTGTGTATCCCTGTTTCTCTCCATTTCCCCATCCCACGACTAAAGCAAGTGAATTAACACTCAATGCCAGCTTGGGCTGTGGAAATTCCTAGGCCATATTGGCAGCAGCAAGCTCTAGTTCTGCACTCAAGCTTCATATTGCAGCTTAAAATTGACATAGGAGCTGCAGCAGTGGCAAGCGGAGGAGCACATGAATGGCTGTGATGGTTAATGTTTGGTCTGTGGCTGCATATCGCCCCTGGAGTAGAGAATACAGAGCTAGTTGGTTCACTGGCCAGACTCCCTCTAAGGCATCTTCCTGTACATTAAGCTCTGCTCAAGCCAGAGATTTGTTAAGTTGGATTTCTTGGAATTGTGGGTGGGTTGGTGGAAGGTAAGAGGAAGTAGGATTGGGAAAGCTCCCCTCACCACTGTCTCTTACATCCATGACAGTTATCATGTCATCCCACTTGATGGCAAGCCACAAGTTGGTATGAACATCATCTTGGAATGGTTGAGAATCTACCATGTTCTGTATCTGGGGTGTGGTAAAGGGGACTTTTATTTAAATGTAATTCATTTATATGCTGCCTTTCTTTACAGTAGGACTCAAGGCAATATAGGTGGGATTCTCAGGTGGTTGCTCATCCTAACATTAACCAGACCTGAACCTGCTTAATTTTATCAAGGTGACTGCATCCCATGCCCTCAGATTATACGCTGGGATATTTATGAAGAAACCAAGCACTGAAAGTGGTATGGCCTTGTTCTTCATGCTTAAATACTTAACACCATATCAGAGCTTCCTGATTGGCTTGAGGAACTTTGGCACTAACTTTGGCAGACATGTCCGAAGAACTGGGTCCTGACTTTGGGCTTTTGATTTTTCTCTTCTTTATTTGAACCTATCCAGCTGTCTTTGTGGGAGCAGACCGAGTTGTTGCCAATGGAGACACTGCTAACAAAGTGGGTACTTATCAGCTGGCTATTGCTGCAAAGTACCATGGGATCCCCTTCTATGTGGCAGCACCCAGCACTTCATGTGACCTGAGCTTAGAACATGGCAGACAAATTGTTATTGAAGAGCGGCCAAGCCAGGAGCTGACGGACATCAGTGGTGTGCGGGTTGCAGCACCAGGTACCAAAGCATGGGTGGGATGATTGCACGGAAATGGAGGGAACCTTTAACGCCTTCCTTCCATTCATAGCTCATGATTGAATAAAGTGTGTGCACCAAGTTACATAATCCAGATAGCTCAATTTTGCACAGTAAGCCTTTGTAAGCCTCTTTTCTATACCTTGAGTATCTAAATATTCTCCTATGGCCTGAAATCTGGGGAAAACTGCACAAGAGCCATGAAAACATCCAGAGGGCCAAACTGACAGCCCAGAAGTCATATTTCTGCACACGGTACTTAGTTAAATATGGCATTCACTTCCATAAGTTGTAGTGGACACCAATCTGGATGGCTTTAAAAGCAGATTCATGGATTAGAAGTCTATCAGTGGCTCCTAGCAATGATGGCTATATGCTACTTCCAGTATCAGAAGGACTCCAGCTAAGCTGGACTTAATCCCTAAGCAGAATTCTGTACCAACACCCTCTGTCTTAGCTGTGTGGTCACTGAATATCCCCATGCTTGGCTCCATGGACAAGAAAGCATAAGCCTTTGCATTGTCACTCCAGAAATCATTTTTTGCCAGCCTACGATCTGAGACCTACAGGATGCTGTGTTATATGTACCTAGAACCCATTCTTTTCTGTGCATTTGAATTACATGTCCTCTCTGGACATGTGCATTTGCTTCTTTGGAGGTGCCTGTATCCCATTTGGAAAACTGGAGCCATAAAATATAGCATTGATTATGAATATGGGAAGTTGACCAAATGAAGGACTCAGTATTCCTATTTATTGCCTTATGGGACCAGTAGTATATATTTTTCTCCTTCTCAGGCATTGGTGTTTGGAACCCGGCGTTTGATGTCACCCCTCATGAACTGATAACGGGCGGCATTGTAACTGAATATGGTGTCTTTGCTCCTGCTGAACTGCAAGCAGCACTGATGCAGAACATGGGAAAAGTATGAAGTACTCAAACCAGGCTGTTTGGATTTCTGGACAACAGTGTGGATCAGGGCAGATTTTGAATCCCATATTTCAGCATTATGGGAATGTGTTTCTAAGTTAGCTCTTTGTATTTGTATATTTTGTTAATCAATACCGATGACTCCTCCCTGCCCCTAACTAAGCAGAGTGTGTGAGTGCTGCGTGAACACACACCACTGTGGGCCTTGCAGTTTCTGTTAAATATGGTCCCTGTGTAATGCCTTGTTCCTGAGACGCTGCTTGCACAGTGTGCTAGGATGATGAGTATCTGGCTCTTGAGCAATTTGTGACTCTTGAGACCCTCTGCTGCAGCCAAGAGCTATGTTCTTCCACTTGTGTGAAGCACTTCAGGAACATTGGAAAATCGTTCTATATCTCAAGGCAGAACTTATTCCCTTGACATCCTTAGGGCAAAACTTACTGTCTTGAATATTTTACAAGTACCAGAATGCCACTGAAAGAAAACTACAATAATCCTGCTTGCACAAAAGCAAAATAATTCATATGTGCATTTTTTCTCTGTGGATTTTCTCTGCATTTTTCTCTCTTTTGTATTTAGTTTTTTCCTATATTCCTTTTTCTGTGCCTTTTGCTCTGATTTGCTTAATAGGCCTGCTTCATATGACAGTCCAGAACATGGAATGAGCATGAATTGTCATTAAATTGTGGCTTATTGTTGAATCAGGGCTTGTTACATGTGAATCCACAAACTATGGATCAACCACAAACAGCTTAGGAAGAGAATCATGGCTTGTTGGGCTGTGAACTCTGGGTTGTTCATGGTTAACAACTCATAGTTAAACCATAGTGCAGGGTTTTCATATAATGACATAATGATTTATGACATTTCACATGATGAGTCTACAGCAATCCACACTACATACTCTAAGTGCAGAGTCAGTGTGGTCAAAAGTGCTGGTTTACAATTCAAGAGATCTGGGTTCGCGTCCCAATGAGCTTCATGGGTGACCTCTAACCAGTCACAGACTCTCAGTGTAGCCTACCTTACAGGGTTGTTGTGAGGATGAAGGAGGAGAACTTTGTAAGTTGCCTTGGATTTTGTGCAAGAATATAAATACAATATGATGATGTAGAGAACAGATGATTGTATCATGAATAAATAGATTTCTTTGACATAGGGAAATCATGCAAATTCTGTTTTCTAGGAAGTTGTTATTTTTTATGGAAGGGAAAGCACTAGGAAGATGTGTGAAAATTAGTAATTATTATTACTGTTATTAATTATATTTCTATACCACCCTCAATAGCCAAAGATCTTTGTCTTCTTACCAGTTGCTTAGCTTTTGTAGCAGGAAGATACGGTTTCTGCATTGGACCAAAGCTCCATTTAAGCTAGCACACTCCAGCCAACTACCCCTGGGAAGCTTGTAAGCAGGGCATGATGGAGGTTCCCAAACTTGTTTGTTAGTGTGGTAATTAGAGCAAAATTCCTGTGGTAAGTATACAGCAAACACACATCATGAACAGGCATGTTTGTGTCTTGTTTCTGTTTGTTTCCCTTTTAGGTTAAATGGAATATTTGCCCAAAGGAAAACATTTGGTTAAGTCCCCAAGTCTTTCCTTAGAGAAAATATAATGATGTGAGCCGCCCCGAGGCTTCGGCGAATGGGGCGGCATAAAAATGTTTTAATAAATAAATAAAATAAATAAATACAGTGATAATGCCAGCTCAAAACACCCCCTTACTCCAAAATTATGTCTTAATTTGAGTGGATTTGTGTTATTGACTGTTGAGGCTTCAGATTGGCTTGTCTTGATGATTCCTGAAGATCACCACTTAAGATCAGTGTTTTCAAACTACTCTTAAAGTCTCACTAGTTTTGTACTTTAGCATGACATTAATCTTAAAGCAAGAAGAGCTGACTTTCTTTGCAACAATGTCTTTTACCCAGTTATGTTCCAAAGAATCTGTTGCATTACCCCTATTCTCTATACTCCCTTCTTGATTTATATGGAAATTGATTGAGGCACTAAAGTTTAGAGATAGAGACTTGACTAAACAAATCTAGTAGATTTGAGGAAGTGTGATTTGGACAAAGGGCATTTTGGCTGAGTTTCAAACAATGCATTTAGGACCTGTACACATGATACAGAAGAATAGCAAAAGTTGCCATTTATTTATTTAAAACCTCTATAACCTGTCTCTCTTCCTGAAGCAACTAACAGCAAAAATCATGAAATGTATATGTGTGTAACACTATCTGTAAGCTCCTGCTCAGCTGCCTTACATCTGCTGTTTCTTCGTTTATACCGACAATTTTCTGTGGAAGTTCGAGAATAACCAGTGTGATAAGCATGCTCACTGCTGATTAATTTAGATGTATGAACAGGATGGATAAATACATTATCAAGAGGTTGAGTGCAGTGGTCTGAATCCCACTTCTTTTAGTCAAGCTACCGTTTCTTAACTGTTTTTTATCCACCTCAGAATATGGAAATAATAATGTAATACTTAGCACAGCTGTCATAAGAATTAACCATGGTAATGCATGTGAAGTGCTTTGAAATGGAACATGTGCTGTAGAAATCTTCAGTATTCTGATTGGCAAACTGCTGACTTTCTGCTAATCTCACAGCTGTTAATGACGCAAGAGTTATGTCAAAAAATACAAGAAAAAAGATAACTTTCAGATAGAGAAGAAGGATATATGGGTTAAGCATAGAAGCAGAGCACTATCTTCCTGCCATCTGGTTACAGGAAAGACAATGAAGAAGCAGGCCAGGCCCATAAATTCATTAATTTTTTGACCTTGTTAGGCCTTAATAATTTATAGAAGGAATTTAAAATTCATAGCAAGTCATAGCATGAAAATAGAAGTCATGGGAGTCTTTATTTATCCTACTGGGAAAATTGCCTTAGCTAGGTTAAGTTGGCATGATTGGCCATTATTTGCAGCAGCTGCAAATCAGAGACCCATGTTTAAATTTTTGTTTCATTAATTAAATGAACAGAATTTGAACACTTACCGATGTGTGTTATGATTGTTACGCAGCCAGTGATCAAATCTGCTATAACTGTCTGATCGGTATAGTGAAGTTGCATTTGACTGAGCCTAATGATTTTTGTTTCAGCAACTCACAGATGGGCTCCTGATGCACTGTGTTCATGAAACGCGCTAATGTGAAAATTTGCTTTAAGGTCAGGGTGATTTAAATAGCCTGTCAAGAGAAGCTTTTAGAACACCCAGTGTGTGACTATAATCCACAAGATTTCTCATTAGGCATGCCTTATATTAAGCATTGATTTTGGCTCAGTTCCTTCAGGTGGAAAGTAGCTCTGTCAGCAGTGTGGGGTAGTAGTCGGTGCTTTAAAAATAATTTCTTTCTCCAGAAGTTGTAATGCCTATTTAATGTTCTTGTTGGAAAGGTTAACACCAGTTATTGTTGTATTTTTTTCCACCTGCTGGCATTTCAACTGTGTATTGTGGGTCAAACAATTAGCAATCACCCAGCAATCATGAACATTTTCTTTGCACAGTGTGGATGTGGTATAACTGAGAATTTTTGCCAAGAGCAGGTTAACAGATAATTTACTCACCATCATGGAAGAAGTAGAGTTAATTTTCAGCTATTCTTATTGTGTTATATGTATGATGCCATATGTGCACCTTTTGATTCTTATGCAAATAAATATGTTAATGATATTTTTATTCCAACAATTGCTCTTGAAAAACAAAGTTTCCTTCTCAACAAAAAATAAACACCACATGGATTATTGGTAACTGATTCACATTTGGAAATTGAATTCTTGGTCATTTACATATAGCAAACACAGTTTATACAGAGACCATATAGGTGATCAGATGATGGGTTGAGTTCTTGAAGTTTCCTATTCGGGACTTGCTGTTTGATGGTGCTTTCAAAAATAAGGCGCATGTGAAGCTGGGCTGTGGCATACAAGTATGGTTCATGTAAAGCCCTGGAGGTTGGATGACAACATGGAGAATGAGTGGGCTGAATGCTAGCAATCTTATGTTTTTACTGGCGAAAGGAGAATTATTAGCTCCATTGAACCCCAGGACAGAGGTACAAAACATTTCAGAAAAGACCAATTTAATTCTGTTCAAGCATAGGACACAACCCTATGCATAGTTACCTGGCAGTCAAGTCAGTTATGCTTAGTAAATGTTCTTAATAAATGTGCACAATATTATATAATGGATAGGTATGTGGAAATCTGTAATAAGCTGTAATTTAGACAAATGATGGAACCATGAGTTGCCACTATCTAGCCCTCTGGGAATAATAGCTTCTCCCATTCCAGTGCTACAAGAAGGGCTTCTGAGGAAACATCTTCCGAAGGGGATGGGAGAAGAAATGCTTTAGATTTGATTCCAAAAGAAGAGGAACTGAAGATGACAAGAAAATAAGGAACATGCCAGCTGTTCTCCCAGTTTCCTGACCGCATTCCCTTTCCTACTGTCGTACAGATAATGAGCCTGGAGGAAGTGAGGAATCTTTACATTGAAAAACAGGAGAGAAATGCTTTACATAAAGTAATGAAGAACTTAAGGGAAGCATCCTCTCCATGTCTTCTACTACATGGAGATGTCCTCAGTTTTATGTTTGCCTTCTAAATGCAGGGATGCAATAAGCAATTCTCAAATGTCTCACTAGAGGACAACATGTCCTCACTAGAGGACAACATTTGTGCATCAAAATGTAATTTCCAATGGTCATTTGTCTGCATCCAAATCCCTTCTCTGTTTATGGCTACTATATATTCATAGGTGATAATCACCATTTATTGCTGAAGGCAATATTAACGACTCAAGAAGTACTATTTCTGTGCATGTAACAAATTGCTGAGCTTTGTAATAAAATGAATATCAAAGTATTTTAGAGTATCTGCACTAATTTCTGATAAATTTTGTTGTCATGGATTCCAGAGTTTAACAAAATATGCCTTATATTTGTTTGAGTCAAGTCATTTCATATTTCGGAGAGATAAAATCTCTTTTGTACTTATTTGGCACACACTCATTTAGCTAAAAAATACATGTGTGTTGACACTAGGTGGCATCATTACTCTGTCCACTATTTTAAATGATTTAGCAGCAGAGAACTCAAAATATCTCAACATTCTTTCATTTTATTTGGATTCACGTCTATCCAAGTCATTCTCTTAATTAGTTCAGCTAGATGAAATATACTATTCATTTCCTAGTATCGTTATACTTTCATTCTGCTACAGCCTTCTTTAAAACATTGAAATTGTAGTTTTAATGTCATATGGAGAGAATCTAATAGATTAATGCTATTTATTCATTTATTTTAGAAATAATCCATGTATTCAGAAATGTTAGTTGTTACATTTACAGTTTAATTATAGTAGCAGATGTATTTTTACATAGTGCATGTTTTTATGTAGAAAAGAACATAATTGCTCTACCACAGCTATGAGAAACCTAAAATTTGTGCACAAATTTACATGTGTGTTACTAAACAATATGGTATCCTTTAGAACTAAGTTTCCAATTCTTTCACTACTATCCTCAGTATTGCCTAGATTGATCACTCTTTAGTTGGGATATGACAGAGCTAATAAATGAATGTGACCTACATTGTAATAGTAAAAACTGCAGTGTAATAGTAAAAATTAAAATAAAGATATTTCCACCATCTCAAAAGGTGGGTTGCTGAGAAGACAAGGACTCAGAGATAACTCAGAGATGCTCAATTCCTGGGTTGCTTGTCATAATGTCTAAACCCAGAATTCTGAATTGTTGGGCTTGAGCAAGTCAGAATCTGAACCCATTGTTAACCTGAGCTGTTTCTCACAGTGGGACTGGATGTGTGCACATGCATGATATGTCACTCCCACTTGTCTTTCCAACATCCTTGAGTTTTTAACTCTGGGAGGTTATGATATGCAGACCGGCTCAGTGTGGTTAATCTTAACCATAGTTTGCTCAACAGAAGTAAACTTTAAACTGTGAGTTATTTGCTTGTTTTATACAAACCATAGTAAACAGAGTCTGCACATAATGCTAAACCGTGGCTGATAAAAAACAGAAGCAAATATTTTTGATTTTTGATTTGCCTGCAGCTCCACTGAAGGCACAAAGAAGAGGTTGGTCTCTAAACAAAGAGGCTTGTTCCCATGGTGATACATCATGGTTTATCATGATAATTAAACATACAGTATTAAAGCTTTGGGGAGTTTGGGAACTTCAGGGTTATAATAAAACTGGCATGTAGTACATGGTTGATTTCAAGCCATTAAAAAGGTTGAAGAGTCAGCCTGTGGAAGTCATTCCCAGGTGAATGTGTTTCCATAGCTATATTTAACAAATGATGTCCCCCAATACATTTAACTTAAAATGCTTGGGGATGTTGTGGTTATGTAATAGCTTGGATCGATCACGTTTTGCACATCTAGTCTTCTTTGTTAGAGCACTTTGAAGTAGTTGACCTTTGCATTTGCACGTTTTTAGTGTGTGGATAACAGCTTCTTAATATGTTCATATTAACTATGATTTTTAGCTAGTGTATGTGCAGCACATCTTTTGGATTTTACCATTCCATTAATCGTGTATAATAAAGGTTCAGCTTTCCTGTACATTTTTACTTTTATTTTATTTTTTGCTTCGCTTGTCCTTCTCATCTTGGGTAGCACAGATGTATGCCAAATTATCTTCCCTTCAGTTGTTCTAAATAGCACATGATTAATAACAAGATTGAGTTTCTAATAATTAAAGACAAATCTCTGCACGTGAGATGTATCTGCAATCAGTGTTTCGTGCTTAACTACAGGCTGTACTGTAATCAGGAAAGGAAGGGGGCAGAATTCATTAACCGGTGTTCCTTCTGTTTTTAATGAGAGTAATTTTTATCTTTTATAGGTTACATTTATTAGTTAAGAGAATAGATAGAGCAGAAGTCATTGTCCATTGATACAATCCTCCATTTCTGTGTTACTGAAGAGCCTATTGTTTCATGAGAAAATAGCAAAATGAGAAGGAAGGATTCACTAAAAGAAATGGAAAAGTTGAAGGAGAAAGAGCAGCATTATTATAAAAGCAAAACCAGCAGAAGGAATAAGAGAGGACAGTATGATCAGCTGGGCTGAGATAAGTAAACAAGAACAAAAATGCTGTTGGAAGAAAGCCTCAGAGATAGATACAGAGACAAGGAGATTTGGTGATGGTAATTTCATTTATAAAGGTCAGCTCTTAGGAGCTGAATGGGAAAGCTAAAGGGTTAGAAGAAGCATTGGGTGCAGGCTAAGGTAAGGTATAAGTTGCAATGGAAGCCTATATATGTCTACTCAGAAGTAAGGTGTACTGTGGTCAGTGGAATTTCTGCCAAGTATGTGGGTATAGGATTGCTGTCCAAGGTAGCCAATGCTTGAGAGATCACTGTGCTTAGAGGAGTGGAGGGCTAGGGATGAGTTGTGGTGGGTCCAGAACAAGGATGAACATCAAAGAGGATAAAGAAAGCTTAAGTTTATGCATATTGCAAACAAAGGATGGAACAGTCGGATGAAGAAAAAATCTGGAAGGAAGACTAATAAGGTATAATTATATGGAATGGCATAGGAGAGATGATAGAATAGCAAATTATGGTGTTGGAAAGAAGTTATGAAAAGAGTATGGAATAGGAAGCCCACAATATTTCTAAGGAGTCAATATTAATCCAGCAAAAGATCTGGAAGCAGAGACCTTGGTAAAGTGTACTAAAAGACTCATGTAAAAAGCAGTGTGGGTTGGTGGAGGGTTCTTCCCTATTTTAAAAATATCAGATATGTAGCTGCAAACTATCTGTCTAGGAAGTAGCTAGTTTGTCCCTGTGCCTTTGGCCCTGTTCAATGGCAAGAATTTTTCAGACTTCATAGTTGAAAACTAGCCCTATTTGGGTGTGCAAAATCCACGTACCTCTTCACATGAATGGGGCCAAACCATCTTGAAGCACGCAGTGCCACAATCAGCAGAGAGCAAGCCCACATACATACAGCTGTCCGTGTGATGAGCTCCACCAAAAGACATTCATAGCAGAAGGGGCTACATCAGACATGTGACTGGGGTGTGGTGACATGTGCATGTGAGTGGACTCTGAATCCCTGAACAGCTATTTTCATATTTTCACTCCCTGCAGTGTTAAATGGGTGGGTAGCTCTGATGAAATCGCTTCAAGGGCTTGCAATCTCACTACATTAGGGCTCCTACAAAAAGGGACTCTAGGACATAGGGGCTTGCTGGATGCAGCAGAATCCTTCCAGAATTTGTTCCACATTTACAGGAGCCCCTTTCATTATTGGGTGGAGAAGGAACTGTGTTCTGCTCATTTTCCAGAGAATCATTCTGTTTATTATTCCACATGTTCCAAGATCTCCAGCTGAACTACCACATCTCTGCTAGTTGCACTGCTGTCATGGGACCCCTTTGTTTGTACAGGGGGGCTTTGCACTTCTAAAAATAATCGCAGAAATGAAATGCTAATTCGCAGATTGGGACAGGTCTGCAAAGCTCCCTTCTGAAAGTTCTGCTGCATATTTATAAGTGCCAAAGCACCGTTACATGAGCAGTGAGTCCTGTGAGTGCTTGGGCTCAGAATCCTAGCACTCAAAATGGATTTCGTAGAGAAGCTCTGATTTGAAGCTAACCGCCCTGATTTTACACTCAATGTGTATGAGTGGCCTAGGGATGCCCTAGGGAGGATTTCATTCCAACTCCTTTGTTATAATGAGATACCACATTCCACAAATTTCTCCATGTTCAAGGTGAAAAGAACTTGAAATTGTGAATGTGCAAGAAACCAAAATTAACGGATTCATCCACTGAGTCCCAGGAGCTTTAGTGCTTAGCTGGTAAAAACCAGGGCTTGAATCTCTGCCTTTTTGTCTACCTCATGGCTGAGTAGGGTGGCTACCTCTTCTTTCTGACAAGCACCTCATTTTTAAGAGCTACATGGCAGACAGGTATACATAGCCTTTCCCATGCTGGTCAGTGCAGATGATTGATTCATTTTCAGTCTGGTTTTGTTAAGAAGTGATCAAAATGCATGTATTTATCGATATTTGAAATGCAAAGAACTGGAAAGTTAAAAACAATTGAATGTGGGAGAAAGGCAGACTGACAGATTCATCTTTCCCTAGTCAGGCACAACCGTTTGCTAGGCATATCCTATTATCAGGCACAAAAATGCTCTCGCTTTGTGGTTTATAGTAACATGTTGCTTCCCTGCATGCAGAGCAGGAGAGCAACCTATAGCTAAAAGATTCTTCACTGGAAAACTGTTATTTCTGAGATTTTAACATTTTAACTAAATTTCCAGGTTTCCAATGTATCCAGTTCAGCCACCAAGTAGAGCAATTTACTAATGCTTTCAGGTACCCATTAGTGGCAGGCAGCAATTTGTGTTTTTTAGAGAATGAAGATTGTAATTTCAGAGAGCAGGGGGTGTCTGTTCCATTTTTATCCTTCAGCCACAGAAACTCATTTTCCAGGTGTATTTGCTGAATATTTTACTGGTATTTGCTTCTCAAAGAGAGTAGAAATATCACAGTAGTAAAATTACTTGCCACTTATTTTTAAGCTTAAATGCCTCTCATCCCTTTGAACTAAGAAGGACTTGGTTGAGACTCATAGAGCACCATGGCCATCACCCAGGGAAACCCACCTTACAGACACTCACAGTCCTATCAGGAATACCCTCAGAAATATCAAAGACAATTGTGAGTGCCATCACAGTCCAGAAAGCATCACAACAGGCAAAGTCACAGTTCCAACAAGAAAGTTTATGGCATTTGATCAACAACAGAGGCACCAGCTTCAAGATTCAGTCCCAGAGTTAGCAATTGCACATGCAACTTAAATTAAAAGCTTTGATACTCAATGGATAATATAAGGCAAGAAAGGAAGGGAAAGAGGTGAGCTGAAATAAAATTAGAGACATGAGCACCAAAGCAAATAGGTCATTAGTGTAGTGCGGGGATGGGCAACTTGTAACTTTCCTGCTTTTTGACCTACAAGTCTGGCCATCCCTCACGACTGGGTAGAGTTGAGACAAAACATAGGCAAACAGCTGGAGGTCCACTACTTGCCAATTGCTGGTGCAGAGCTGAAATCTTCCAGTATTCAGGAGAAAATAGTTGAAAGGAAAGTTGAAAAGAAATGATGAGAAGCAAGTTAGTGATCAAGAACCATGTCATATATTAATGTTTAAGCAGGTATGCACTTCAGAGTTAGTCACTATACTCCATAAAATCTGGTTCTAGTTTATTTCACTGCACAAACATTACAAGACAGAGAGAGAGAGATCCAGCAACTATGGTCTACAGTCTCTCTTTCCCTTTGCTTCCTCCACCACCTGATGAGATCAACAGTCCGTAGACATCTTTTCAACTCCATTGTTAAAGGATACAAACATGTGAATTTTCACCACATAAAAATAGTCATGAGTGTCAGGACTCCTCCTGTAACATGTTCTTCTGATATAAAATGTGGATGCAATAAAAGTAATGTATCACTCACATTAAATCAGACCAATGATAGCAGACTCCTTTTCTTCACAACTCGTACCTATCAATCTGTCTGTCTGTCTGTCCACACTCTTCCTCAACCTGAAATCCTCCAACTGTTTTGAACTTCAACTCTCCTCTTGGAGTTGTAGTCCAAAGCATCTGGATGGCACCAGTTTGAGAAAGGCTGGTTTACCATTTTTCCAGTGACTATAAGCAAGGCTATCTGGGTTGACAAATCCAGTAACAACCCCTGTTAAGATTTCATTCAAATGTGTCTACAGTTGTAAAAGACTGGCAACCAATTCTTTTGCATCCCAACAAAGCTTCAAATCTGTCACTGCTATGTCCTCACCATGCCAATCAACTGAGTAAAAACAAAAAAGAGTTTTCATACTTTCTGGTATAATGGTCTTCCTCAAGACCAGTTAAAGAAGTTATATTTCCTGACGGGAAATAACCCCATGCTGCACTTTTCCTCCTGTGGCAATGTATTTAAGAGCCATGTTTAATGTATTATCCAGATCAGCAAAACTAATACTGCATTGGAAGCCCTAGAGAGGAAATCCTGTATTAGAGAAAACTTCTAGTTGCATTTTATTGCCAGATAAACTTTATCACCACTGCTTCTCCAGGGAAAATAATATATACCTGGGAAGAAAACTTCCTTTAGTTATTACAGTTCCATTCTCCAAGCATTACACTTTCTTAGAAAAACAGATGGAAGAGTCTTGAGGAAAAACAG
The DNA here is from genome assembly GCF_004798865.1 of Varanus komodoensis. Lineage (NCBI taxonomy): Eukaryota > Metazoa > Chordata > Lepidosauria > Squamata > Varanidae > Varanus > Varanus komodoensis. The sequence goes on from NW_025335661.1 coordinate 3,083,252, forward strand.
CAGGCTTAGTATTAATGCTGAGTTAGAATGTACAGAAAGAGGGATTAAAGATTTAAATTGTGAAACTTGCTAAAATGGGAGAACAAAAGGATGGAAATGGGTTACAGAAGAGCAATTAAGAAATAAGGACAGATGAGATAGGATAAATGCCAGCCCTTGGCTGTAGAAATTGAAGAAGCTGAAGACACTTACACTGAATTACCATCATAAGTTGAAAGAAATGCCCTTAAGGCAGTACTATGGGATTAACTGGTAAAGGTCCTGTTTAACCTTCATGCCTCATTTTTATTTCTTCAAGTAAAAATAGGGTTTCTGAGAACAACTTGCTTGATGGAGTTTATGTTCATAAAAAACTTTGGTGGGCAATTTTCCAATGAACTATGTCAGAGCTGTAAAATATAACAAAAGGGAAATGACTAAGTGTGTGTCAGGAAGCCTTATACAACCCTTGGAGATTTTCTTTACGTGTGGCCTTTTCCTAAAGTAACTCTGTTGACAGTTGATAGAAAGGTTTAGCTTGTGATAGAAAAATGGATGCAACAAACTTCAGAACAAGAAGGATGGAAGCCCCATCTATTTCTTCCACCCAGGTCTCCATGCTGTTTCATACTTAAATTGGGATGAGCAACTTCTGATCTTCCAAATGTTGTAGGACTGCCACTCCTATCATACCCCACCATTGACCATGTTGACTGGGGTCACCATCAATAGCTGAAAGGTCACACCTCCCCGACTTCTGCATTACATAAGTTGTATCCAGATTGATACTAGATTAACTATGCTGACAGGAAGTGGACTTCCTCGTCTTCTCCTGCCCGTGGCAGATTTCCAGAAATGCAAAAACATAGTAAGGAGACTCTGATGAATGGAGTGAGCTGTGCTGTATGTGGAAGAGGAATCCTCAAAAACTGGCAGTGGAGCCCTTTCTCTAATGGAACATCCTTTTCTCTCACAGAAGGCAGATCCTGGAACCAACCACATGATTGCAAAGCCAGGTTTACCACCATAGCTAATCTAAGCTCAATAGCAGACGTCTTGCAATATTATACACAGTTATAAATATGAACTTGCTGCCTGGAATGTCACTGTCTGAGATATATAATACATTTAATTGATCTTTTAAAACTAGTGCACTATTTAATATTAATCCCTGTCTCTTTATTTCTGCTCATACAGGAGCCTGTGTGTTTTGTCCAGAGTAAGAGACAAACTATTGCTACAGAGATCAGTCTTACATTTTCAGAAAACTGGGTCAGCTCTTGCTTGTTCATCTAACACAGCTATGTGCAAACTGATACCTGCAATGCCTACCAGACTGCAGCCATTCTTTCTACAACCACTATTTCAAGGCTGTAGATTTTATGGCTACATCTGCTCTGTCTTTGGGACTTTTCTGATTCTTTTTCTACCTGCTTCTAAAATAATGAGCAGTGCTAGATGGCTCAAAATCTTACACAGTATTTTGTGGCATTTGGATTGGTACTAATAAAGATATTACATCACTTCTGATTTTCAATGTGCGCATGAATGCCTTTTAACATGTGATGTTTGAAGAGATCGATTTGGCTAAATAGATAGGGCACAACCCTTCCTTTCTGTTAAAGAAACCTTCATCTTATTGCTTCTTCCTCTCTCCTTCTGTTACAGCCAGTAGTGCCATTATTTTCCCTCAGACATGCAACTACATAAGCACATCTAATCTTACCTAATTCAGGTTGCTACCATCTTCTGCTGGTTCTTTTCATGAGAATATCTTGAATACATCCATTCCTTTGTAAGCTACAGCTTAATTTTTCATCCACTGTTTTATCTCAACTATACTTAACACCTTAATCTTATTGGAATCCCACTTCCCACCAACCGTTAAAATGCCTGTTTTAGAGCCTCTCTGTGTCCACCATTACTGTGGTCATGCCTGAAGTCAATGTCAGACCACCCTAGGATTGGCTATTGGATGCCACCTTCTTACCAGGGTTAGGAGTTAAAACTCATGGCACCAAAGTTGAGCTTTTGTCACCCTCTGGATTGGAGAATGAGCAGAAGTTCTTTACTGATCAGTTTTGGGTGGATCTCTACTCTTGGGACACCCATTACTTAGGTAGTGTCATTTTCTGTCAAGAAGAAGTACTGAAGATTTTGCATGCACTTGGGACCTGGGATTGCGTTTTTCCCCTGTATTTGTTTGTTCCTGTTCACTTATCGTATTTCTTTTCCTTCCCTTTTAATTCTTTAGCCCTTTAATTCCTTTGCTTTAAACACATTCCTTTTGTCTTGTTGACAAGGGTGTATTTGGTGTTTAATACAGTGCCTAAAGGGGCAGCTTGTTGGGTGGAGGCAGAGATCAGACCCCATCAGGGTGATTGGCTGGTGCACCTCAATCATCCTTCGCAGTTCTTTTGCAAGGCTGCTTTTCCACTGTTTGCTTTCAGTACTGTTGCAGCTGGTTCTCTTCCAGGTCTACCATGTCCTTGCCACTCTTCAACAAGACTGTATTCAGCTTTCCATCTTGTGTGTACACATAGATTATAATATGACAGTGTCATGCAGTGGGATGCCTAATGCAAACTGTGCTGTGCTGCTAGCCAAATCTTTGTTAAAATAGTACTACAAATAGGAAGCACAACATATGCCTAACATGTGGAGTAATTGAGAAGATATATGCAGCATACAATGGTACCACTTTGCTAGTTCCATCTAGACTTCCATACATCAGAAATATAATTGCACACAGAACACCTTTTTATAGTGAACTAGGCTTTTGAGTCCTTTGAGCCCAGTAGCTTCCTATAGTCTTGGAGGGAGGACTTCATTCATCATTTCTTACCTGATCTTTTTAACTGAAAGTTGCAAGGATTGAGCCTGGGACCGTCTTAAACTAAAGCGTTTTTGTATAAATTCTGCCAGTTTCACTCTCATGTATTAGTCTCTTGGTGCAATCAGTCATGGTGTAACATGAGATCTAATTATAACAAGTAGAAAGATGGGAAAAATAATTGACACAATCTTCGCAGCTCTCAAAATGCATGTCTGGTTAATTTTCATTTAATCTCATTTTCACAAAATGATTCCACCTCATCTTCTCATCTTTGCATCTGCATAACAAGTGTAATCAAGAAGACCAAAATTAAACATCCCTACTGCTCTTCTTTCAATCACTAACAGATTAAAACTGAAAAGAGTCTCTTCTGTGAGGAAGCTGAGAGGAAGAGGATGAAACCTTCCATTAAAAACTGAAGTACAATTATTAATCTCTTCATATTACAGCTAAACATGAACTTGCCAATTAGAGCAGGAACAAATAGCGTAACAAAATGCCTCACTATCCGCATGTGTACTAAGTATTTCCCAAACGTTTTGAACAGAGCCTTGTTCAAACCTTTGCTTCTCCATCTCAGAAGTATTAGAGCTCTCTCAGCATAAGACCCCAATTCAGTTTTAAAGGCTCTTCATATTCCAGTGGCAGACAGGGCCAAAAGCAAAATGGTCAAGGTCAACAGTACTGGCATACTTGGCTTAAGGCTCTTACTGCCAGTAACTAAGCCTTAGGAGATATATTTTAATTTTAATCTTTTAGAAGAGGAGTGGGGGAACATGCAAACTGAAAAACTGTCACTGAAAGAGGATAGGGCCAGGGGAAGTTTGGGACCATCTGTGAATCCCAGAGCACCAGACTGTGATCTCAATGAAGCAGCTTTTCAACACTCCTACTTTATTTATTTACTTACATTATGTATATTCAGTTCCACAGTGAAATAGATTCTGGAATGATCAACAATAAAAAGGTAAAACAGATAGAATAATTAAATGTTTACAATAGGATAAGTTAAAATGGGATATCAATAAAACCATGGCTAGTTGTTCAAGGAAGTCTTCCTGAAACACAGAGGTTTTCAGGAGGGGCTGAAAGCAACACAGTGTTGTGCCCATCTGACCTCCAGAGGCAAGGAGTTTCTGGGAAAGGGGACTACCATGTGAGGACTCTGGTTGGGCCACAGGGCCATGTGGAACCAGCAGGAACATGCCAGCTGGTGACCTCAGTGACTGACATGTTAATAAATAAGAAGAAGCTCTCTCAAGTATCCTAGTCCTGAGTGTTCAGGGCTCTAGACACCAGTACTACAACATTAAACTTGGCCTGGTAATGAATAGGCAGCCAGTATATTTCCCTCAGTAAAAGAGTTGTATACTGAAAAGAGACACCTCCAGCCAAGTTGCTGCATTCTCCACCAGACAAGCCTCAAGGGCAGCCCCACAGAAAGCACACTGCAGTAATCCAGTCTGGAGGTTACTAGGGCCTGTACCATTGTGGCCAAACTACCCCTGCTCAGGATAGGCTTTCCTACCTTGTCAACCCTGCACCCATCCTTTATTCCACAGGTACAGAAGATCAAGGATACAGTTGAGTGCTTAGAGCATCTGGATGCATGTGAGCACCAGTGGAATTGGATACTCATCCTATTATTAGGTTTAGGAAGGAACAAGATCGTGGAAGCATCCTCCATCACAAATTTGATTTGAGCCAGTGAAGGGTTACTGCCAAAAGATATTCAGTCTGCTTCAGATTCCTATCCCTAACTCTAGCTGGGCCCCATCCCATGGCACCCACAGTTTCTTCTTTTAGTGGAGAGGCTAAAAGGCCACTGTGTGATCCTGGGGAGACAGTGGTGAATAATCATTCTGTCTTTGTGGCTGGGTCTTCTTTGTGCAGCTATTCTATATTTTTCCCCACTCTCCATAGGGGCCTGAGTTTGTGGTCTATTTCTCTTTCTCACTGTTTGATGTCTAATACCAACAAATTAATCATGTGTAGAGTTTCCCATGAGAAGCTTGTTAATTAATATTGTTTTCAGATAGTCTTGCATGTAACTGTCAGACACCGGAAGGTCATTCAGTTATCTGTTGCCCATACTTTGCTTGCTTAGATCATTGTTACTCATTATTTGTGTGGGTTTGAACTAAATCTGGCCTGGGAACCAGGAGGCTCCTGGCAGTGCCTTATCCAATTCGTGTTTACCAACATATGGGGCTGCCCAAGGCCAGCTGTTCTGGTATGAGAATACTTAAGCTGCATATGCAGATATCTTTTAAGACTTTTTCCCAGTAACTTATGTGCAAAATATTGATGCTGTTGAGTTTAATAGGAGCTGGTATGGGAAACACCAACACCCTATATCAAGTCGGGGGATATTCCTGAAAGCAGAACATCCAACTGACCTAGCTGCAGAGCGTATTGTATGCTGGCCAGGAATTCAAAAGCTACATTTCTTTGAGACATTTTTGATAGTAGAAGGGATGTACACACTGTACCTGTCCCAAATTATGATCTCTTTTCTATACTCTTTCAAGAGCTAATAATGCTCTTTACAAGAAGTGTGCTTATTGTCTCTGGACTTCCAAAAACAACCACTGTAACTCACAGAACACAAGACAGTAATAGCATGAGAATAAATGAATGTTTAATTGCTTAGTCCTTTGTTGTCTGCTAATATGCCAAGGACAAGAGCACAGTAATGGATGGAAAGATGAATGCAAGTAATGTTCCAGGGTATTTGCATACCTCTCCTCTCTCTCTTGATTTTGCATTTACTCCCACACTTATCAAACTACTTTGTAACAAAGTATTCTCAGTACTCTCCACAAATTGCATTTCTGAAAATTGTGAGAAAAGCCATGACAGCAAACTGTTATAAAACTGATAAATAGTATAAATATATAGTTTAAAATAAAAGACCCTAGTGTTTGTATCTATGTGGTTACAGTACACACTAAGATATTCCTGCTTGTTGCAGGAGATTCTAGGGTGCATTCACATTCAGCTGATGCAGAGCCCTATAGAGACTTGTTTGGCTTAGTGAGTTCATCTCTACAAGATAAACACATGCTCTGCAATGCACCCCTCTCTCCTCTGTGCCTGTGCATTTCAAGGAAAAAAAATCAGTATGTGAAAACAACCCTGCCCACCATTTTTGGTAATGAGATGTTAATAGCTGCGATGTTAATAGCTGCTTTACAAAGGAGGACAATCCTCTAGTTTGAATCATGAAAGGACTGTACTCTGCTTGAGCATATCCTCTATTTGATAGTTCAAGACTGGTTTGTGGTTGAAGAACCATTAAAAATGGCATGGCACTGAATTTCAGAATTCAGAGTTTCAGAATTCTTCTGGTGCTGAATTTCCTTGATTTTGCCAATGTGTCACCACCAATTAGTTAACATGCTCATTGTATGAGAAAACTAACATAAGGCAGGAGTGTATGGAAAGAATGACAATTAAAAGATTACCCTTCTTCCTTCCTAATCATTCCATGGGCACAGATCCATGTAGGATTTCTTTGATAGAGCCATTTTTCTTCTTCCCACTCTGTTGGGCACTTGGCCATGCTTGTGTAGATTACTGCAATCTGCAGCATTCTGCACTTTCAGGAACAGATGCAAACAGCACAGAGAGACTCCACATTCCTCCCCCAGTCCATGTTATTTCTGCTGTGGAGTACCAGCCCATCCACCTGTCACTCCTTCCATCATTCCTTCCCAATGTCCTCAAGCAATTAACTAAGAAAATTATAACAATGAAATGATGGCCTATGCATACAGAGCCCCAAGGAGAAGAAATTGGAAGATGTATATATTTGGGAGTTTTTCTTGGCCTTCCTACAGGAAGTAATGGCCATTGTGTGCAGCTGGGGAAAAGCAGGGTGGAGACAGGGCTTTGTTAAGCTAGCACCAAGATCACCTCCTGCACAGGTTACTGTGGATAAATAGGGTAACTGGTTCTACCATGGCTAAAGTCTACCGGCCAGCAAAGTACTTGGAAGAATGGCAAAAGCCCCTTGCTGCTCTTCTGGAGCTCTACTTGGCCTCTGCCAGTGCAGCTACCCCACAGGTGCCCTTCCTGCCACAACCAAGAGCTGTTTTTGGCTCTCCACAGAAGTTTTAAATTTATTTTCCAGGGCTGTGAAATCCAGCTTTTGTGACAATCCTGTTAGTGCTCCAGTGGTACCTTGGAAAAGCTATCATGGGGTGGCAGATATTTGTTATTTTTCTTTTTTCTCACAAAATGGTGGTTTTGGACTAAGATATATGGCTGCATATACTCCAGTCAGCACCTTCTACCACACTGTCAAAACACCTTTTAAAAGGACCCAGAAAAAGCGGAGAATCACTTTTATACTTTCCCCAAAAACTAGAGTTCCAGGGAGAAAATGCAAAACGTTATCACAGTTCTATTATGACAGTGAGCTGCCCAGAGTGCTGTGGCACAATTGGGTGACATGCAAATGTTTTAAATAAATAATAAATAATAAAATGTGAGTCCTGTCAGGTTGGAAAAAAAGCTGAGGAACTTGCTGCAAAGGTGAGCATAAATCATATCACCCTCTTAGTGCAGAGAAGATCACTTGCACCTTTCATTTCTTTTGACAGCTTGCTTTTTTTGACAGATGTCCAGAGAAACCAGGAAGAGGGGGACAAATCTATTTCAAAGCTCTTTGGGGCAATGCTTGGTATTAGCACCTGCTGCAGGATTCGTATTCCCCAAGAAATTGCATTAGCCAAGGCTTCAAACTCCCATGCTTGTGCAATTGCAAAAGACTGCAACTGAGTTTATTTTTAAAACCCTATTGGTACAAATGAATCAAATTATTCAGCCAGCCATGGACAGCCCCTCCAAAGTGCTGCTTGAAATGGCTGTCAAAACAAGGATCACAAAAGGGAGTGTCAAGCCAGCTTTCACAATCTCTGGAAAATAAAAACATCAAAAGTTTAAAATGTGAAAAGTTTTGGGGAGTTGACAAGAGTTCTTGGTCACATCAGGGAGGGAGACATGACTCAGTCCTGCCATTGTGTCCTGTGGGGTACCACCTGGAGACATTAGAGGGTGGGAGCAAGCAACACTGATTGTCTGTCAGGCTCACCAGGGGTTGCTTGCAGACCAACCAAACCATTGTGTCTGATGGGTGGGTGGTTCTGATGTGGAGGCCTGCCCACTGAGTCACACGGTGTTAAATTATCAGATTGCGAAGTGGCTTCCTTCTGTATTTTCTGACTTTTTGGTCAAACCCTTTCTCACCCCCTCTCCCCTCAACATTCTAATGTTTCACCTGCTGAGAGAAAGATAAGGGGCTTTGTGGTAGTTAGCAGAAAACTAACCATAGCGAGCATTGTAGAGATCAGCCAGTACCTTTCCTAATTATAGCATAATGCATCACCTTGCATGTGTTTCCTTTTCAGAACATGTGGGCTCAAAAGACGTGGAGTGTATTATTGTGGCTTTACAGACTTGAAAAGGGTGTGGGAGGTGTACTTCAGGTCCAGTTACAATATATTATTGGTCACTTTTTCCTGAAAAAGTCGAAAGCCCTTGTGTGGCCTTGGGGGATATGCCAATAATTTCCATTTTTCAGCAGGACCCATTGATCCATAATCCATAAGCTTTTGATCCACAATCATAAAAGCCCTTGAACAGCCCAATTAGAATACCCAAATTGTGTATAAAATCAACAGATGGAGTTTGCATCAGGACTGAACATGCTTTCTGTGTGCTCCGTGCATTGGTCATTGATCACTGCTCCTCTTGTCAGATCCAAGGATAAGCAAATATGCCTCCCCACCACCCTACTCATGCAGTTGGGTTGCAACTCCCATCTATCATCAATGACCCTGTGGGAAAAGTTCCTGGAGAGAGAGCGAAGAAGAGGAAAAAACATCAGACACCTGCTCTTGTTCCAGCTGGACAATCCTTGCCCCTGGGGCCATCTTCCACCAACTGCTGTGTGCAAAACATCCTGACGATTATTGTAATTGTTATTCATTGTAAAATTTGCGAATGGTATTTAGTGTGCTGCTGTTGTATTTATGTTACATGTAAACCACCTTGGCAGAATTTGTAGCCTGAAAGGAGTCATGTAACTAATTGTAATAAGTAGATAAACTCCCATCATCCATCAGCAGTGCTAGCTAAGGCTGCTGGGAGTTGAATGGCTTCTGGAGGGCCACACTTCCCCTACCACATGCAGAAATGTGTAATTTGGCAACATTTCAGAGATCAAATGAGACTTCCTGAGATCGCATCTTTACTGCTGATCTCAAAGGTGATGTTTAAAGCAGAGCCTTCAATCTTATGAGTGTTTCCTTGGGAGCATTTTCCACTGAACTCAGCAGGATTAACTTCTGATGAAGCATGTATGGGAGCAGAGGTCCTCAGTCATTTTAGGTCAGTGGGTAGATCTGGAAAATGGAGGTGTCACAGCGCTCTTGCATTATGACTGCTAAAATAGTGCTACGGCGGGCAAGGCTGGTTACAAAGCATTCCTTTCTTAGCAAGCAAGCTGGGGAGACTAAAAGAAAGTACACTGCTTTCTTTTGGGTGGACTCTGAACTGCAAAACACAGAACCCTAACAACCACCACCACCACTTCAAATAAATATGATGCCACCTTTCTAGCATGGCAACTTCCCAATTAAAAATATTTTTAATAAAAAAAATTTCAGGAAATGAAATAAAAATCAGGAGGAACATGAAACCTAATAGGTGTTGTGGTCACATTTGTGATTTCAAGGGTAAAGGAACAGCACTTTTAGGTTATATTATATTGTATTTCTTGCAGATTATAAGATGAACTATTCAGTATATGTACACTTTAAAAAATCCTCAAATCCAACAGCACTCCTCAGCTTGAATTAGACCAACATAAAGATGTCTTCTGTGCCTGTGTCTGCATTTTTGTCTTTTGCAAGCTAGTCTGAGTGTGGATAATTCTTGGTGAAAATTCTTCCATTCCTTGCATTAGTCTAATTGATGCACAGTGGCCATCACTCCCAAATACAAACCCTCTCTGCTCTGCTTAGTATTTTCCTGCCCCTGAACTCATCTGTCATGCAGATCATATTGTGCTGCACCTGCTGGGCACTGCATTTTATTACAGCTGAGAACAAACCATTATTCCACTCTCTCTAAAGAGGATACAGTCACCATTTTTAGAGGAGCATAGCATATTTCAAAGAGACCAGCACTAGAACTCAATGGGCTCTTTTTGGAAATGAGAACTCCCCATTAATTACATCCTAGGGAGTTTTGTTCTGGTGCCCAGTATGCTCACGGGAAATCTCATAGATTCATTGAAAAAAAAAATATGTGCATAGAACTGAGTACTTGGATCTAGGTCTGGCATGCTTTACAGAAATGTATTTCTGAACATTTTAGTTCCCAAGCAGATTTCAACTTCCTGTGGTTTTAGAGATAAATTTGAAGACAAGCACACTGTGTTGATGATCATCAGAAAAGAGAAGTCACAGTGGTTATTTTTTTCTGTCTCTACTTGGGCTTTTGCATGCTGTATGATTTACCTAATTACTTCTGTTGCATGTAGGTTGTCATACTGCCCAAACCTGGCAAGATACAGGGTGGTTTCCAAGTCACCCAGAACCTTACCATATGGCATGAGTTCCTAGGCAGTTTGGAAGCCACTTCTGTGGCACATCTGGCAGAGTCTGGATGACACAGCAATAATGCTAAACTATGGGTGAAATCACTGTGGTGTGGTTTGCTATGCTGTATGAACCTAGCCGGACAGATACAGCATGCTAAGGATGGTTTCTGTGTAACCATGGAGAGAAACAATGGTCTAGTCCAGTGGTTTTCACAGCTGGGGACTGGTGAAAACAGGAAACTCACCTTGGGGACCACTGAGGCAGAAACAAAAAGCCATGTCTCTCCTCCCCGTCCCTTTGGCAGTACCAACAACCGCCCCCCCCCCCGCCAATGAATGTGATGCCAACCAAGGAAGAGGTGGTGGAGCACAGCTAGGCCCCCACACCAGTCTGCAGCAAGCAGGATGTGCCCCCCGCCCCCAGACTGGCAGGAAATCTCCAGCAGATCTGCGCTGGTCCACAGACTGGTGGTTTTAAACCACTGGTCTAGTCCAGTGGTCCCCAAACTTTTTTCAGGCTACTGCTCCCTTTCATCTTGCAACTCTAGCATCCCCACACCTCTTCATTTGTATTAGGTCTACTACTCTACTGAAAATTTAAAACAACCAATCAATGCCCTCGCTGGATATTTTCCCTACCCTGGGGAATTACTACCCACTTTGGGAATCATTGGTCTAGTCTATGGTTTTTATGTGTCACTCTTGTTTGGTCACTGCAGTTTACACAAACATTGCTTGCAAGCTGTTCTGCATTGTTTTTCTGACAGAAGCATCTCTCCTCACTCTGCAAAGTTGTCCCTGAATGAGAGGGGCACATGGGCTATGTGCAGGACATTGCCACCAGGGTGAGCATGGTAATCCTGCAGTATGGTTTAGCCTTACGTGCGAATGCAACCATTGTGCAGGTAATTAGGCAAGCTGCTTGACAAGCAACTGGCACATGTATGTGCAAGAGGAAAAGCCATCATGATTGTGTAAATCTGTCCAGATTCTACAAAAAGCTAATACAAATAAAGCCTTTCTGGATTTTCAGCACATAATAAAAGTATACTTTTCCAACAGGCATTTCCAGGAAGGTTATCTTGTCCTTTGTACATCACTTGGATTTAAGTGGTTTATAAATAATAATGATTAAATTAAAAAAAACTGCTTGGACACAGAGGTTCAGTTCTGCGCATGGCTGCTTCCTTATCATGGGCTCCAGAAGACACACAATTCACTACCATATAACACATGTCAGATAAAGAACTGGGATTAATAAGTTTTTGGAATGGCTACTACTCTGAGCTATACATCTGGGGTTCCCAGGGCCCAGCCAAATACTGCCCAGTTACAAACTTGCTTAGCTTCAGAGTTGGAACTACTAACGTTTACTGGTAAATCCTTGCCAAACTGTTTATCTCATTTAAAACTGAAACACATTAGGCTGAAATTGCACTTCTATATTTACTTATCTGGGAATATTTCTTATTGAACAATAGTAGACATGTATAGGCCTGAACAGTGAAAATGGGAGATAAGAAAACTTGTATATGGTGAGTAGATAAAACAAATACAGTTATAAAAATGGCTACATCCACTTCTTGTTGGACATGTCAAAGTTACATTGTTTTTCCTTGGACTAGTTTACAGGATTTTGTCAAGTAGCTCTAATGGGAAAGACTATTATTACTGTTATTAGTCTAACTCATGACTTTTTTTCCTCTTTTGTGAGGAGTTCAAGGCAGTTTACATGCTCCTTCTCTTCCTCCTTCCGTTCTCCATTTTATGCTCACGACAGCCCTGAGAAGTAAGTTAGGCTTAGAGTCAGGGGCTGGCTCAGTCACCCATGAGTGAGCTTCATGGGTGAGGGAAGGCTAGGACCCTGATCTTCCAAGTCCCAGTCCACCACTCTGGTCCATTTATTCATTTTCACTTCATCTCACTGTGCCACCTTTCAGCACAGATTTTGTACATGCTCACTTGCTGCTCCCAGCTTAGTTTCACAAATGGCAATGCACCAGATGTACAGTGACCAGGTAGTTAACAGGTGAGTGAGCAATATTGGCTGCCCAATTAATCTATCTGTATTGTGCCTTTGTTAGAGCACTCCTTCTCTGAATTCTCGGGGATGGATGCCATTGCATCATCCATGTTAGAAAAGCAGAAGGAGCCTGGGCCCTCAGGGCAGCAGGCTACAGGCCTCTCTTTGCCAGGGTGAGAGACTTTGCCTCTGGGGAGCATTAGTGCATGTGACAGGCTGGTAGGGCTCCTGTGAGAAGCAGTGCTGGCTTTCAGAGAAGATATTCTTTGGCCTCCGAGCAGAAAGCTCTAATGTATTATAGCTGATCAATGGATGGGGCTCAGCAGACTATGGAGATATAATCCTTCAGTGGCTCCTTAGCAAGCTCTGAAAACAATGCCTTTCTTCAGCTTTGGTACTTTCTGCCTTGTTTCCTGGATTCTACCTTGAGAATCAGTGCTCTGTACAACTGACCTTTAGTTTCCTGCTTGACTTTGCTTATGGACTGTGTAACATATCTGGCTGTTTAACTGACCTTTGACCTTGGTTTATACTTTGACCTTCCCTGCCTACCTGCTCCCGTAGTGACAGAAACGTTTTACTTGATTGACTATCTTCTGACCAAGCTTTTTGGATTGCCCAATAATTGGAAGTCTGCTTTAGTCAAAGGAGGACAATCCCATATGATAGCACTGTGAGCAGCTGAACAGAGGTTCTTCTAGCCTTGTTGCTGCACCTCCACAACACCACAGTTGATAACTATGGCATTCCAGAAGAACATGGGCCAGGATGCTTTCTAGAGTCAGTCAGTCAAAGCTATAGAGGATGAGATGGAAAAGGCATGGGAGAAATAGACAGATAAGCAGGAGTAAGAGAAAGGGTGTGAAATCTTGCTCCTAAAGATGGATGAGCAGCCAGCCATGTTCTATTTCTTGGAGGGCAGCAGCATATAAAATGGCTCAGAAGTGGATGGAATGTGCCAGAGAGAAAAAAAAAGTGTTCACCTTTGTGATAACCTAGCTGTCTTTAGGCCAAGGCCAGGAGATGCCTGACTTTATTCAGGAATGCACAGAAGCAAAATTATCACTGAGATGTATTGTCAGTAGGTGAGTTTCTCACAGCAATGTTCTAATACCTGCTTGTTCATCCAAAATGCTAATACAAGCATTTAAACAGTCCTAGATATGCACCTAAAATGCAATTTGTCCACAAGGTCATAGTCGCCCCTCTCTGTTTAGATTACAATTGAGACTTGAGCTCTATGTGACTGACCATCATCATGCCTCACTCACGGCAGTTGATCACACTTCTGGATGACAATATCTTGCACTTGCAACCCTCCTGAGTTTTCCCACCACTCCTGCCATCTTTCCCTCTTATTTCCTTACTGAGAATGAAAAGATGGAACAACTCCATGATGCCTTCTGCTTGTCAGTACTAGGAACCCCCCAGGCCCGTCTGAAAATCCTCTTAGCTAAATCCAACATATCAGACATGCAATATGTGTTTTCTGACATAAGTCTCAGCTACGTAGATGACTAACTTGAAACATACAGAGTTTGTTTAGCGAGCTGATGGCTGCAGGCTTCTCCTCCAAATTTAAATTAGTGATCTAGCTGTTCGGATCATTACCACCCTGTTGAGCTATTATGTTGCCTGAAACCAGGGACTCTGGTCCCAGAGCTACAATAGTGAGAAAAAGTACAGTGGATACTGACATTATCCTCAGATCTTATCCAAAGGTATTAGGGTATTAGAGTATCATGGAGCGATATACCACTGTAAAGATTATTTGTGTTTATTCTTCCCATTGCTGCTAAAGGACTTTCCTACTTTGGTACTGGTTTTGTTTTCCTGCAGTGTGAAAAAGAACGCATCCATGCATATGAATGGTTATAACAAGAAAGCCCCCTTTATTGAACTATTTAGGGACAACAAGTTCTTTTTTAGAAGTGTTAAGACATTTCCCCATCCTTTAATAGAACAAGAAATGGCTGGCAGTGTCAAAACTGGCATTTGTTTGTTTGTTTGTTTGTTTATTTATTTACCACAGCAAACGTGACAGTAATTATACATGATGTGGCTGCTCAATTTATTTTTTCTTAAAGACTTGATGGCACACCTGGTCTTCACATGTCAGCTCCTGTAACAGTAAAAACCATTGGTAAGTACAGACAGTTTCCATTGGTTTCCTGTTGTCAACATTCTCCCCTCAAAACTTGCAGATAAAACAGCTGAGCTGCTGCATTAACAGTGGGGCTGGGCTATTAAAAGGAGCAGAGCAGTGTATTTTACGTACCCAATCAGCCAGCAAGCACTACAGGTTGCAGTAATTAGATTGTGACACTCGAATTGAGTTTTTAAAAGGATAAAAATGAAAAATGCATGGAAATTGCTCTGTAGCGGCGGGACATTGCATACTCTATTATTAACCAACATACTGTAATTTATTAAATTCACAGAAGCAACAAGGAAATTGCAAAAGGAGAGAAGGAAAAGCTTTGAAGATAACAGGAGGTAAGTGCAACACTTTGTCAATGGGGTTCTCTACCTGGTGTCTGCAGGGTTTGGGTCTCAACTTGGAATGTTGTGCTATCCATTGCAACCTGACCAATGGGAATATTGGCAAACTTTAAATTTGTTTTGTCTTTCTGAAAGGAGGATAGGATGCTGGTTGTGCAGGGATGAAAAGACATGGCATTTTAATATACTGTATCTTATTAGCCTCCTTATGCTAAACATAAAGAAAGGATTATATGATCATGAAAGTCTTTAAGAACAGAGGATAGATGAGCAGGTACTGTCCAACTTGCTAATGCAAGCATCACTCCTTTGCAGACACATCCTCAGTGACTCCAAATAGTCAAAGGTAAGCTGACCTGGTTTGCAACATCAAAAGCAGACCACCAAAGAGAAGTTACATATTCTAACAGGGAATTTCCATGTGCTTATAGTGCTGAATTCTCTCCAGCAATTTCTTTTGGAGGCACACTCCTATGTAGATTTAGACAGGGATTGTAGGGCTTCATTCGGTCTAAATCACATATTTGTGCTTTAAATCAATATGAGTAATCTACCAACCAGCAGATTTCCATGGGTTAAAACACACACACATCTGTTAAAATACCCGACAATTTTATTTTATCAGAATAAAAGTACAAGTGCCACAAGAACTACATAACTAGTTCCAAACTCCATGCAGGATTCTTTATTTGAAAAAAAACGAACACAGATTCCTTCACTATCCAGTGCATGACTCCTTTGAAATTTGGGGACTTCTGTGATCTGTCACAAGGTACTGCTATGAGTTATGTTTATTGTCACTATCAGTAGTATTAATATTAAGAAAGCCACTGAATTCTGGTTTAAAGGCAAACATTTATGGTGTACTGCTATGCATTATGGTCTTAGAATTAAGGAGGGCACAAAATTCTGTTCTTATACAGAACCACTCAGCAGAATTTTCAGTCCACATATGGCAGAATCTTGCCAAGCTGATCAGAGTCTGGCTTGGACTCAGAGGAGTTGTAGTCAATATATCTGGAAAGTTCTAGGCTGGGGAACTGTGTTGCATGAATCCTGTCCGTGCAAGTTGATTCAGTCAACAAAGACTTGTTTCAGTAGTGCACTTTGAAGGCAGAGCAGGAGGGCTTTGATCTTCACTTTTCTGATTGTTCTTCCAAATATTCTTATGTAGGCTTTTATTTTCTCCACATTTCACTGACTGCTTATTTTCTTAACAGGTCCCTACGGTCTCACTCTCCCATTCCATTTCTGGTTTGGACTTCAATTATTTGCTCAACTGCTCAATTACTTGCTCCCCAGGTTTTTTTTTTTTTTAAATTCCAGTAGCACTAAATTATATGCTTTCTATTTGCACAGGATTGCACCTTAGACAGCAAAAGGGCCTACAACTCCCAGCATGCCCTAACAAGATCTGTGGTTGGAGCATGCTGAGAGTTTTTTCTGTTGAAGCATTCATAGGCTTGTGTTCCTAAATTAAATACTAGGTGCCTGCTGAATGTTCCAGGAGCTATTTTCTAAACTGCTTTTCTGCACCATTTGTATTACAACCTGCAGAACTTTTTTCATGTATATCATGCTTCTGACAGCTTATAAATCAAGTTAAGCTAAATAAATAAATACTATTAATTGCCATGTTATAATATGAAGGGAAGGCTGGCTCACTCCATTTTTTACACTTCATATTGTATCTCCCATTTCTTGCGGTTGATTTTAATACACCAAAAATATGTGGTTCTCACAATGATTTGATTTCATTGCCCCAGTAGGTTACTGGTTCCTCTCTAGTCCCAGTGCTAACAAACTCAAATAGAAATCCTGTAGTCCCAAGAGTGTCTCAGGAACTGTAGTATTTTTTCAACTCCCTTCCAAGACTGCTACAATTTGGAAGTGAGGCTGTGGTATTGAATCCCTCCCCAATTCCCTGCAACAAAGCTGAAAGAAGGATGGCTGCAGGTCCCAGCATGCAGTTCACTGGCAAACAGGAAATGGGGTGTCAGTGCATGGTGAGGCGATACGAAGAATTCTGTGGCCTCTCAGCCCCAGCCCACCTCTTCCAGCACACCCTCTCTAGATGTGCTTAGGGAGGCCTGTCTGAGGTGGGTGGGGGAGAGCAGAAAAAAGAAAGGAGAGTTGCCTCTATTGCATCTCCTGTCCTGTTAGCAGCAGTGTGGCAGGACACTGGATAGGCAAATACCTGAGTTTGGAGGCTTCCATCTCAGGGCCTAGGTCAGCCAGCCCAGGAAAAAGCTGCCCCTGGGAGACAATGCTTGCAAAGTCAGAAGAGTTATTTTCCTGTCAACACTTGTTGGGAGGAAAAAGGTCCAGTGAGGATAGAATCAGAGCCCAAAGTTATCAGCTAAGTGAGCTACAGAAGCCAGTGGGGTGGTCTTTCCTAACATTAGGGGAAATCCGAGACAGAAGACCAAATATGAGATGGATCAGTTCCATAAAGGAAGCCACAGCTTTGTGTTTACAATAGCTGGACAGCGTTGTCAATGGCAGGAGATTTGGGGGTACTCATTCACAGGGTTGCCATAAGTCAGAGGTGCTGGCCTGTCACAACAGGATTGTCTGAGGCATGCAAAAGTCAGGTTGCAGAAACAGCCATTGGTAGACAAGAGGCCAGAATGGCAAGGAAGACGATTGTCTGCTGCTTCAAGCCAACCACATTGGGGAGATGCAGTGGAACCCAGGAAAGCTCTTTAATAAGGTCCCACAATTATTGTTTGTTCGTTTAAAAATCATTTAATATGTTGAATATTTTGTATTATGTTATTATTCTGTAAAGTGCCCAGAGAGCTTTGGCTATTGGGCAGTACAGAAATGTGATAAATGAATGAGAGGACAACCCATAGGAAAATAAGTTGCCATGCTGGTTTATTTATAACCCACCTCTTTACTGAAAATGGTCCTGTAGATGGCTAACAGGCATAATGAAAAATTCTTTCCTTTTGTGTCAGGTATCAGATTTCTAGGCACAAGAAGAAGAAAAAGAAGGCTCTGACCCATGAAAAAATTCCAGGAGGCAGTACAAAAGGATGATGTCACCCTTGGCAAGGGGATTTCATCACTGACAGTACTGAAGTGTAGGGTTCAGCTTCAACAGTGACTGCTAGAGTCATAGACCATTGAATCATGGTGTAGATTATGCTTGCATCCCAGTTAAAGCAAAACAGTGTTTAACTTTCAGAGTTTAGTACAGAAATGTTTCTGTGTATTTCTGCCTCATTCCAATGCCACATAACCTCTAAATAGTGTTGGAATGTGTTTTGATCAGTATTAACCATAATTTGGATTTCTAAGATGTACTAGTTCTTGCAGGTTGCTGAATGAAAGCAGATTAATTACATAAGCCTTTTCCGTAACATCAATCTGGTTATGGAATGGAATTCCATCCCAAAAGAACTTAGAGAAGTTAAATTTTAATGGTTTTTAGGCAAGCAGTAAACATGTTTTCATTTAGTCTTCCTGTGATACTGAATATTTAACTTAATCTCATCTGGTTTTATTCATTTTACTGTTTTGCTATAATGCTCAAAACAAATTAAAACACTTTGGGGGTGCTTTATAGGACTAAAATGGAGTCTCACAGAATCCTTATAAATTAATAAATATTTGTATCCTATCTTTTCTCCAGGTTGCTCAGGTTGGCACAGGTGGAGTTCTTTCATTTCCTCATGAAGGTGGCCAGGGAACATTGTAGTTGAGCAAGGATTGAACTTGATTTAACTCTTAAACTCTTGATTTAAGAGTCCAAGCTCTTAAAGCCACACAGTACAGTGGATCCATATGCTGGTGGTTGTGGATCAGATAGAAAACAAAGGATAGAAAGGAAAGGGTGCCCAAGCAGTTTCTAAAAGAGAAGACATGAAAGTGAAATGAACAAAGGCTATGAGAAAATCTTGAAAAAGTTACCAAACTTCATTGTTGCCTTTAGTATAGATTCTGTACCAATGGGCACCACTCTTACCAAATGCAGTCTGTCTCCTTCAATCCAGTGTTTCCATCCTCTGTTCTTCTTTTCACCTTTCTGGACACAGATTAGTTTATCTCCATCCCAGGTCACTAGTGTCTATAAGGATCAAATGATAAAATCTGTAATCTCCTATAAATTTAAAAGGCTCACAACAAATCACAACAAACTGGAGCCAAGGTGACACAATGGCAGCAAATAGTTAATGGGCAAAAAACCTATAACAGACAATACTACCACCATCACCACCCACAAAACCACTTAAATTCAAGTGGCAAAGCAATAGTGTCACTTAAAGTGTTTTATGCTCCCAATTCCCTGCTATTCCTTTTGACACAAAGATCCACAATATACACACAAAAGAAGAGAATTAGATAAAGTGAATTTATGATGGCATTTGTCTACAGAAAAAGAGCATAGATATGGAATCTGCATTATCCTGTTCTTTCTAAATAGAATGCAACAAAAGCATTATGAAACCCAGCAGCAGGAAAGTCATGGATCATTTAAACTAGTGCAACAGTTTCTCACACATGCTTGTATTTCAGATGCAGTGAAATTCTTGGTGATGGGGCAGGACTGTTCATGAAAGGTCTTGATTCAATGGTTCTGCACAGCAGCACTTTTAAAAGCATGACTAATCTTACCAGATTGCAATCCTATGCAAGTTTAGACAGAAAAAGGTTTACAGCTCTCAGCATGTCCAGCCAGCATAGATGCATATGGGATGCACCATTTGAGATGCATAGTCCTTTTTTGGTCTGAATTTGCATAAAATTGAAATTGTATCCCAGGAAGATTAGTTAATGAACGCGGGTGTGGTGTGGTGTAACTGCTGAGCTGGGGACACAGGAGATCCAGGTTCCAGTGCCCCTTGGCCATGAAGTTCACTGGGTGACTTTGGGCCAGTCACAGACTCTTAAGACCAACCTACTTCATACGGTGGTTGTTGTGAGATAAAATGGACCTATGTAAGTTGCCTTGGGTTGCTCACAAGAGCAAAAAAGCAGGATATAAATGCAATATGAGAATAACAATAGGACTGCAACTTGAATCACCTTATTTGTAGACTTATGAAGCAGGATATTTATTGTATGGACAACACAGGATAGAAACGTTGTTCTTCAACCCTATAACAGCCACAAGACTCTGGAGGACATATTCTGTGTGAAGATCAGGATACTGGGAGCCTTGAGTGGCCACTAATATATCACCTAAGACTAGTCCACAGATTTGTACATGCAAATTTATCTGTGTCAATGCCCACTTAGAAATAATTGTTATGATTAACTAGAAACAGGATACAACTTGTCCTGGCAGTTCTTCCACACCTCCTTCTAAGTAGATCAAGTCAATGGTTTTCTAACTAAAAGGCTTTGCTAACACTGGCCAGCTTGGCTGGCTTTAAAGTACAGATGAAGAATATTATAAAAGCCAATTACAAAAGAAAGAAGCAGAATTAAAATGCTAGCAATTAAAGAAAACATCTTAATAAGAAGTTGATTCCAAACTGAATACCTCTGTTCCATACCTAACTGACTAAGTAAATGAGGTGAATCCAATTAAGAAGCAATCACATGGAGTATCTAGTACTTCTCTTCGGTCTGTTTTTCTCCCTGATGCTGTACCTCAGGATTAGTGATGCTACATCCACCCCTCCATATTAGCCTGCTCATTAAGCTTCCCTACAGTATTGAGACTGCTCAGTGACCACCTCGTTTGTTTTTGGGCCCAGAGGCCTTTGTATTTTAACTACAACTTGAAATAATAACCCATCATCCTTTCTAAGTCAGAATCTGTTTTTACATGTCTTGACAACTCTTCTGTGGGGACTAGATGCTTTCTTCCTACAAAAATCACTATAGTTGGAAAATCTATGAGCAGGTGATCTGCATGCTAGCTGAGTCTCTGGTATGTGGTCATGTGTGAGGAGAATCTTCTAGTTGAAGAACTGTCCAGTGCAAAAGCTCAGAATGATCTCTATCAAGACATCAGACTCTGCAGGCAATTGGTCATTCAGCCATGTTCTTCCTAATGGGCTTTTGCATTATATTGCTTCTGTGTTACTGATATTTCCTTTTCCTTGGCAATGTCTGTGCTCCCACCCCAGTCATACATGGGCTAGCTATGGATAGGCAACTTCAAGGCCCCTGGTCTTGTTTCTTAGGCCATTTACCTTTAACTGGGTTGGATTAGGCGGCCTTGAAATACTTCTATGTGAAGCACTTTACTTAGTACCACTATGTAGAGATCCTTCTTAACCACTGCTTTTTCTAAAAGCATTTCAGTCCTAAAATTTGGGGGGCCTTTGGGAATAGGTACAATGGGTGGGGGAGGAGATGCCTTTTGCATGTGAAAGCAATCAGGATTTCTTTGAATCCTGGCCATTCCCTCCACTTGCGCTGCTTGTTTGTTGCCTTCTCTACAATGATCAGTAGAAGAAAATGTAAGCTCTGCACACACTGACAGTATCCCCCATCTCTGTGCAAGAGAAGCACAGAATGACTCTCTTAAAAATAATTAATTCCTACTTCTCCTGCAAGAATAGCAGTGTGTTGGTGTGGGAATGTTGGGCAGAAATCATCTTGATAAGAAATCAGATAGAATTATAAGAGAAATAAGATGCTTTTTCTTTTTTCAGTCAGATAACAGCAGTGAGATAGGAGGAGAAAATTGAGGTTGCAGAAAGTTCATGGAAGAAACAGTTTTGTTCCTTGATAGGACTGGTAAAGGATAGCTCTGGCAAGGTATAAAGAGCATGCTGTGATGTCAGGGCATAGAAAGGTCATGGATGATAAAAAATATGTTGGCTATAAGTAACACATTTCTCTCTATTCTTCTTGCAGGTGGGTGGGGGCAGGGATAATTAGGTGATTGAAATGGATGCTATTCTGTCCTGGAGATCTGATACAGAACCATATGGGCACAGTTTGCAGTGTGGGTTCTCTTTATTTTCTTTACAGTGGCTAGAATCAGAAATAGCACACTGAAAAACTGATGTATTTGGCACTAAATGTTATAGTCCTACAGTGAGATCCTCCCCTGATCCCATTTCCCTCCATTCCATCAGTGGAAGTAAATAAACCAAACATTGACTCTGGTATCTGACCAATATCTTCTAGGAGGCTTATCAAACATTGTGTAGCTTTGGAACACTCCCCATCATCTGAAACACATCCTAGCCAGATCTCAGTTAGGGATGGAAAGAACCACCTGAATATATGTTTTCTTAATGGGCAATAGGAAAGCTATGACTGCTTTCAGAATATGCATTAAACCTCTCTCCATTTTCTCTCTCAATTTCAGTTCTGAGAAGAAAATGAGGAGAGTGACAGTGTAAAGCTATCCAAATCTGAATTGTAAAAAAAACAAAAACAAACACTACTAAGAGATGCAGTGTCAAAAAATGCTACTATCAAGAAACATGCTGTGTTAAATGCTAACAATCAGACTCATGGGATCTAAAGCTGCTATTACAATTAGAATACAGTATCATAGAATGTTTGCATCTTAAATCCAGGCTTGCCTCTCCCCTCTCCTCTCCCCACAATGTTACAGTTCTTGATATTTGATAGATTGATGGGTTACTCACCTGGTCCAAAGATTGGATTCAAATAAAAGTAGCATTATCTTTGGACCTATTAAGTCATCTACTGTTCAAACATAATAGTAAATACAGTGCGGAGTTCAACGATTATGCTCAGACTTAGTCATACTTTGAGTACACTCAATGAATCAATGGACTTAGCTGAGTAGTGCAACTCCCATTGATTTTAATGGGCATGCTGTAAGCATAACAGAAGGAAAAATTCAGTGGCTCCCTATCTATGGGGCCTATGATAGTTCAGATTCCCAACACCAAGACTGGAGACCTGCTCTGATATTGGAACTGGGAGTTGGAGCCCTTCCCCCTTGCAGCAAGTGTGGAAAGAACAGCAATGGTTTCTCTCCAAGTTTGGAAAAGCGACCTCAGAGAAGAGGGAAATGGAGCATTTCAGGGTGGAGTAGAAGAAACCGGAGTATCCCGGATATGAAGTACCCTGTAGCTGTACCAGCATCCTCCTGCTGCCCCACAGAAATTTTTATTAGATAGCCAGAAATGGGCATCTAGCAAAAATGCAGAACAGGAGGAACGTGCAGGCAAAGATCACTTCCTCTTGCTCTTACTGGATGAAAAGAACCTCTGAGTTTGGAGGCTCTTGCCCATTTTGATTAGATTGTGCCCTTTGTCCGAATCTAACCAACTCATTTTATCTCATACATAAAAGGCTTCAAAATATATTCACTGTTCTCTTACGCAAAATTCTTGGAATAGTAATGAGAATCTAATGGCAAGAACAAAAACTTAATCTTATCTAACCCTTTTATAGCTTATCCTTTGGAATATAATTGCTAGAGGGGACATTTATTTGTTCAATTTATATCCTGCTCTATTTCATGGCCTCAAAGCAGTTTACAGTAATCTTTGCCCCTTATGGGCTCACAATTTTAGAATGACTCCCAGTAAATTGATGTAGGTTCTAGGTACTTTTTCCACTCTTTGCACTTCTCTATTCTGTATCTGGCTTGAAGACAGGATTTTCAAGACCATTGAAAATAAAACATGTTAAAATTAGGAATGAGATTGTAGCACTTTATGAGACTTTAATAAGAGATTGAGAATATCACATTTTCTGCTAGCATGAGTCATCTGATTTCTGCATCCTCTTTTGTATGCTCCCTTTCTGAACTTGTCAGCTCCACTAGACAGCTACAGAGCAGGTAGTTTGGTAATACAGAAAAAAGGGCTCCACAGTAGGACTCCATAGTACAACTCTACCACAGGCCACAACAAAGCCAGGCTTAAAGAAAGTATGCTTTGTTTTTAGATTGTGAACCTGTTTTGTAGAAGGTAATGACCAGGTGTGCATGTAGTGGCAAGCAAACATGGCTGAATTTCCATGTGGGGCTTCCCATTTTGCATTTTAAAAAAATCAAGCTGTGGTGGGGTTGTTATTCAGCTTCTTATTATGTATAAACGGAATAAAGGTGAGTTGCTGGGATGGTTAATAAACTATTGAGAACTCATGGCCTATTTTAGGGTTGTGGGTGGCTTGTAGACCACCCCAAGAACCCACTTTGGCCCAGTTCACAAGTAGGAATGAACTGCAGGCTGCCCTCACCATTGCTCTAATGTTCAAAATAATGGTTCGTTCTGCAACAAGAATCCCCACAGTGAAGGTCACTCACAATGATTTCTCAATATATGTGAACTTGCACACACTTAGAGGTATTAGTTCCAGTCTGAAAGAATAACATGGAGTGAGAGATGCATACTATATGCAAGTTTTATAGATACTTGTACTAATGTAAAATGTTTCCCTGCAGCTACCGATGGTCACTGCTGAAGTTACCTAGCATGCAAACTTTGGAGTGCACTTGTGGTGCAAAAGTCAAAACAATACCTTGCCACAACACTTTGCCACAGGCAGGGAGTCACCATAGTCATGAATGAAAAAGTTTCCACCACAGGTAGAAAGTCTGCCTGTAGGAACCCAGAAGGGTAAATAGTTCAGTAATGGCTTCCACCATTGAGAGGAATCTGCTTCAGCCTATGGGGAACTGTGGAGAAAGCCCGTAGCTGTCAGCTGGGGATATATTAGTATCTGAGGAATCATGAGGAGTTGAAAACAGATGAAAAGCACTTTTGTTTTACTGTCAAAAGAAATTGAGAAATCATCATGATTTACATATAGAAAAATAGTTGCAGTAGAAAAACAGCCAAATTTTGAAATGCAAACCCCTGCTTCTTTATAAATAAACATTTTTTTTAAAAAAATTAAATTTTCTTTCAACCTATTTTCTGGAATTTCAGGTAGTGATGTGGACTGCTCTGAAAATGGAAAACAAATCATAGGTTTCTACCTTCACCACTCGGTTATCAAGTCCCTTGGTGTGCTCTTCAAATTCCTCTCCTATGGTGTAATTCAGTTCATAGTTTCTGAAAGTGCTCACTGTTTTTGTCTTGAAATGGTTACCCTCTTGAATAATTTCTTTTGTTTGTTTCAGGTGGTTTGCAATCTTGCGGGTAGCAAAGTCAATGCCTGCAAATAGTCCAGAAAATATTTAGATTTACAGTGCCTCTTTTCAACACGGTGCTTCTAATGGCGACATTTTAAAGAAGTTGTGTGTCCCCAACAGGCATTTTCTTAGAGGACTTCGTTTCTTATGCTGTATTAAATTGTGTTTGTAAAAATAGGATGTTTGTGAGGTGGCTTGCTAGGCCATGGAAAGATGCTTGCTTGAATAGCACATCTGCACATGTCACTTCTTAGCATGACTTTAACCCAAGACTATAATTCTCTACATACTTTTGTGAGAGTAATTTCCACTAAACAGGCTTTTACGTGCTCACAAGTTGAACTAAAGTGGGGTGACGGAAGAGGGAGTGCACATAAGCTCTCTCTCTCTCCCTGCTCCACTGGAACCTTGACTTTTGCACTTTGCGAGTGAAATTTTCAAAAGGGGTCCACTAGTGTATTCAGCTGAACATACGTGGAGAGCTTCCATGGTTGGAAATCCTGAGAAAGCAGGATTTCAGTCACAGGAGCTCAGTAAGTTCACTCAACGAAACATGTTAGAGAACCTTTCTGAGAACTTCATGCTTAGGGTGCAGGACCACTATGGGCACGTCTTATACATGTGCTCATCTTTCTCTTCCTACTTTAGCCTTGCATGGGAGCAGATGAGCATCTCCACAGGGATACAGTTGGGCTTGTCTCTGAGAAAACAAGCACAAGATTGAGCTGCAAGATGGGATGGAAAACCAATTTCAGCCCAAAGGTGCAATTGGATCTGGACTAACGTGTTGGGAGACATACAACTTCAGTGTGTGTGCTCAAACCAAATGTCAAGTGCAATCACTACTATTAGCATGTGCCTCCAACACACACACACACACACACACTATTGTAATATATGAATAGAAGCTGTTTTCTCTGGCTGAATTTATGGCAATAATCATAAGTTACTAAACTTGGTAACAGGTAACCCCCTCACTCAAGGGATTTACTATCTAAAAAATCAGTAGAATTTTCCCCACTCAACTCAATGTAATATGCCTGAAGCATAATTGTTAAAATATTATACAGGTTTAATCAAGAATTAATATACACATGTATAAATTCTATAATTATAATTCATGTGATTCAAGCTGTAAATCAATATAAAGTAAAACAATTATGTATCTCCATTAGGTACCTGTAAAAGATAATGGTAGATTCCATTCATGATATGCACACATGTTTCACCCTTTTAAGTCAGTAACCATCTGCTTTTATACCAAAGTACTCCTATATCTGTGCAACATAGTTGCTCAACTGATGGTTGGAACTGTTGGCTTTATGCCTATCAACTATCTGCAGATGTAAGACATCTGAATTCAGGTTGTCCTCAGTGAGGAAAAGCATGGAAGGGAACTCAGGCTTGGCCTTGCATCTCCAGGAAATTAATTGAGTGGTTCTGGCACAGCTATTGAACAAAAGCATCCTTCTGTTTAGTGCCAACAACAGCAAGAAACATTACACTGTGCAATGTTCCTGTTTTCCATCCCAGTTTCCTATTTTCTCATATTGTAAACAAATACTATACAGTTTATACACCTTGTGCTTCGGCAGAAAAGTTGTATAAAAACGGAGTACATTAGAAAAACAGGCAGACTTACTGACTGATTTACTTGGTCTCTGTAAGATTTTTTCTGTAGGAGGTTTGGACAGGAAGTAGATTTGGATTTACTGCTATATATCTGGATAATGTAAAGTAGAACAGCAAGGCTCCCAATTGTTTAACAATAGCAGAAACAAAATGGCTTCCCCCTCCCCAGTCCTAAATGATACTACATAAATTAAGAAAGCTTGATGCAGATTAATTTTTGGAATTGTATAAGGACAGTAAATTCCATTTTGGTGTTCAAACCAAATTAAACAAAAATTGGTTCTCAGGCTTCTTTAATTCTAGTATCAGGCTCTGTACAGTGGATTTTGGGTGTCCTAACAAAAAGTAGATTACACAAGCCTGAAGTCTGCCTTCCACTGACCTACACAGCGTCTTGGCAATACTACTAAATTATTTTTACCGTGCCTAGCAACGTTTGCCACTGGAATGCTGATTTACGACCAAGCCATAGTATGCCCAAATGCTAGCTCAGAACATGGGTTGTCTTGACTGCTGTGATGCTGCAAGGATGCAATCCAAAGCATACTTATTAAGGGAGTATATTGCATGACACTCAGTGGGCTCATTTCTAAGTAACTTGGCTGAGTTAAGATTCAGAAATATGTTAGAAAGATCTATTGAAATAATGGCTGTCATACTCACTTAAATTTCATCGATTTCATCAGCTCTACTCTAACTAAATCTATTTCCAACCCAAAATATTTTGAATTTTATTTAAAGGCAAAACTTATCCGTAAATTATATCTGTTATAATATTTACCTAGTGCAACCATGTAACCTTCAAAGTTTTCATTGGATTCCATTTCCCATGTTCCATTGTAGTCTGCAGGCATTGTAGCTAGGGGAGTTGAAATCCAATGATGGCTCAGCTATGGAACTTGGAAGGATAGTCTGCAAAAGGAGCATGCTGCACTTCTGCCTTTTAATGTTTCTCTGGATGATGTTTATGGTTTCCAAGATAATGTAGTCTAAGGGTCAGTGAGATAAAGTGAACAGAATTTTACCTTCATCACCGAGGTTCAAGAGGGCAGAATACAAAGAACGACTGAGCTGGGAATTTAGAAGCAAAATGATTTTTCAATTAACTTTGTAAAAAAGACAAAAAGAAAGAAGACAATAGGAATTTCTTTTGAGAACCAAGACAGAGTTCTGAAATATTCAGTACATAGCAGGTTAAATTTGTGTTTAGTTTGCTGATATTCAGAAGTTTTTAGATCTTGTTTGAATTATATGGTCTTTCTGGGTCCATGGAGCATTTAAGAATTATTTTCTAGTAAAAATATTTATTACCCCTGGTTCATCAGACAACCACTCAGAGCCAAAAGTTGCCCTACACAGCCGAAGAGTGACTGAGATGAAGGCGTGACCTAACTTCTTTTCAGTGGTCTCAAGCAGTGGGCCACACCACTTCCATGAATGTCCCATGTGAGAGATACTAGTTTCAATGACGTGAAAAAAAGATTTTGATTTCTGAATACCAGCTTGACCAACACATTGCTGAGCTCATGCCCAGGCAGGGCAAGGTAATGAAGGATTATGAGATGTTAACAGAGAAACACACAGAAGTTGGGTGAGGCAGCATCCAAGGCTACTCGCAGCTCCCAGTGACCTCCAGCATGGTGCTCTGCTCCTCTTTCTCTCTCTTGCAGGAGCTGACTATGTTCATAAGGGTCTCTCTAGGTTTACCTGGTTGGCTGCTTTAGTAGTGGGCTACTCCTACTGGGATGCCAGAGAAGGCTTCAACAGATGGGAATCAGGAAACCTGCCATTTCTTTCTGTTGCAAGGTGTGTGGGGAAGAAAAGGAGAATGCAGGAGTAACCTGCCATTGAGCTCTGTTGGAAGCAAAAGCTTCTGACCTGGAATAATATAGGTGCCCACCTGCTCATTGCTCCCTGTAGCCCAAGCAATAGGGCTTTAACTACACAGTTTTATATTTTGTGCCACCTAAGTCATTGTGACAAGTATTTTTATTCTAGTTATCCAGAATTTATTGTGAATCTCTTTGTGCATTTTAATAGAATGACTGCTTTATGCTGATTTCCATTTTAATTTCTTAATTATTAAATATTTGGCCTATGCATTTTATTTTACACATTCAGTTTGAAAGACTGCAGATTAATGATTGGTTTCCCCATATGATGTTAACAAGAAACCACCCCACTATCCCCAGGGCAGTTTTTCACTTTCAAAAGTTATCTCTCCTCTCCTCTCCTCTCCTCTCCTCTCCTCACAAGATGATGAATGAGTGAATGAATGAATGAATGAACATCCCTTTCCAACCCCAACTAAAAGTGAACAGCTGACCTGAAGAATGGTCAAATCTGATTATGAACCAGTGTTCAATTCACTAGTATTCATGTCTGGCGTTTCAGCTGTGGTTGTAGGAAAAAGCTGCCTTATCCTATATCTGAAAGAATTCACAGAGTGCTCTCGTTTGCTTCCAGCTTGAGTGGCAGCTTGATGGTAAGTGAGTCTTAAGAACCAAAGTTTTTCTGGGCTGGGACAGGGGTAGCAGTTTCCCCTGCCAGGACACCCTGCTACCATTGCCTGTGTCCGGAAAGCCTTCCAGCATTTTCATTTGTCACAATTCCCCAGAATGATGACTTGTACACACAGATGTAAATCTGCATCTAGGGAGATGGTCAAGTACGAAAGCCACCCTGAGCTACTGAAAGAGCACAAGTGCTAATGGAATTTTTGCACAAGTGCAAAAAAGGAATTTTCTACCAAGGAAACCAAGCTCAAGAGGTGACATCAGGGTGCTGAATACTAACATCAGATGTGCCTCTCCCCAACACCAATTCTATTAAATTAAGTTCAGATCTTATAGGTACCTGGCCATGACTTAAAACAGAGGAGACAGTCTGCACTGCAAGTGTCATATTCCAGATTTTCTAGAAAGAGGGAAGGACTAATTCAGCTCTACTAAAAGCTGTGATTTTTTTTAAATGAGTTGGATCCAGATTTTGTTATATTTACAGTGAAGCAAAGGGGTCAATCATAAGTAGCTTAGGTTCCACCAATGTCATGTCATCTAGTATAATTAAGTCTAGCTCCAACTCCATTCTGTACTGGTACTTTTCTTCTTTCCTGGCTTTTCATCATTTGTGCCTTCATTTGGCCTGCTTATCGATTTCTGTTTCCTCAGCCAGGTTTTAAGAGGACCCATGTGAGCACAAGAAGCTTAAGAGAAACCTGTGATGTCTCTAGTGTGAGAATGTTGGAACTGCCGCCAAAGACCAACAAAACACATGATATGGTCTCTAAAGAAATGCTTATATTTTAATGTGCAGTGCAGTTGGTATTGTAATGACCAGCTCCATCGTAAAGGGAGCAGGCCAAATTGCCTGATAACTTATGGACAGGTGCATCCTTGCCATGCAGCTTTCTTATGTCTATAATAACTCTATCTGACACAAATGCTGGAAGTATTTGCTTTGTCAGTTAACATGATAGCTCAGTAGCTTCCTCTCGGATGAAGATAGTGCTGAGGTCAGCTTCAGATTTCATTAAAGAAGTGATTTCTTGCTATCACAGGTCTCCAGATGTAATGTTGTTTTCTTCCTGCCTGCAGCAGCAAACATACTGAAGGTCGGGATGGGGGAGGCTGTATCATAAGATGTCAGCAGGTCTCTGAAGACAAATTGTAAAACACTAAAAAGCAATATGGGAAGCTTCATTATGGCACTTTGAAATAAAGTAAGAGGCAAGAAAACCTAATAAACTTCTGGGTAACTTCTGATTTCATTTGCACTAAGTGAGACTTTAGAATGAACCCCTTGACATAAGATGAAATTGCACTGATTTACACCCCTTGGTGTCGTAAGGAAGAATGTGATTCGTATAACCAAAATATTCATTGGCAAATACATGGGAAGTATAAAAAGTGAAATTGACTCTTACCCTCGGAAGTAACTAGAACTTTTTTTTTTACCTCAGGAAAAAATTATGTGTGTTGGTAGCAACTAGCATGGCCATTTATCCTCCTCTGTAGAGGACAATCCTCTATTTGGAGGGCTGTTAGAGCACTGCCCTCTATGTTGAAGTCATCCTCTAGCTGAGTATTCAAAATGGCCAGCAGGCAGCCCAGCCCACTGCAGCTTAAATAAGCTATTGTGGGCTGTTTGATTGTGTGAACTGGTTCACTGAATCCTGCTTCATCTGATAGACCTCATGCATATAGACAGGTGGAATTCAGGGCTATCCCAGAATAGGTAGCTAGTATAATGTTGGGGGTACTTGGTATATAATTTTACAGAATATCATCTTTTACTTGACTTTAGGTGAGCATTCAGGAAAAATCTCTCATTTTGGCTTAGCATTAGTTGTAACAGAGAATAAATTCAGTCCATATTGTGAGGTCAGTGTTGAATAAAAGGCATATAACATGTTCAGATGGATTTGCAGAAATTTAAGATACAGGGAGTTATAGCATCCTTCTGCTTGGTTCTGGCTAGCAACACATGGCTCACAGCTAAATATAGAAGGTAAAATTCAGAAGTGTGTTGGGCAAGGGTGGGTTGGGGGTGGAGAGAAGACTGGAATGTGCCTAGTTAAAAAGATGAAAGAAATTCAAATATATTTGAAATATCAAACGAACTAGTCAGCAAATATCCTGGCAATTAAAATTAGCAAGAAAATGAGATCATGTCAATTGAAACGTAAGGACTTTTAAAGAATAAGCTGGATGAACTTCAAGAATGCTTGGCAAGGATGCTTTTGAGAAGGTGCATCCTATGGTTTCCACTACAGGGCTCCCACTGAGTTCCTTTCCAGCTTTGGTCTTGTGGTTATTTTCCCCATTAGTGAATCACACATTTTCATACTGGGATCTCCTCCATTCATATCAAATGTATGGTTGCATTTAATTGCTAATTTGCAGTTAGTTTTCTTTGGGGATATGTTTTATATGAGCTTAGTTTCAGGAATTCCCTACATATGTATTTACTCAGCAACCATCGGCTGTATTATGCCTTCTGAGGCATTGGTATAATTAGAAGTATAACAATTACATAAT
This sequence comes from Varanus komodoensis, assembly GCF_004798865.1. Lineage (NCBI taxonomy): Eukaryota > Metazoa > Chordata > Lepidosauria > Squamata > Varanidae > Varanus > Varanus komodoensis. The sequence continues at coordinate 3,114,911 of NW_025335661.1, forward strand.
ATTTTACTAAGCAAGAAAATAATATTCAAAGAGTATCCCTGAAATGATGGAGTACTGACAGACAGTTCTGACTTCTCGTGAGTTTTTCACACTGAAGAATGCCTGGGTCAATGATAATAAAGGCCATAATGTCTCCATTAGATTCAAAGAATCTGTGTAAATTTCCCAGACTCCCACTGACTGTGGAAGTTTTTTCAGTAAAGATACTATTAAACTCAATAGTATTTTAGGCCTCAGCTAGCAATACTTTATTTTGCCGGTCATTACTCCAATAGAATCCTAGTGATGAGCTGTGTCAATGAAACGGCAAACAAAATGATCTGTCGGGGAAAGTGTTGCTACAAGTCCACTTGATAGGAAACCTTCTTTGACATTTCCAGTTGCTTAGCTCTTGCCTTTATGCCATTTCGAAATGAAAAGAAGTCTTACTATGTATCTTTCTATACTTAAGTTGTAATGGGTAAGTTCCAGTCACTGTCACAGAGTTTCACAAATGGAACCTTGCTGCTAATCTCTAGACAGTTGACAGATTCTGTATAGAAGGCTTCTGTTATTTTTCTGGTCATGATCCATTGTTGCTGTTTCCCTTTTTTGCAGGCAACTTATTGAGATCAGTGGGAACTCTCTGGATGGAAACACTGAATGCAAGGCTTTGTGTTTTATTCACAGTGTGATCCTCAACATTAACTCTGAATTCTATAATTGATTATGCACTTGATTTAGGCATAATGATCTTAGTCTAATAAACTATGGTGTTGTGGTTTCATATCCTGATCTGTACCCATTCAGACATTATAGGACACTGTGGTTTAATACACTTTGGAAGTGTTAGATTACAGTCCATGATGAGAAGAAAGTAGGGAGGAGAGGAGGAAATGTATGGGCACAAGGCTAATTTGTAGTCTTATGAACCATGGTCTATTATGCTGAGATCATTACATATGAATCAGCCCCAAGGGCCACCTCCATGTCATGTGTGTGCTTGAACTGGAAGATCAGCATTATAGCAAAGCAGACTTTGGTCCCAGCCATCTAAATTAAGAGCCAGTCACTTGCTGCCCCTTTCTGTCAGCAGGAGGGCATTTTCTTCCTTTAGTTGCTCATCCCAGCTGCCAATAAGAGGGCAAATGAAGTTAGCATGGCAACTGGATTTAATAGCAGATTCTTTGTGGGGAGAAACTCAGCTTGTTGCCCCAAACTTTTTTGAGGTAGTCCATTGGAAAACTGATTTCTGACCAATGCCAAGACTCTAAGCTAAGACTGAGTGATTACAGCCCTCAAATGCTCCGGCTTACAACTGATGTCAGCCCTAGTTGGCAGAGCCAGTGGTAAAGGCTGATTGAGTTGTAGGCAAAGCTTTTGGAGGCCCACAAGTTGTTTACCGGTGCTCTAAATAAGCTTCTTCTGGTATGTATTTATGATGTGAGACAAAATGAGGTTGTTTTTAATGGAAGTAGTCACAAAACCTATTTATTTATCATGAATATATGCATTCTTGCTTTCCAGGATGTGTTAGCTAATTAAACTAATCTAACAGATTGAGTTTTCTTTATGAAGCAGATGAAATCAGTTAAAACCAGCAGAAAGCAGAAAAAGGCACAAGAGTGGTAAAATTCAGCTTAGCTCTTAAAACTATCAGTTAACACTGGACATTACAACATGTTGGAATCCTTGGGCAAATAAAAATAACCAAAACCCCAAGCAGGTGACACTGGAAAGGCATGAAAGTTCTAGCCAGGTAGTCTTCCTGTTATTAAAATTAATTTCCAATTAAGCAATATATGATAGCTTGACTAACATTCCCCCAATTTTGTTCACCAATTCTATAAATAGATATATTTGGTTTGTCACATCTATTCCTGGCCAGGTCCCAAAGAGCTATTTTAGGACCACTTAGGCATATTCAGTGGGTGGGAAGGCTCGCTCATGCGTGTGCTCTCTCACTCTCACTCTTGCACTCTCCCTCTCCCCTTCCTTCTAAAATCCCCCTTGAACAGCAACCATAGTATACCATTAAGACCCTCTTCATTTTTTTAGTTTTTACAGTGGCAAAAGTGTACATCCAAAGTGGCAAAAGTGTACATTCCATTTTGGGTAGATCAAGTAGGGAGAAGTCTCATAAATAGCCTGAACAATTTGGAATGGAAATTATGAAACTATATAATGAAGATAACTATGATTAGGATTATTAATGACTGATAAAGTCAATGGCTAATTTATAAGGTGCCCCAGTTGGGAGGAGGAAACTAGAAAAGTGTTCCTGTAGCAACTCCTGGGGGTAGAGATATATAGGAATGCCACATGACTCCCTGTAATAGTACAAGGTGTTGTGGCCCTTGTGGATAGTAGAGTCACTGTCAGAGGACAAGCCAGAACCTTCAGAGACAGTTGGTCCTCTGGAAGACCCTGGTGCTACTCCAGGCAGCCCACGGCCTTTAGGAGTGGTGCCTTTGCCTATGTCTCCTGGAGAGGCTAAGAGCCCAGCTTCTGAGGCAGAGGGAGATGTTAGGCTACCACCTAGCCCCCAAGAATGCTAGCTCCTTAACAGCTATGATAGGATGGTGGTCAGATAAAGGAATGCTCACTTGCTGCAGAGACGTCTATTTTTCTCTTGAGAAAAACATCTGACAAGCCTCTGATGTGATCCACCTGAGCCCAGGGTCGCATCTCTACATCAGCTTTCTCTTGTAATTTGAGAGCTGCTAGAAACAGCATTGAACTTCATTTCCGATCTTTGTTTCCTGTTTTCTTGCTGTGTGTTTGGACCTCTGTGCTACTGAGAACTGCTGCTATCTGTCTGCTACCTGACTTGTTGACTGCATTTTTACCTGACTGATTTTCTGTCTTTTGATCTTGACTGCACCTCAGACTTTGTTCTGGAAGAAAACCCACCATGTCCAGTTCAGCTGACCTTGATTATTTGTCTGCTAAAGCAACTACTCTATTGTATGCATCCTTGTATTTGCTTAGCAGAGAGTCAGGGTTTGACTTCCAGTTGGACAGAGAGTACCTGGACTAGCAGCACCTGGAAAGTGCCATCACTGGTGCTGGGATATTCTGCGATTCAGGGGACCCTTGTAGGCATTTTACAGTCTTCCTCTACTTAGCATCCTCCATAATGGATGGGAATTATGGGACTTGTAGTCGCAACACCCCTTGCCAACGCCAATCCGATTGCAGGCTCTGAGCAATTGAATAGCATGTCCAAAATAAGAACATAGATGGTGAGCAGGCCAAGTTAGCCCTAGCAGCTAGAAAAAGTCATGCTTAGAAAGGTGATTTCTCTATGGGTAGCCAGTTCCAGCTATACATTCTGCCAAGCTGGCATATTTCCCTGAGCACTTGAGTTCCCTTTAAGAGGAAAAAAGATAAAAATCTATTTCGAAATCAATCTTTTAAAAATAAAATGACTGGCTTCCTGCCACCAGTGGCTGCTAACTCATCTGATCAATGTCTCTTGTGTTTCCAGTCAATTTCTTGCCATCTTTTCCCCATTGCCATTAATCCCCCTTGTGCTGACTTCAAACTTAATTGTTGTGCATTTCTTGGGAGGCCACAGAAGCAAAGCTCAACAAAAGCAGTGCATTTTTGCGAAGAAGAGGAGGTCATTTTTTAAAAGACTGTGGTTTCTGGTGAGAGGTGGGTTTGTAGTGACTTTGGGCTGAGTTTAAGGGGAACAATCTGAATGCACTCTTGTGGCTATAACATGTCTCTGAGATTAGAGCACAGTGTTGCTATCAACCACTAGTTCCTGTTTATGATAGACATTTGTGAAACCTGGAATACTGACAGTGCTTTATCATCTTCTGATGATGGATCTGGACATGCTGTACTTGTTCCCGTCACTGTACTTTATTGACATGGTGATTAAATCTACAAAATGAGAAAATGAGGGTATGAAAAGCATGAAGCAGATTGCCATGAAGCTGTATGCTGTTCAGTGAGACAGTTTTTAAAAATGGAGTTTTTGGTTGGCTCCTGTAGGCTAGCTTCCTTGACCAGGCTGCTTCCAGTTTTATATTTGGTCACCATTTATGAATCCAAATAAATACATCAAGCTTTCATGTACCAGCTGAATTCTTTACATAAATCAGGCTGTAATAACTATAATCTGTCATTCTAATTGCATTTATTCTGTGGCAAAGTTTTCTAATTGCCACTGCCAGTTTCTATCTTCATCAAATAAAGGTTACATTATTCAGCCATTGAACTCCATGCCTGATGGATCACTTTGAAATGGAAAGGCTCCATAGAAGGCAAAATGGGTTGTTTCATCCTTCTGGTCCTCCTATGACAAGCATAATTTAACTAAAAGGATATATATGCCATTAAACTTTCTCATGCCTGACCAATGAGAATGCCATAATGTCATTTATTGCCAGTTCTCATCCTTTACAGGAACATTTTACAGAATGGATTTTGTTGAACACTTAACAAAAAAGTATTGTCTTTTTTTAAATGCTCACTTCATTGTGAAATCAATGCAAAAATGTACTGTCTAATATCTCAGGCTTCTATGGACACATTTTATACCAATCGTGTAATGTGTTAGACTACATCACAATATGCAATTGCAAATTGTTTATGGACCTGGATATCCTTTAACATCTACCTAGCTGGAGACTCCCCAGCTTTAGAGCTAGATTTAGGACACCAAATTAGGTGGGATAAAATTTGGTCTATCTAAACCCCAAGGTCGTAGGCAAGACCCCTTTCTCAAGCCCTGCACTTGAAGACATGCAGAAAGGACAAGATCAGCGATACCAGCTGGGACTCATCACCCTCTCATTTGGTAGAGGAAGTGGGATGGAAAGTTTTTAATTAGACCCACATGCTCCCCAATAGGAACACTCCTTCAGTTGACACTTGAGTTGAGTGAGGGATGCTAGTGTCTAACAGTTTGAATCATCATCATGTGAAGGAACACATGGCTAGTGGAACAACTGAGGGTGTCTTTATATGGGGCTGTTATTCAACTGCATCTCCTCTTGGTTTCATTGAAATCTTTGCACTACACTAGGAGTGCTTCCTTTCCAACTTTTCTGCTATATAACCTTTAGGCGTCATTATGGTATAACAAAATAGTGCAAATACAAGCAGGCACCACATGTACTTTCTTGAATCAGAAATAATACTCCATTTACCTCTACAAAACAAAGATCAATCTCCTTCACCCCCAAAAATGCTGTTTGAACACAGAAGTGAAGCTGAAGGGTCACAACTTCATCTAGAAAGTGTAAATGACAAGAGTAGGGAATGGGAAACACACAATAAATGTCCCATGTAGAAAAGCTCCCAGACAGTAAGTCATTTGGGATGTAATCAATGACATGCATCTGTATATTTGCATACCATCCAAAAGCTGAAGCTCTCCATGTGGTTTACACAGATGATCAGCAGGCAGTGCAGTACGGGAGCTGGTCTACTGTCATTCTGTGCCCATGCACTAGACCGAGGCTACAGCTATATGAGTACTCACTGCATATGCACCAGGTTTCTTTACAGGTATCCAGTTGTTCATGCAAAGCCTACTTCATTGAATGGGTATGACTACAGAGGTTGCATACATATTCTAGTGAAACTGTGAACATCTGGTTGAGGATCTGGCACTGTGAGCCTTCTCTCTGTACTCTATACTTGTTTTTGGCTCTAGGGATATGTGGTCTTCATTAAATTAATTCTACTTATGTTTCATAGATTATCATCTGTTCTTTTATTTGTTTCATCATTTGCTCATTAGGAGAAGTAGATTTTTTACCATTTCCTAAAGTTGTGTACATGTTGCACACTTGCACAAATGTGCATTCCTGAAAATACCTCCCCACCCCCACCCCACCATGGTTATTTTCATGCCTTTGTGGGAAAAGGTCTTTTTTTCCCAAGACTAAAAATCAAGGAAGTTAAAAAACAAAAACAAAACATCCCACAGAGTTGTCCAACCTGGGAGAAGCCAGTTTCCATGGGTCAACTTCATAAAAATCTGAAATCATTTGCATCGTTTTTTCTTACATCTCTCCTTGTAGCACTGTTTGGCACTATAGAGCGTACAATAAAAGTGTATAGGACATGTGCTATCTTAGTAATACATCTGCCTGTGTGTTAGTGTCCTTTGTGTATGATCTTGCCCATTCACTTGAGAACCTGCTTTTCTGGGACACCTGAACACACCAGATACTAGATTCTAGGATCTTCCTAGATGCGTAGGGGTGAGATTCAGAATCATCCATTGTTCTGCCTCATATTGCCTTTGCACTGTTGTGATTAAATAGGTCTTGTGTGAAAGACCATTTTCCCTAGTTGCAGTTCTGGCTGTAATTGCATCATTCTGCAGAGTGATGAGAAAGGAACATTTGAAACCTTGTATTCAGATGTGGGCACTGTGGATCCAGAAGGATGGTGCAGCATAGGACCAATACAAAGAAGCAGAACATGTTGATGATAAATTGCAAGTGATGAATCTATGCATGTTGAGTCTTGCTCCTAAAAGGTGCAAATGTCCCAATAACAGGTGTATGGGTTGAATTTAATCAAACACAGCACAGAGGAGACGCTACTTTCATATACTCCTTAATCAGCTCTGAATAGATCTGTCACAAGGGCTTCCAGGTTCTGCAGCTGCAGGTTTAAGATGCGAAACAGGCAGCCGCAACTGGATTACTGGCACAGGTATCACAGTCCTATTGATCAGGAATTGTTTCTCAGTGCTGGCATCTTTCTCTACAATCAGGAAAGCTTGGAACTGTTTTTGTTGTGTCCCAGCACCACCTGCCAAAGGAATAAGAAGAGGCTGCATCTGGCAGTGAGCTGGTGAACACTTTTGGCCAGGACTAATTGCCTGTATCTGATAGCAGGGGCAGATAATTTTTCTATCAAGCCAGGTTTTTATTTTGATTTCCCTGCATTCTCCACAGATCTTTCCCTGGAGCCTGCTGTGGTCCTGGGTCCTTAGCAACCTTTTTGTTTGCCCTGGCATTCTGACCAAGATACTGGTCTTGTCTTCTCTGGTCCTTGGTTCTAATTCCAGTACAGGGTGAGGGCCTGCAGCTAAGGACCTACTTTGCCTGCAGGAGGTCCCAGGGTTAATCCCTGGCATCTCTGGGAAAAGCCGCTGCCTGAAAGCCTCAAAGCCAATACCAGTCAGTACTGGCAATGCTGTGTGCTGGATGGTTCTACGGTCTTCCTCAGCATAAGGCTCCTTCCTGTGCTCCTGAGTAAGGATTGAGTATCACACTGCCTTGTTTGCAGAATGTTACGGTGGGGTCCAAAAGACTACATCTTCCTGCTGCTTCATCTATCTTTTAAGGAATCTATTAAGGAAGAAGAAGAAGAATCACTACACAACAATGATTTCTGATGGGTAGCATCAGTTCTTCATTTTATTTATTTATTTATTTATTTATTTATCAATCAGTCAATCAATTTATATCCTGCCTTTTTCCTATAAAGGGCTCCTCTTCCATCTTATCCCCACAACAACAACCTGTGAGGTAGGTTGGGCTGAGAGTCTGTGACTGGCCCAAAGTCACCCAGTTGGCTCCATGGCTGATCGGGGACTAGAACCCAGGTCATCTGAGTCCCAGTCCCATGCTCTTAACCACTACACCACACTGGCTCTCATCTGGAAGCACATCCTGATTTGATCCTGCACAGATGTGTCCCCTTATCCTCAAACCTGTTGCAGGTCATTTGCCTTCTTTGATGCTCCCATGTGCATCCCTTTTATGCATGTTCATTGATGTGCACATGAATACACAGAACATGACAGAGCCACATTTCCTCCTAATGCCCCACCCCAGCGCAGCTGCTGCTCATATGTGCATGAAAGATATCCACATAAATCCAGCCATTTGTATCCTTCTTTGCACATGGTCTGGGAAAATGGATCGTGAATACAGGAACCTCTGCTCACTGGGGTACACAGTTATGGTCTCCTTGGTAATGCAGGTCAGGAATGCATAGAGGTCAGGTGTCGTGCTAGTGGTCGGGCCATCAGTAGGCCCCCTCCATGAATTTATTTTGTATTTAAATTGCATATGTGTCAAGAGCTGGTTGAAAAACAAAATGTGAGCCCAGCTCAGCACATAATTCTAGTGCTGTGCTAATAGAATTCTCCCAGTTTCCGCCCCCTCAACCATTTGCATTCTCATTCGGCAACATTGCTTTGGAAAAGAAATTCACAGAGGAACATTTCACAGACATTCATGCAGGTCGGTTAACATTTCTTGTATTTCAAAGGCTCCTAGCCCTGATGGCACTATGCTGCCTCCAGTGTACCTCCAACTATGTATTTCAGTTGCTGGGGAGCATGAGCAGGAGGGTGCTATTGTCTCATGTCTTGTGCGAGAGTTTCTGTGTGAAAGGAATGCTAGACTGGATGGCTCTCCAACCTGTTCCAGCAGGGCTCTTATGTTCCTTTGCACACCTTCTGTAGGAGGTGACCGTGGAGTACACTCAAGTGTTTGCCTTTCACTGTGCAATCATCTCTCTGGCATCCAGGAGCCTCTTCCCATTTTATTTAAAGTTCACGGGAAGGCAACATGCAGGAATTCTTCCCTCAAGACATGTTCAGATTGGTGTAGGGGCTGCAGAGTGATGCAGAGATGTGTAACAGAAAGAAGACCCCCCACCCACCCTCAGCTACCTTGCAAGGATTATGTAAGTTCACCCCTCCATGTGTACATGCTATAAAGCAATCTGGAAGTGAGGAATAACAAAGGGAGCCTCTTTCATGGGGAAAGAACATTTTCACAAACCTAGAGGATGGAGTTTTGCTTAGTCCTCGGTGCACCTCTTCCATGGAATGGGATATGACACTGTCACCCTCACACCGGCATTGTGGTGCATACAGAAGTGAGTTCAGCCTATTTGATACAATTGATGCTGTTGCTGCTTGCAACACTGATGGCGTAATTCTAACCCCCAAGCCCCTTAGGCAAGAAGAAAGCTATTGCATTCCAACCTCTGCCAATGGTTAGATGGACACCTGTGAGAAACTGCTGAACATTTCTCTTGCAACTGAACAGATTGAGTGAAATTGTTCCCTCCGTTTCTCTACCTGCAAATAGGGTGGAGAATTTTAAGAGGCCATTTGTACACAGCCCTACTAAATTCTGCTTTTGTTGCTACAGAAACAGCTCCTTTTCCAGACATGCTGTTTAACAGGTTGAAATGAACACAGCACAATTACTTTACTGGAATGAAGGTCAAAGCTACAACACAAGTGGGCATCCACTTAACCTTGAATATCATCATAAATACAGCAATCAGTGTTCACAGTATCAAAGTGCAAAACATGTGGAGAACATCAAGGGAGTGCTCTAAATGATCCCGGATCTCCTTTATGTCTGCAATCAGATTGAAAAAGTGCTTAGTTCCTTTGTAAGTTTAAACTGCTATGCTTCAAATCTTATCAAATCTTTTTTCCTGCCCAGTGTGTAAAGGTTAAGTTACTACGTGGCTGTTCAGAAATTTCCTAAGCCTCAGATGCTGCATCCTTATTTCAACCCTCTTATGATGGCTCTTAGCCATAGTGTCCACGTTTGATAGAGCCACTGCCCACTGTTCACTACCATGAAAAGACAACGGTCCAGAAAGTAGCTTCCTTGACTTCCAGATATCTTAGACTGCAACACCTATCAGCCCCAACTTCCATGGCCAATGTTCAGGGATGATATGTTTATCAGAGGTGTGGAGAAGGCTGTCATAGGCAGGTTTAGAATGACCTCCATATATTGGCTGAATTCACACATTGCACCAGACCATGATTTGGCACTGCAAGAATTTGCTGTGGGCATATTCCGTTGTTCCTTCTCTTACACATCCCATTTCACCATTGTGTGGCAATTGTTCAACCTGGAAAACTACGGATTGTGCTTGCTTCCACGTTCAAACATTACAACATCATTGAACTGGTTTGCAATCTGGGTTTCCAGGGAAAGTGCAAGCAATAATTTGCTATAAACCAGGCTAATTCAAATAATTAAGTGGAATGTGTGAGGAAAGGAGAGTAGGTGCTAAAGGCACTGGGGAGCCATGGTTTGGTGTTACATATGAACTGATCCATCATGTTTCTCAGTTCATAGTCCATTTGTAGAAGATTCGGGAATCATATGTCCAGAAATCACATACCCACAACCAAAAACTCTTCTCCTCCCTGGTCACACATGCCTTCTTCTCCTGTGTCTGCAACAAATTCATTCTGAACTATGGAATGTATAGGGTCCTGTTACTCATGCTACAGCAGTTAAGAGGTTGGCCTATTCTTTTAATCAGTTATATAGTAAGGGAAGAGCTGCCATGTTCTTCTGCACCATGCAAAATGTTGAAAGTGGCCAAAGTAGAAAGCAAAACAGGAGCCTCCCTTCACACAGACACATTTGAGTTTCAGCCTATTAAAGCCGACACCTCAGTAAATGTGTTTGACTGTCAGATGTTGTAGGACATCATGCTATTTTCTCTTTCCATCCAGAGTCATGTTTGAATTATCATGCCAGAGCATGGTTCTCAATTTTTATATTTTGCATGCTTAGTTCAAAGGCTAATTGAACTGCATATCCAAGGAACTGTAATCAGAGTACCTGCATTTAAAATACAGAGGCCAAAGTGATAATGTGACTTTGGGGATTTAAAGTCTGAGTAGTATATATACAAATAAACACATCATCCTGTCAGGCCCCTGTAACCAGAGCAATGAAGCAATGCAGTAACACAGGGAGGGTATAATAGCTAGAATGATCCCTGTTTTCTTTCCACCTTGAAATGAAAGAAGTTTTCTTTTCTTTTGAAAGGTAGGTTTGGGGTTATTCGCACAGCACCATTTTAGGCCATATTGTTCCAAGCACATGATCAATAAAACCAATCACTAAGATGAAATAGGGCAATAAGTACTAAAATAGACCACCATTTCTTAAAAAAAGAAAACTTCAATGAAATAGGGAGGTTCAATTTGTCAAGCCTTCCTACTTTTCATGGGAGTGGAAAGAGAATACATATCTTCTTAGATCACCCTCAGAAATTGCTTGTGACAACAGCTTTTCTCCATTTAAGTTTTAAACATTTTCTGAAAGTTTACATAAATCTTCTGCAACTGCAAACAAGGATTTTTTTTAAATTTAAAATTGTTAACACAAAAAAGCAAAGGGCTTCTTCCCTATTACACATTCTAGACAGGCGCACTGAGAGCCATAGTACAATCCATTTATTTTAAATTTTAGACCCCACTTTTCTTTTGGGTATAAAATCAAAGCAGCTTATTAAAAATACAGAAATACCTCAAAACAGAATAAAACAAATTACAAGGGAATATCCAATATAACACCAACATGTCAGCAATTAAGATTTAAGAGCAAGAGTGCAATCCTATATATGTTCATTCAGAAGTTAGCCCTGCTGTATACAATGGGACCTGCTCCCAGGCACATGCATATAGAATGTCAGCCTTAAAGTTATAGGTCAAATATTAAAGCCAGATGGATCCTATTAATTGATCTAAAATCACCCAACTGTAGCCAACAAAGGAGGACTTGCTGGACGTCCACTGGAAGAGAGGCCCACGATCTTGCTGCTGCTGCCACCATGAAGAATCCCTGAGTCCAATGCAATGCATGTGTAGGCATAAAATGCTGGGCTTGTGGGGCTCTTTTGTGTCTGAGCATGCATGGGGCTGAACCCTTAGAAAGAGAGCATCTCTTAAGGCCATGCGGAGCTTCCAAAATTCTCTGAAAACTGCTCGCTTGCCTATGTCCAACAAATTCAATCCAAAATGTTGGCACCGTGTAACACATACAATGTTTTCCTAGAATGTTTCTTGTGGAACAAAAGAGATGGATAAAGTTCTGGCTGGTATGCATTTTTTTACTAAGTTTTGGTCAAGTATTTCTGATCTTACATCAAAAAGAATGTAAGCAAGATAGTCTTCTGTATTGGTTCAATGCTTGAACCGATCCCACACTGCAAGACTTGTATGGGCTTTTCCCATCATGGGCAGGGGCAGGAGGTGATGGACACTGAAACTGAAGTGAAGCCAGTGAGAATGAAGAAGTCTTTTGAATCTCCATCAGCAAACATATAGAAAGGGCAAACTGAGCACATGACCTTTGAAATATTACATGCAAAGGGGGAAAGTGAGGAGATCAAACAACCTCGCAGAAATACTCCTTTGGACTTGAATTTGCCTGTTGAAGCAACAACTCCTGTTCCACAGTGAAACAAATGATATTCTCAGAGCCACACAGCCAGGGCCAGATCAAGAGTCCCTGTACTGTTGTTGGCCCTTTCATGGCCAACATACAATAGCATGGTAGATGGAACAAAGCATGGTGGATAATTCAAACACAAGCACCTGCTTCTCCTTTTACAGCACACAGCTATAAGAATCAAACACATATTGAAGCCCCTCTCTTATTCACATGTGTGCTAGTATGCACACGTGCATGCACACAAACTCGCAGAAAGAAATAGAGCGACTTACTGCCTCATTCTGACACATTAACCAAAGAACACACATACATAGAGCCTGTGCTAATTTGGGATACTTTGCTGTTGAGGAGGACCAAAGAATGTCTCCCATTTCCCACTGGATAACCTGGTCCAGCCATGGACTATGTTCAGGCAACAAGTCAAGAGCAACTCATGGGTTATTTAACCCACGAAGAACTGTGGTAACTGTGAGTTCCATGTTACCTATGTAGTACCCATTCAGAGTGGTTGTTTTGTATGAACCCAGTGGGTATGGGTTATGGGTGGGTTGTACATGCCAATAATAATTATGAATATTCAAATATGTTGAATAACCATGCATGGGTTGCCATACTTTGTTGTGTCATTTGAACCCAGGCAGCAGGGTTTGGTGGCCAGGGGTGGATGTGGAGACACAACCCTCAAGTAAATCTCAGCCTATCGTAGTGTTAGTACAGCTCTAGCCTGAGAAGGAGGGGATGGAAAAGGCTGACATGCCTTATCCTTTTCATTGTAGATGCTGCTGCAATTTAAGGCATCAGTTCTTTAGCCATCGGCAATACAGGGGGATGCACTCTCACAGATCCATACCTTCTTCTAATCACAGACAACATTAACATTCTCTTCAAGCCCATCAGTCAAAAGCTCTCTGGAAATAAACTACATCAGTCTCTTTTGATTTTATAGACAAAACAGCGCTCTCTCACTCTCTCTCTCATATCAAGTCAGCTTCAGAAAGAAGAAAGTGAACGTTTACAAAAGTTAAACATTAAACATACAACTTGGCAGACTCTCTTGAGAGCCAGTGACGCTTGACAGCTCTAGAGGTGTGGGGGGGGGGGGGGGGAAGAGGGGAAAAAACCCACTATTGTTAATATCACTGTTGTTAAACCTGAGCATTATCCTTCAGGGCAATACAGTGTATCTCTTCAAGGTTCACTCTGTCTGTCTGGTCTGACAGCATGTATGGATCTGACACTTCCCTTAGGAAATGCTTCTTCCTTTGTCTTGGACGCTAGGAACACAGAAGAGAAATCTCTGTCTTCCTTTTGGAGATAGACACAGATCAATGCTTCAAAACATTGATCTCTCATTAGACAGCTTCTTGTCTATTTAACAGTCATTTCCCACAGAGGCTTCAATAATCTTTTCTACTACTGTGATCTGGGCATTTGGAGGTTTCTTAGCTTTGTTTCCTTTAATATCAAGAGTAATTACTACGACCTGTGACTTTTATTCCCTTGTCTTTCAGGCATCATTATCTTTTCTGAATACCTGGCAAGATTGGTTTTGCTAACTCTTGCATGCAGCCAGATTGCATGGAGGCTTTGGACCTCTTGCAGCCCAGTGGTTCCAATACAAAATTTCATGTTGTGTTGTCTTGCTGTCAATCAGCCTGCCACACCTAGTGTGCATTCTCTTCACTACTCCTTAATGCTGCAGTAGGCATAATGCCTGCTGGAACTGGTGCCAGAGGCTGGCATAACTGGGCAAATGTCAAGGCCCAAACCTCAACAAGGGCCCCTCACTACCAGTCCTTGGAGCCTTCTAGTTGTGCTTCTCTTCTCCTGTGCCATACTGCCTATTCACCTTTCTCCTCTAAGTAAGAAACATGGAACAGGAGCAAGAAGCAGCAGGTGCTGCTTCTCCTTTCCTTGCCTTCCCCCTCTGCATGGTTGAGCAAACTGGAGTGAAAAGAGCAAAAGAATGGCAGCCTTTAGGATGGTATGATCATACTCAAGAGGGGTTCTGCTCATGACATCTTGTCCAAAGCACCTGAAACTTGGTGCCGGCACTGATACCCCATTTTGCTTCCAGTAACACAAAAAACCATGGGAGATGTTTGGGCACCCTCACGCAACCAGCAGATCCACACCAAAGTTTCTATTTCAATATTTGCCTTTGAGTGTACAAAGCAAGCTATGACTTTATGTAGCAATCTGATTCTGTTCTACACTGGCTGCTTGGTTCATTTTTAATGCTTGTTTGCATATAATTGTGTATGTAGATATTTATACTTTGTATATGCCTTGCTTTGGTCATTTCCCCTCTATATATACACCATATCCATTGTTCCTTCCATATCATCTTCCTTTCTATAACACTGAAGTTTTAGCTTCAGCCACAAATGTTTCTAGCTTCCATAGCTCTGCTCACCATGTTCAGGCTGATTATGTTTACACGTCCGTGGCTGCTTTTGCTCAGGAGATTGACTGACTGGTGCAGAGTCTCCAGATGGGAGGGTGTTGAAATGTGCACAGCAGCAAGCTTCTTAAGCATGTGGGAAGGGCTACCAGTTAGCTTTGGAGCACACACTTTGATGCAAAAGGTTCCAAAAAGACCAAGAGAACTTTGTATCCTCTGCAGAGAGAATTTGAAGCTAGAGAGGGTGAATTAGCAGCCTCCATTGAATGACAGCCTGCAGCATTATTTTTAATACCAGTTCAGTAAACAGTAGGGTGTCATGTATGCTAATCATCATAACCAAAAGCTTAAGAGCATTGGGGGGGATGTTTTATTCTGCAACAATCCCTGTCTATCACAATCCAATTTCTCCTGATTATGCTCGTAAAAAGTTGTGCTGTAGCAGTTAGCCAAGTTAAGCAAGCATAAGGCAATCCAATTTAAATAGACCCTGATGATCAGGGTAATGTGGACAACAGATGATTTTCCAAAACAAATCAATTTCTTCAAAGCTTGTACTATCACTTATGCAGGGCAGAAAATCAATTTGTCTGGCCGTGTTATTTTCCACTTCAGCTCTGTCTTCCTTTTCATCAGTTTTCACTAACTGGCATCTTACTAATATTTCCTGACACAATTTATTATTTCCATAATGCCTTTTACATTCAGTCTTTGGTCCTTATGGAATACCACCCAACAATTCACACTTTGGCCTAATTGTGTGTCTTTGCTATATGTTCCTTCATGGACTAAGCCATTAGTGATAGTTTAGAAAGCACTCAAATAAGTTTGAGCTTGCCTAAGAATTGCTTCACCCTAACATAATGTACCCAAATAATTGTTCACAGCAATAGCATGACAGTGGCTACTTATACTCCAAATTTTAACATAGTCAAAGTTTGAAATGGGTCTAACAAAACTGTAAAAGATGAGTTCAGGAAAGACTCATCAAGTAGTTTTTCCACTTCACAGAAGGATTGCTAATCACTAGTTCTTTCAGCCTCATAGCAACCCCTAACACTGGTTCCATTATTTTTCATTTCAGATTCATCCATTTATTGGGAAATTTCAACTGAGAAATTATAACTAATGCATAATCACATTAACTCACAGTAGGGATGTCAGAGAAAAGCACTATAGAATCAAATGAATTCAGCTTTCTATGAATTTGACTTGCAGATTCTACTGCACGCTAACTTTTTCCAAGTCACACGGACTCCATGGACATGCAAACCAGTTTTTCCATTGTGGACACTGAGGGAAAAAGGAATCCAATTCCATAATGATGGAAGGAATGATCCCCGACAACCCATGCAACACAGGCAGAACAAATTTAACATAAAACACACCTCTCTAATTCACAGTATCTATACCTTCATGTGCGTCATCTTCCTAGAAATTTTGTGAAGGAAAAGTGTTCACACCATCGGCATGAATGCAGAAGCTGCCTGACGGCATTCTCATAGTATGTGGCTGTTCAAAAACTAAAAACCCTACACACATTTGGGTCCACTTTCTTTATCTTAACTGGGATCTACAAATTCTATTAGAATAACCATAAATTGTCAATAGTCCTCCCTTCACACAAACCACAGTTAGTGGTTTCAATCCAATGGTGTTCTTGCATGAGTTGAAAGTCTCTTCTACTTACATAAGGTCTGTTGGAAGAACTTTTTCTTTTCTTTTCTTTTATAACTTTTCTTTTATAACTTCTTTTATATCGTTTATATTTTTTATTTATTTTATATTGTTATTTTTATATTGTATTGTATTTTATTGTGTTGTAAGCCGCCCCGAGGCTTCGGCAAGGGGCGGCATAGAAATGTTCTAATAATAATAATAAATAATAACTTGATGGAAGAACTTTTGTCATATGGGGACTGACTGAATTTAACATCACACAAAGGCCATGAAACTCACATTTTCAGAATAGCACTTTATTGTCCATATTGTGCAAGCCATGGTTACCTAACCTTACTATTTCTGCTTACTCCCAATCCATGGACTGGGAGTATCCATGTTGCACTAAGTAATATATATTCATGGCCCAAGTGTATCAAAAGAATTCATCTTTCTAGATTTGCAATGGCCTTCATGTCAGAAAACCTCTCAGTTTCAGCTGTAAAGTCTTACCAGGTTGACTTGTTACTTATTTGTCTCTGCCTTTACAGCCATTGACGGCCACGGATTTACAACCAACAGTAAGGGAATCTGTATCCTTCCAAATGTTGCTGGACTCCAAGTTCCAGTAGCCTCAACCAGCATACCCAAGCCAATTAGATCAGGCAGGATCTAACCCATCCTTAGCTCCATCTGTCCCTTAGTCCTTCATTGATGGTTTCCTTGATTGCCTGTTTGAAGTCTGCTTTGTGACAGTTCTCCAGGTTTATGCTATTCTGTGTTTTGCTTGCTGGTTATTACCTGCAACTCTGTTCCAGAAAAGTGATCTTATCCAAGACTACAGCATGTGTCTTCATAATTTGTCATATTATTCATCATAAAGCCACACAATCCATGTTGCACTACATTGCAAGATGCCTTCCACTAATGCTTGCACAAGAGCACAGACAGCAGCACTAAGCTGATAAGGCTTTCCTGAACGTATGGTCCACTTAATGGGACGTATGAATACATATGCATAGTGTTGCAGAGCAATGCATTTTCTCCTTCCACTAATGGTTCTTTCAGTCCAAGCTAATGTTTCTGAAATAACTCGTTTCTAATTTTAAAAAGCATAAATAAATGTCAATGACATTTTTAAGCAACTCCTAAACAGAATATGTAAGAAGTCTGTCAAATACAGACAGTAGAAATAATAAAGGATGAATACATCCATCTAAAGCTAGTATTTCAGCTTTAGTTGATGTTGTTTTGTCTTGTTTAAAAAAAAAAAAGCATAGAAATGTTTCGTTATTAAGGTGGGCTATATTCCACGAAGCTCTACCTGCAATATCTGTATTGTAATTAAAACATTTTCTGCTTGAAATTCAGCAGCCTAAATTGACCAAATCCAAGAAAAAAGCCTCAGAAAAGTCTGGGCAGATTAACGGGGCCATTCAGTAAGCAATTACTCTGGTCTTATTCATTGATTTTATAAATCTTCTAAGAACATTGTAAGAACCCTTCCCATTGAACAGCTGTAAGTTTAAACTCTGTATCTAGATTTGTAGTACTACCGACAAACATTCACCTTAGACCAGCACGACACACTTGGGCATCTTCACATCATCAAAAAAGAGCACAGAAAAGGGTGCTGAATGGCATAACCTGCACTTATTCTAATTTGATTTTTGAAATAATTACTATAATTTAAATAGAAATGCAAGTAATTTCTCCAGAGTAGTGAATACTGTGCCTGCTAAGTCAGCTGTCTAATGCTAATTTGAACCTTTTAATAGTGTCATATATTGACCATATATTGGACAGCCCTCCAAATAGAGGATTGCCCTTTGTAAAACAGGACACTTGGCCACCCTACAACAAGCAGTGGATCACATATAGCTTGTATCATTTATTTGGCATTTTAAGATTTGATCTTGCTGTTCAACATTATCTTGCATTTTGAACAGTTCCTCCCCCCTCCCTTCTCTTTAGGATGCAACTTATTGTGTTGTAAGCTGCCCCGAGGCTTCAGCAAGGGGTGGCATAGAAATGTAATAACAACAACAACAACAACAACAACAACCCTATACACAGAATTCAATGGGATTTAATTTTGAGTAGATACACAGATAATAGCATTGAGTGGGTTGTTTTTGTTTTGTACCACACTAAAACATTTTCATTGTGATTTTGTGTATCTAGAAAAGGAGAAAGAGGTGGAGAGAGGTGAGGAAGAGGCAGTTGACCTACTCAGGTGTTGAGAAGAGACCTGGCAAATTATTTTTCTGAGTTCTTTCCTGTGTGTGTGTGTATCTTTGCCTTGATATCTATAGAAGTCTTCATCAAGCATAAACAACTGAAAATCTGTGAATGAGCCAATTTGATCCATGCTCACAAAGAGGAGGATATTAATGGATAGGGCAATCCTATAAGGGTGCAACCCAGTGGCCCCCATTTCTCAGTGCAGGAAGCCTCTGTGGCCATTGCAAAGAGCAAGGTGCAGCAGCAGTAATCTTTGCCATGCCTTGCAACCTGCATTTGCTCTGGCCATGTCCAGAGGAGTGGCATCTTCCTCTTGAGCTTCCTGTTCCAGGAGATGGAATGGGACTGATGCTGCAGCCATTCTGGTCAACGGTAAGAGAATTATGCCAGCTCTTTGGTTAATATAATCCCCCCACACCCATTAGGGACATTCTTGTGGGCTAGAAAAGCTTTGGATCCTATAGATCCAGTGAATGCCCCAATTCATGCCATTTTGGCCTGCACCAATGCTGCAGCTCCAGTATCACAAAGCCAAGCAATGTGGCACGTCCACTGGGTCTAACAGGTGAGATCCAAGGTTGGCTCTTCCCCTCTGATGCTATACTTCTTCATCCACACTTGGAAAAAACAGATTAATAATATCCTAAACTCTGTGGTACAGTCTCACAGTGTCTCTAAAATTGCAACCACTATCAATTTTAAAAAAATCTTGTATTTAATTAGCATGAAATTGGATTTGATAAGGTGATAAGTAATCCTTAATTTGTCTTGCATCATGATGTCAGCTTGTGTTCTCATATAAGCATTATGTTGCTTCCCTTCTGCATCACATCCTTCTAGAAATATTAGACAGTTGTGCAAAGGTGGATTAAAATATTTCTTCCCTCACTCTTTCTCTTTTCTTGAAGTTTATTTCTAAATGCTGCTGTGATGCGAAGTGTATTGTTTATTTTAATGTATCGTCTTATACTTCATTTTAAATCTCTTCAGATTTTTCAGATAGGAAGCTGTATATCCATATTCTTAAAAAAAGCAAATAAACAATTCCATACTTTTCTTTCTGTGTGTGTGTGTCCGTGTGCGTGTGAGATTTTTTTCCCTTTGTTTTGTTTTGTTCTGGGCTTTTGCTTCTCAGACTAAAGTCCTAAACCTTCTTACTGTAGTGTCTCACTGAATAAACAAAGACTTCTGAATAAAATGCTTAGGGATTCACTGAAAATCTCTCTGTGTAGGCTACCTGACCTTGTATAAGATCACTATGGAAAAGATGATAATGATGGGACAACAATGACTGTATGGACATCTGACATGCACAATTTAGCATGATAGTGGCAAAATATCATACAAAACGCATAAACAATGATCACAAATGGCTTAGCCCACATAGTCAGTCACTCTTCATAGTTGTGGCATAGAGCTGGCTTTTTAGAGTATTGCAGGGTATTAGGACTAGTTAGCATATTAGATGGTTTCAGAGAGCTGCCTTTATATTTTGGTGACTTTCAAAAAAGTCTAATATGATGCTAAGGTTAGAATTTGCCTAAGAATAATTTGCTAAGAAGGATGCTAAGAAG